>NC_081413.1:128192562-128792562 GCF_030272615.1 Cryptomeria japonica | reverse complement strand
AAGGCAGGGGAATCAATATATTAATAACCAAGTCTGGTTTGTACACACACACAGCTGCAAGCAGCTCCAAAATTCATCTCTACAAATGATATGCAATCAGCTCTTAAAGAGCTTACAAAGAGAAGTTGAAAAGCCAAGAGTTTTGGCAGTAAAAGGAAGGAGTCCATTGGACTTCACTTCCAACAATCTCCCATTGAAGGCCAACGAACTGCTGCAACAAGTAGATTCCCCCACTCAGTCCTACTATTAGTTATTGGAAAGGCCGAGAGAAGCTCGGCAGAAATCAAACTTCTCCCACTTAACTACTTTAGTAAGTACATCAGCCGAATTCTTGTCGGTATGAATTTTATCTACATTAAACTTGTCTTCTTCGACCATATGACGAACATAATGACTATGGACATCAACATGTTTTGACCGAGGCTAAGAGGTCTAATATTTAGTTATAAAGATGGCACTACTATTATCACAAAACAAAGCAAAATCTGATTGCTTCAAACCCAACTCGCTGAACAAGAGTTGCAACCATACCATCTCTTTTGCTCCCTCAGAAAGAGCTATGTATTCAGCCTCCGCAGTCGATTGAGCAATTGTATGTTGTAATTTTGAAGCACAACTAATCGTTGCCCTGGCAAATGTGAAAGCATAACCTGAAGTACACTTTCTTTTGTCTAAATCTTTGGCAAAATTAGAATCAGTAAACCCTTGCAAAATTGCCTTGTCCTTTCCAAACCATAAGTAAAAATCAAAAGTACCCTTAAGATACTGCAAGATATACTTGACCGCCTCCCAATGTGATTTGCCTGGATTAGCCATAAATCTACTCACCACTCCCATGACATGAGCAATGTCCTGATGAGTAGACACCATAGCGTACATAAGACTTCCAATTGTAGATTTGTATGGAATTTTGTCCATAAACTCCTTATCTTCTTGTGTATTTGGACACAATTGAGAAGATAACTGAAAATGAGAGGCTAGGGGTACACAAACAGACTTAGCATCTGCCATACCAAATTTATCCAATACTTTTTTAATGTAGTCTTGTTGAGATAGTTTGAGTTCTCTCTTTTTCCTATCCCGAAAAATAGTCATTCCTAGAATCTTCTTTGCTGCCCCTAAATCTTTCATGGCAAATTCATTTGCTAAGTGAGTTTTAAGTTCACTCACAATCCTCATGCTTGTGTTGGCCACTAGCATATCATCCATATAAAGGAAAAGTACGATAAATTTGCCATTGGGAAGATTTTTAAAATAGATACAAGGATCAGACTCGCTGCGAGTAAACTTGCGATCAATCATGAATTTGTCAAATTTAAGATACCATTGGCGGGGGGCTTGCTTAAGCCCATACAAACTGCATTTCAATCTGCAATAGAGGTGTTCCTAACCCTTTTTAATAAACTCTTCAGGATGATCCATAAACAGTTCCTCATCAAGATCACCGTGGAGAAATGTCATCTTCACATCCAGCTGTTCAAGCTCAAGATCCCAGGCTGCAACCAATTCCAATATTGCTCGGATGGTAGTCATTTGACTACTAGCAAGAATTTTTTTTTGAAATCGAGGTCTTGCTGCTGAGCATATCCCTTGACAACTAGTCTTGCTCGAAATCTTTTGCGACCATCGACTTCATCTTTTAGTTTATAGACCCATTTATTTCTTAATGCCTTTTTGTCAGGCGGAAGTGGCACCAAATCCCATGTCTAATTTCACAATAGTGTGTCCATTTCTTCGCACATTGCAGCGTGTCAGTTATCACAATCTGCAATTTTACAAGCTTCTTTATATGTTGCAGGCTCTATTTGATCAGAAATTAGCAAGGTAGGCTCAACTTCTTCACAAAATAATAACTCATAGTCAAAGAACTTTGCAGGAGGTTGCCTCTATCTGGTAGATTTTCTCAATTGATTCTCTGTTGGAGTAGTAGAATCATCCAATTTATTTGTTCTTTGTTTATGCAAATTGATATCTCTCCTATTTAATGAGTGATTCGCACTGTTAATCTACCTGGTAATGTCTCTATTTTTATGTCTAGTAATGTCCCTATCTACAAGGAAATCGATAGCCTATGGATTTGTATCCACATGAGGTGCAGGCAGATCGCTGGAGGGAGAACCCGCAAAATTGTTCTATTCTATTTGCATTGGGCGAGTGAGTAGGGAGTTGGGTGTTGTGGCAGCATCCTCCACAGTAGGGGTTTGTCGAGTGTGCAAAGAGTGGGGAGCCATGGTAGAATCCTCCATGGTTGTGCTACCGCAGAGGGAGACACGCCTGCAGGGAGCCCGCGGGGGAGGTGAGTAAGCTGCAGGGTGTGCAGACAGTGATGTAGGGCATCGTGAGGTGTATGGACTATGATATCCAAGCAGGATTGACTGCGATGCAGGTCGTGGCATAAACATGTTCTTCCTGCAAGCCTCTTAAGACTATGAAATGGTCTCCAATTCTTTACGATATGCTATTTCAAATGGCAGTGGGTTGTCATAAAACATACTTTCTTCTTCATCATTCTTATTCCGATAATTGTATTCAACCAAGGTATATGACATAGGCGATCCCACAGGATGAGAGACCGAAGGCAGAGCACTAGTAGCAGAATTTTGAAACAGAGACATAGGGACATACACTTTTTCTGATTCTTTGGAACCTTGTAGCGTGGGAAAAGAAGTCTCATGAAAAATGATATCTCAACTATGAACAATTTCTTTTATGAATAGGATCCGACAATCTGAAACCAAATTGCTCTTCACCATACCCCACAAAAATACATTTCAGCGACTTTGGATCCAATTCAGTTCGCTTCTCCTTGGGTATATGTGAGAAGGCTTCGCATCCAAACACATGAAGATGCGAGTATGAAATTTTCTTCCCTTGCCATTCCTCTTCCGGAATACCAAAATCCAATTTAGATGAGGGACTTCGGTTGATTAAGTACACTGTCATGTTACACGCTTCTGCCCAAAATTCCTTGCCTAAACCTGCATTTGACAACATACATCGTGCCTTTTCAAGAATTGTCCTATTCATCCTCTCAGCTGCATCGTTTTCTTGAGGAGTGAAGGGAACAACCTTAATTCTTATAATCCCATTATCAGCACAAAAATCATCAAATTCATGTGAACAAAATTTTCCACCATTATCAGTTTGTAAACACTTAATCTTATGCCAATCTGTTTTTCAACTAATGCTTTGAAAATTTTAAATTTTGAAAAGCCTTCAGATTTCTTAGAAAGCATATAAATCCATATTTTTCTTGTACAATCATCAAGAAAGGTGACAAAATAGTTAGCTCCTCCAATGGAGGTTACCTCGGTAGGCCCAAAAACATTCAAGTATACAAGCTCTAGTGTGTTGTCTTTGTGTCATGCCCACCTTTTAAAAATCTGACTCTCTTTTGTTTGCCATAAAGGCAATGCTCACAAAAGGCTAAGTCAACAAGTTTGAGGCCCGGAAGCTGATTTTTTGTGTGCATAACATGGAGTTCTTTTTTGTTAATATGTCCAAGTCTTGGATGCCAAAGATCTGCTCTGTTGTCCTCAATCACCATTGCAGCTCCCACTTCACCATGAGTCTTAAATATATATAGACTACCCACTCTATTACCATTTGCAATGAGCATGGTACCATGAGTTACCTTCCATGTATTCGGAGGAAAATTTACGTTAAGACATTTTTCAAAGAGTTGTCCAATGGATATCAATTTTCGCTTCAATTTTGGGACATGGTGAACATCTTTGAGCAGCCATGTTTTACCACTTTCTAATGGCAACAACACATCAGCTTTGCCTATAATTTCACAAGCTTTGTTATCTCCTAAGAAAACATTTCCAAAATGACCTTCATGGTAGTTAATGAACACTTCAAGACATGAGGTAGCATGATGGGAGGCATTGGAATCAAGAACCCATGAATCTAGAGTAGTGTCAATTATTGAAAGGATTAATACACTATCATCTTTATCGTAGACTGTATTTGTTTTCCTATCTTGCACCCTCTCTTGTGCCCTTTTGAAGTTTCTACAATCCTTCTTTACATGACCAGTTTTGCCACAAAACCAACAATCACCATTTCTGTTTCTAGACTTCCATCTCCTTGCTGATTTTGAACGTCTATGATAATTATTTTTGCCTCTATTATGGCTTCTACCTCTATTTTTCAGTGTTGACCATAGTTAAGGTTTCACTGGATGAAGTTTCATCATTCTTTCTTCTCAAATCCTCACTGAGAAGGGTAGCTACTACATCATTAAAAACCAACTTATTTTTACCAGATATAGATGTGCTAACTGTTGTTACAACACCATCCCAATTGCTTGGCAAAGAACATAATAAGAGAATAGCCTTTCTCTCATCATCTTGTGTCATCCCCACCGAAGTCTCTTGACTAATCAATGTATTAAATTCATTGATGTGGTTTGCCATAGCACAACCTTCCTGCATTTTCAGTTTGTACAAGCGCTTCATTATAAACACTTTATTTGCAGTCAATGTCATTTCATACATGGCTATGAGTCTATCCCATACATCTTTTGTTGTTGCATCACCCGTGACATTGAAGAGAACATTGTTGGACAATGAGAGAAAAATTGTCACTCTTGCCTTCTTGTCTAATTTTTCCCATTCTTCATCAGCCATCCCAATTGGCTTCTTTGCTTTCCCTTCAAGTGCAAGTGAAAGGTCTTGGTTTATCAGTGAAGACGCCATCTACACCTTCCATAACTCGAAGCTCTAACCAGAGAACTTCTCTATCTTCGCTTCATCCATGATTTTGGAATTTCAACCACCGAAATATTAACAGTGATCTAACCTTGCTCTGATACCAATTGTTAGGATGAAGAAACAAATTTAAAAGAGCAGAGAAAACAAAATTATAAATTCAAAACATAGACAAATGAGACACACAAATTTATCATGGTTCGGCAATTGCCTACGTCCACACTTAAGGTAGGGGAATCAATATATTAGTAACCAAGTCCGGTTTGTACACACACAACTGCAAGCAGCTCCAGATTTCATCTCTACAAATGATATGCAATCAGCTCTTAAAGAGCTTACAAAGAGAAGTTGAAGAGCCAAGAGTTTTGGCGGTAAAAGGAAGGAGTCCATTGGACTTCACTTCCAACATGTAGTGGTGTTGGATGCCAATGTGCTTAGTTCTGCCATAAAACATTAGATTTTTATTCATCTAAATAGTACTCAGATTGTCACAATACAACATTGTGAGACCATTCTAAAGTTCTTGTAGATCTTGTAACATTCTTGTCAACTGAACAACCTAACAAGAAACATAATTGGGAGCTTTGTTTTCAGCCTTTGTAGTAGAATGATATATTGTGGGTTGCTTCTTGAATTTTTAAGAAATGATAGTAGAACAGAGACAAAATGTATAACCTGAAGAAGACTTTGATCATCTATAGAGTTTACCCAGTCAGAATTAATATGCCCAATCAAATTACTCTACTTGGAATGTTGAAAATAATTATCATAATATATTATTTATCTATGATACCTTAAAATCCTTTTCACAACACCCTAACATGTCTCGTTAAGTTTAGACATCAACTAGAGAATAAGCATAAATCTTACTTCATATGCAATATGTAGTCGATTAGTTGTCAAATAAAGAAAACTTCTAACTAATTATCTATATAGAGTGGGAACAATAAAATGAGAATAATAAAAATGTAGACAACTTAAAACCAACTTCCATAGGTGTGGCCACAAGATTGTAATCTTACATATGAAATCTCTAAAGGAAATCTAAAACATATTTTTGATGTGACAAAAATATATCATTTTTATGTTGCCAAACTTCAATAATGACAAAGTAATTCATCTTACCTACAATATAACCTCAAATTTTGAAACCATTGATGCTCTAAATATAAGAAACGAGGATGAATTATTTCTAGTGTATATACTAACATCATAATATAGAACGATAATTAGAATATCCTAACCAAAATTATTTTTTTAGAAAGCCTTTTCTTAATATTATAATCAAATATAGAGTTCCATGTTGTGGGTGCCTATATTAACCCATACAAATTCTTGTTTAAATAATAAAAAAACTGCTACTTGGAAGGAACTTCCAAAACTTGAGGTTCAAAAAAATTAACTTTTCCATCGATATAACCATTAAAAAATTACTTTTAACATCCATTCTATAAATATTCCATTCATTTTTACAAGATAAAGACAAAAATAATCGAAGTGTCCATCCTCTCTATAAGAGTGAATTTTTTCATATAGTCAATACTTTATTGCTAAGTGTATTGTTCTACAACTAGTCTACCATTTTCATTTATCAATATTTACATCAAATTTATAATTAATTTTATAAATCCACTTTGTACAAACAACATCCTTAGTAGGGGTATCTTAGCCAAGTCCTATGTGTCCTTTCACTTTATTGATGACATTTCACTCCTTTATGGTTATGACACACACTCCCTTTGCCCTAGCTTGTGAGAAATATTTTGGCTCGTCATTATAGATAACATGAGTGATGAGAGAATAGTTAAGTTATCCATGGGATCTTGTATTCATTTGATCAAAATTATTATCCAACATCATGAGTGATGAGGGATGATTTTTTTCGATTCTTCTTTAGTATTTTTTATACTTCCTGGTCTCCATATTTTATGATGAAGTGTCTATATTATCAATGACCTTTGATTCATTAAATACAAGTAGATCATCATCCTCTTCACCTAAATCATTCACAAGAGGTTTTATTTCTTGAAATCAACCTCAATATTCTTAGCCTTATCATTGGGAGTATATTATGCTCTTTCATTAAATATGGCATCTCTACTTATAACTAATATTTCATTGATACAATAATATAATCTATAAGCCTTAATATCAAAACCATAATAAATAAAAATGTATTTGAGACTTTTTTCATCCAAGTTTATTATTTGTTCCTTAGTAATATGTGCATAAGAAATTCAAAAAATAACTTTCTAGATGAGCAACAAATGGATTAAAGACAAGTGGTTTAGGCTTCATTCCATGAATTAATTTTATAGGGATCCTATTTAAAAGGTAAGCTATAATAGTGGACACTTCTACACACAAAAATATCCATATTCTTTTCTTTAATCACTCTTCTAGCCATTTCAATAATAGTTCTTTTTTTCATCTTATAAACCCTGTTTCGTTATCAATTAAAAGAAGTGATAAAATCTCTTTGAATCCCTTTTTCTCTATATAAATTAAAAAAAAACATATTTGACCTATACTCTGTGACATTATTTGATTTGATGGCCTTAAGGAATTGACCATTTTTTTCCTACTAATTATTTTAACTTAACAAACCTATTAAAAACTTTTTATTGATCAGCCACATACAAGATCCATGTTTTATGAATAAAAAGAATTAATTAAAGTGAGATTTTGCATAGGAAAACATAAATCAATATGAATAAATGCAAGATGTTTTTGTGCCCTACTAGATAGAACCAATTAGGAAATTACTTCTATTTTGTTTTCCAAAAAAGTTTCTTCACAAATTTCATGTTTATTCTTAAGAAATGATGATCTTTTAACCATATGTTTATTCTTAAGAAAAATTAAATCACCAAAAGCTAGATTCCCACACCTTTGATGCCATAGTTTCCTATTAGGAACCTCTATAGCAATCAAAACTTTCTTTCTTGAATAAAATTGAAGGTGGGAATATATGATTACCTATCATTTGTATTATGCAAACAATTTATATGTAAATGACTTATAATTTATTACACTATTTTATTCCTAGAAAAAAAAAACTCAATAAATTTGTTAAAGTGGGTTATAACAAAGTAGAAAAAATATGCTTAATTTTACTACTCTTATTTTCTACTTTAATGGTTGTATTGTGTGATCTATTGTCCCCAATAAAATAGTAATAGTGGTATTACACATTTTATACAACTTAATAAATAGATTTTTGGTAGAAGACATATCAAAAACAACTAGAACCAATAAAAAACAAAGTCACTTCATTAGAATTTGTATATAAACATGAAATAAATAGAGTCTGAGTATCTTCTAGAGTAATGTGAGAAAATTTCTTATAAAAACATTTAGACTCATAATGACCAAATTCATTACAATGAAAACATTAAACATGTCTTTTATCTATACTCATATTGATGATTCTATCTTTTCTTCTATCTCTTTATATGTTACTTATTCCTTAAGAGATAAAACCTTTTCCATGATCATAGCCCATGCCTCTGTAGTTGTGAATAGACTTGCCTTTATGCTCAATTTTTGAATAATATTCATTGCCCTTAAAAACTTGGTCTTTTTTACTTTTATATTTTTATTAGATATAAATTATTGTTCTAAAGTTTCTTTATTACTTTTTGTTTGTTCTTCTATTGTTAATAGAATAACACTTTGCTCATCAATTCTTATAGATGTAAGATATTTTGACATTTCTATGGTGGAGACAATATTATCAAATTTCAAAGGAAAAATTCTTAATGTTTTTCATAATCACATGTCGATTGATTACATCATCTCCTATAATTATAAATTTATTTATCTTGAAATTGCTATAAATTCATTAACTAATTTGTTTTGGCTCATTTTAACATTTAAAAAAAATTCCTTAATGTTTGCAACTTAGTTGTTTGAGCACCTTGATACGAATTTATAAGAATTTCATATGCCTATTTTGATTGTACCACACCACTTATCCTAGAAAAAATTAATTGACCTAATGCACCCTAAATTAGAAACAAAGCTTCATTGTCCTTATGTTCATTTTTTAATTTTCATTTTAATTATTCATACCTCATACTAACAAAATCTAAAAAATGGTTAACCTTAATAATAAAATATTCATGTACTTCAATAGGAAAAAAATGTTCCAACAAAAATAGGAATTTGTAAGTGATTAAAAAAAAGGGAATTTGTAATCCTACTATACCTATGATATTTGTCATCCTAAAAAATGAACCAAACTAATTTTTGAAATACTCAACTTCTGTGAATCTAATATTCAAACAATATTCTTACCAAAAAAAAAAAAAAAAATACACTAGTCTTAGTAAATTCAAATTCAAAATACCTACGTCAACCAAATCTTTTATGGAATACCTTTTTTTTCAATATAATCATTGCTATTATTTTAAAAATATTAGAATATTAAATATTCAATGCTATAAAATTTCCATAATACACACAATTGAATCAAGAAGCAATAATATAATCAAATATTCACTCAACGAAAAAATATTAAAAATGTGCAAAACTTGACTTCCACTGCCCATTTTTTTATTAAATCCAAAATAGTCTTTAAATTCTCATTTAATCAATATATTTTTTTTACAAATTTCCTCTCTTTCTCTACCATCTCTTTCCTTCACCTTTTATTTACCTTTTCTTTACTTTGAAAAAAATGTAGTGGCTTTCCTTTTTGACAATCAAGTTGATTCTTTGAACCAATTCCTTTAATCAACAAACTTTTCTTAATTTCCTTTAATTTTGATATTTTTTTAAAATTATTTTTTCCACACAACATGCCTTCTTCGGAATATCTCTCTTCACATTTCAACAAAAAATCATGGCTTCTTGTAATTATTTTCACCATATATATCTGACTTTTAAAAATTTATTTCTTGTATTTTTTTCAACAAATGTAATGTTGGTTCACCTTTACATGATGGATGTGTTTGACATTAATGATACTCTTAATCCCCTATCTCCTTCACCTCTGCCTCTACCCCAGGATCCACCTCCACCACCTAGACCCAATGAGGCTCACTTGAGATCTAGGATCATTGAAAAACATAGATTCCATTATAGATAAAATTTGTAGCACCTAAAATAAGCCATTTATCCCACCTCATCAAGTATATTTTGCATATTTGATGCAAATATTATGGGTAAGTGCACCAAGATGGTGAACAAAAAGGGGGGTATAAGTGGCCACTTTTTTTTTCTAAAAATAGGCAAACCTGAACTTCAAAGAGCTATTTGAAGGTCATGCACTCAAAACTACGAGTTGAAAAAACAATAAGAATTGTATTACTCTGAATCTAGTTTCTAAACTACTAATTTTTTTTTAAAATTGGATAATATTAAGAGGGTCAAACCTTTCACGCATGAAAACCTGTTCCTGATTTTTTCAGAAAAATATAACATAGCTATTTTCGTGTGCTGCACAAAATCTATAGTTAGATTTAGTATTTTGAAAAACCCTTTGGTAGGATGATAGGTAAGAGTGAGATCTAGCAGTTGTGTATTTTTTTGTAATTTTTCGTCGAGTATTTTATTTTTTATGATTTTTGGAAGTGACCACATTTTGAAAATTTGGTACCTGTTCGTGCGCTGGGCATAACTTGCATCAAAATAATCAAAAATGCAAATTTTATTTTTTTTAAATGTATAGAATCTAGTGTAGAACAATAATATATAATTTATTCTGAATTTGGTCAAGTATATAAAAATTTATTAAAAAAATGGTAGACATATGTCTGTGAGGACTATCAAGGCACTGATAAAGAAAATTAAAGTTTACTATGCTAATGTTGTCCAAAAATTAAAAAATGTATATTGTCAGAAAACTAAGAAGATGTGTGAGATTATGGTGGTAGTTTTAGAGATACCCACTTCATCATTTGTAAACCTGATGACAATGAAGTCAAGAAATCATGATGGAGGATGAAAAAACATGTAAAGGAACAAAAAAGGGGGGAAAATGGGCTTGCAAGCCTTAGGGTCATTTTCCAACCCTCTTACCAAGGCAAAACCCACATGGGTTATGAAGAACCAAAAGTACTATTTGCAGTACTAGAAACATTTTTTTGGTTTCACAAAACCCGTATGGGTTATGAAGAACTAGAAACATTTTTTTGGTTTCACAAAACCTGTATGGGTTATGAAGACATAATAATGTATTCTTGTAAACTTAGCATTTACTACACATGTTTTAGACATACCTAGATAATATGTGTTTATGTATGTATATATGCATATTTATAGTTATATATACATATATTTATATAGATATATGTATATATGTTTGTATACATGCATGTACCTCTTCTTTTCCTCTCTCTCTCTCATCTTACTTCCCCCATCATTGTCTTTATCTATTCTGAGCCCTAATTATCTTCCTTGAGTTCTATCTCATCTCTCTCCCCCTCACACTTCTCTATTTTTTTATTCTCTCACCCTTTTCTCCTTCTTGTTCTCTCTCTACCTCATCTCTCTCTCTCTCTCTCTCTCTCTCTCTCTCTCTCTCTCTCTCTCTCTCTCTCTCTCTCACACACACACACACACACACACACACACACACATAATCCTATCATATTCTCACCCTCTCCCCCTTCTCTCTCTTTCTCTCCCCTCCCTCTCCCTCTTCCCCCTCTCCCTCCCCCTTTAGTTATCTTAAATCTCTCTTTCTCTCCCTCTCTCTCCCTCTCCCTCTCTTTATCCTATTCTCCCCATCTCTGCCCTCCCTCTCACTTCCTCTCTCCCTCTCCCCTTCTCCTTTTCCCAATCTCCCTCTCTCTCCCTCTCCCCCTCTCCTTTCCCCAATCTCCCTCTCTCCTTCTCTCCCTCTCCTTTTACCAATCTCCCTCTCTCTCCCTCTCTCTCCCCCCCTATCCTTTTCCCAATCTCCCTCTCTCTCCCCTCCCTCCCTCTCTCCCTCTCCCTCCCTCTCTCCCTCTCCCCATCTCCTTTTCCCAGTCTCCCTCTCTCTCCCTCTCCCCCTCTCATTTCCTCAATCTCCCTCTCTCCCTCCCCCTCTCCTTCTCTCCCTCTCTCCCTCTCCTTCTCTCCCTCTCTCCCTCTACTTTTCCCAATCTCCATTTCTCTCCCTCTCTCTCTCTCTCCATCCTCCTCTCCTTCTCTCCTTCTCTCCCTCTCCCCCTCTCCTTTCCCAAATCTCTCTTTTTCCCAATGTCCTTCTCTCTCCCTCTCCCTCCCCCTCTCCTTTTCCCAATCTTTCTCTCTCCCTCTCCCTCTCTCCCTCCCCCTCTCCTTCTCTCCCTCTCTACCTCTCTCCCTCTCCCCCTCTCCTTTTCCCAATCTCCCTCTCTCTCCCTCTCCCTCTCTCCTTTCCCCAATCTCCCTCCTTCCCTCCCCCTCCCCTTCTCTCCCTCTCTCCCTCTCTCCCTCTCCCCCTCTCCTTTTCCCAATCTCCCTCTCACTCCCTCTCCCCCTCTCCTTTCCCCAATATCCCTCTCTCTCCCTCTCCCTCTCCCTCTCCCTTCCTCTCTCCCTCCCCATCTCCTTCTCTCCCTCTCCCCCTCTCCATTCCCAAATCTCTCTTTTTCCCAATGTCCCTCTCTCTCTCCCTCTCCCTCCCCCTCTCCTTTTCCCAATCTAGCTCTCTCCCTCTCCCTCTCTCCCTCCCCCTCTCCTTCTCTCCCTCTCTCCTTCTCTCCCTCTCCCATCTCCTTTTCCAAATCTCCCTCTCTCTCCCTCTACCCCTCTCCTTTCCCCAATCTCCCTCTCTCCCTCCCCCTCTCCTTCTCTCCCTCTATCCCTCTCCTTTTCCAAATCTCCCTCTCTCTCC
Source organism: Cryptomeria japonica (assembly GCF_030272615.1). NCBI lineage: Eukaryota > Viridiplantae > Streptophyta > Pinopsida > Cupressales > Cupressaceae > Cryptomeria > Cryptomeria japonica. The sequence goes on along the minus strand of NC_081413.1, from coordinate 128,780,037 downwards.
CTCTCTCTCTCTCTCCCTCCTTCTCTCCCTCTCCACCTCTCCTTTCCCAAATCTCTCTTTTTCCCAATGTCCCTCTCTCTCCCTCTCCATTCCCCTCTCCTTTTCCCAATCATGCTCTCTCCCTCTCCCTCTCTCCCTCCCCCTCTCCTTCTCTCCCTCTCTCCCTCTCCCCGTCTCCTTTTTCCAATCTCCCTCTCTCTCCCTCTCCCCCTCTCCTTTCCACAATCTCTCTCTCTCCCTCTCTCCCTCTCTCCCTCTCCCCCTCTACTTTTCCCAATCTCCATATCTCTCCCTCTCCCCCTCTCCTTTCCCCAATCTCCCTCTCTCTCCCTCTCCATCTCCCTTCCTCTCTCCCTTCCCCTCTCCTTCTCTCCCTCCCCCGCTCTCCTTTCCCAAATCTCTCTTTTTCCCAATGTCCCTCTCTCTCCCTCTCCCTCCCCCTCTCCTTTTCCCAATCTCTCTCTCTCCCTCTCCCTCTCTCCCTCCCACTCTCCTTCTCTCCCTCTCTCCCTCTCCCTCTCCCTTCCTCTCTCCCTCCCCCTCTCCTTCTCTCCCTCCCTCTCCCTCCCTCTCTTCATCTCCCCCTCTCCTTTTTCCAATCTCACTTTCACTCCCTCTCCCCCTCTCCTTTCCCCAATCTCTAATTTTCCCAATCTCCCTCTCACTCCCTCTCCCTCTCCCCCTCTCCTTTTCCCAATCTCCCTCTCTCTCCCTCTCCCCCTCTCCTTTCCCCAATCTCCCTCTCTCCCTCCCCCTCTCCTTCTCTCCCTCTCTCCCTCTCTTCCTCTCCCCCTCTCCTTTTCCCAATCTCCCTCTCTCTCTCTCTCCCCCTCTCCTCTCCCCAATCTCCCTCTCTCTCCCTCTCCCTCTCCCTTCCTCTCTCCCTCCCCCTCTCCTTCTCTCCCTCCTCCCTCTCCTTTCCCAAATCTCTCTTTTTCCCAATGTCCCTCTCTCTCCCTCTCACTCCCCCTCTCCTTTTCCCAATCTCGCTCTCTCCCTCTCCCTCTCTCCCTCCCCCTCTCCCTCTCTCCCTCTATCCCTCTCCCCCTCTCCTTTTCCCAATCACCCTCTCTCTCCCTCTCCCACTTTCCTTTCCCCAATCTCCCTCTCTCCCTCCCCCTCTCCCTCTCTCCCTCTATCCCTCTCCTTTTCCCAATCTCCCTCTCCCTCCCTCTCCCCCTCTCCTTTCCCCAATCTCCCTCTCCCTCCCTCTCCCCCTCTCCTTTCCCCAATCTCCCTCTCTCTCCCTCTCCCTCTCCCTTCCTCTCTCCCTCCCCCTCTCCTTCTCTCCCTCCCCGCCTCTCCTTTCCCAAATCTCTCTTTTTCCCAATGTCCCTCTCTCTTCCTCTCCCTCCCCCTCTCTCTTCCTCTCCCTCCCCCTCTCCTTTCTCAATCTCGCTCTCTCTCTCTCCCTCTCTCCCTCCCCCTCTCCTTCTTTCTCTCTCTCCCTCTCTCCCTCACCCCCTCTCCTTTTCCCAATCTCCCTCTCTCTCCCTCTCCCCCTCTCCTTTCCCCAATCTCCCTCTCTCCCTCCCCCTCTCTTTCTCTCCCTCTCCTTTTCCCAATCTCCCTCTCTCCCTCTCCCTCTCCCTTCCTCTCTCCCTCCCCCTCTCCTTCTCTCCCTCCCTCTCTTCATCTCCCCCTCTCCTTTTCCCAATCTCCCTCTCTCCCTCCCCATCTCCCTCTCTCCCTCTCTCCCTCTCCCCCTCTCCCCCTCTCTTTTTCCCAATCTCCCTCTCTCTCCCTCTCTCTCCCTCTCCCTCTCCCTTCCTCTCTCCCTATCCCCATCTCCATTTCCTAGTTCTACATAGCCCGTACGGTTAGAACTAAGGCCAAAACTTCTAGTTCTACATAACCCGTATAGGTTATGAGAAATTGTGAATGTTGACATATAGGTTTCCATAACCCGTATGGGTTATGGGAAAATTGTTATATATTTTAGTCCCAACTGGCCTAAAAAATAGTATTGCAAGTTGTTTGAAGGCCCCACTGCTTTTGCACACTATTTTCTGGGACAGTAACAGTCAGGTTTTCATATTCTTTTGTCACTTTTTCTTTGGAATGATTGATTTTTAAGTTATTTTATAATTGTTACTTTAGATAATAACAAAATCATGATCATTTGTTGTTTTTTTGCTTTGATTATGATTTGTTTGTCTTGTATTTTGGTTTTTTTTTAAGTTGTTTTATTATTGTTACTTTAAATTTTACCAAAATGATGATCATTTCTTGTTTTTTTGCTATTTGATTGTGGATTGTCATCATGATGTTATGTGTAGGACAATGGGAAAGAATAAGAGAGGAACAAATGAACAAAGAGAGGCAGCAAAGGAAAGACAAAGGGAGCATATGAAGAGATTACTTGAAGGTACATCATCTAATGCACCTAATGAAAGTGATGAACATTCAACAATTGAAATTGATATGATTAATGCACCAAATCAAAATGATCAACATACACCAATTCAAATACATATGATGAATGCACCTAATGAATGCAATGAACATACACCATTTGAAAATGATTTGGTGAATGCACATGTTAATGAAATTGAAGAAGATATACCATTTGAATTTGATGTGATCAATGCACATAATGCACCTAATGAAAATGAAGATCATGCACCAATCTTAACACCTCTTAGAAAACCAAAGTTCCTAATAGATATTGATGAAAATATTATGAAGCCAATGCATGATAAAATTTCTGAAAGAACTTGTAGAAGAACAGTTAGAAGAATTTGGAATAACTATTTTGAAAACTTAAATCAAAGTGGAAGATGCCAATTAGTTGTTGAAATGATCAAAAATCTGAAATTTAGAGAGACAATGAAAATTTTGGGGTTAAGAACATCTGAAAATAATAGTGAAAGAACCATTGTGAGAAATCTTTTTGATGCATACCAAGCCATCAGTTCAAAATCACACACTAAAGATGCTAATGTTACTCATCGTGTCCTCACATCAACCATAATGGGAAAAGAAATGAAAAAATATCGTTTAATAAGAAAAACAAGCAAGTCATTAAGGATAAGTAGAACCACATTACACTATGCCTTAGAGAGGTGAGGGAAAATTGAGGATCCTAACAATAATTCTCTTTGGGCATTCTCCGGTAGACTCCCATGCAAGGACAAGGTTGTTGTTGATGCACTAAGAACGTTAATTGAGAGATTTTGGCATGACAACACAAGGGTTTCACCCAACCAAAGAGATGTTGTTAGAAGGCGAATTGGAATTAGTAATCGTGAGCCACATCCAAAACACTATTTAGATACAACTCAAACACAATTTTATGAAAGGTTTCTTCAAAGATTTCCTCAGTTTAAAATTAGTCAAAGATTTTTTGAGTTGACAAAACCATTTTATGTTAAGATTAATCATGCACGTATTACATGTTGTTGTAGGGTCCATGTTGAATTTTCCATGCATTATGATATTTATCGCTATATCTATTGTACTTTGCACACTAACGATGTTTTGCAGGAATGTGGTCTACAAGCGCCTCCTAAGTCACCGAGAGAATTTATTTCAAATGTACTATGTAGATGAGATGACGGGTGCATTTATTATAAGATGATGTGTTTGAGAGGTTTTTGTCCTACATGTGGTGGTTTGCAACAGTTGCATAGATGCCTACATCTGGATAGCACACATGAAATTGGTAAGGAACTAGTTTCTATTGGAAAATATAAGTCAGTAACATATGGTGTTAAAGATGGAAAAGAATTAAAGAGGTGTGAGTTAGTGAAAAGGGATATATGCATAGCTGATTTTATGAAGATGTTTCAAGAAAAACTAGTATATGAGTACATAGGTCACACACATAGAGCTAGATGGTTAGATGAGCAGTTCAAGTTGTGTAAGGACACTTTCCCCCTCGACACTATCATCTTTGTCATTGATTCTGCTAAGAATTATACACTAAAGCCGCAAAATGAAGTACAATCTATGTATTACCACTCTACACAAGTTACAATTTTTGTACACATAGCATTCATGCATGCACATGATAGCACTGAGGAGGATAGAAAGGTTATAAGAGAATATCACTTCTATATCAGTGATGATCGTACACATTCCTTAGAGTTCATGCAAGGATGCTTTATAGTCTTCTATGGTAGTTTAAGGGAAAGAGATATAAGATACAACCAACACTTAATATGGTTAGACAATTGCACCACACAATTCAAGAATGCAAGGATGTTCTACTGGTTGACTAGGATGCATGTGACAAGTGGTGTGCAACATTTTTGGAATTTCATTGAGGTAGGGCATGGAAAGGGAGAGCATGATGGTGCGGGAGCATGTGTGAAAAGAGCTCTTACCAGAGAGGAATTGAAGTACGAAGGTGGTGCAATGTTAATAGATGCAAAAATAATTGTGCAATGGTGTAGCTCTACGATGGGACCAGGTAATGCAAATAATTCTATGGTTTCTAGATATTTTTGGTTAATAAGTGAATCTAACATTGAAAACTATCTAGATTGTTGTACACTTATTGGATCAAGTGACATGCATTCATTTAGAAGTTCAAATGCAACACCACTAGTTATTTATACTAGACATATTGCATGCTTTTGCTCTTCGTGTATGCATTTTTTGTGGGATGAATGTGAATCAAAAGAGTGGGTCAACCAATGGTCTTGTAGACCTTTGCAAACCATAGATACATATCAACTTCCTAGAGCACTACAAATGAACCGGATTGAAGTATCAGTGGATTTTGACCATGTATCAGACATAGTTGAACTAGGTAACTTAGGTTGCAATGTGCTACAATTTTAAGCTTAATTTATTAGTATTAACTTATGTTGATTTTGGTATTAACTTATATCATTCTATTAAATGCAGGTCATGTATATGTAGTTATTGCAGATGAGAACAATGAAGAAGCAACAGATTACTTTTTGTGTCGTTGTATTGAGGCCAAAAACAAATTGACTTCTACAGTGGTTGATGGAGAGGGTATTGAGTACCCAATAGGATCCGTTGTTGTGACAGGGACATGGCTTAGAAGGTACCACATTGTTGTGTCAAGTTGTATTGAGACCTCTTAAACTCATTTATTTAGCAGTCATTGTATTGATTTTGGCATTATTCTTCTATAAAATGTAGGTACCCTATCAAAAATTCTAATGCTTGGTTGTTTGAGGACTTTGAGACACATAGACATATTCTTCATTACTCAAACCTTTTTGTTGCAACAAATATTCATTTGATTGAATATCATGGTAGACCTCTTAACAAGGATTTGTGGAAAGTTCATGAATTAGACCATGAGGCAATACTTGAGACACTAAGAGTTAGAGCTGATCTAGAAGGTTAACTTGATTGATTTTGGGCCATCTAGAAGAATAGTTCTACAATATGGTAGAATAATTTTGACAATTTTGTATATATCTTTTGTGAAACATTGTAACTTCGCTTTTTTGTATGTGCTCTACATGTATATGAGCTATAATATGCATATGAGCTATAATGTGCATATCTAGATGCCAAATTCTGTATATAAAAATATCAATGAGTTGTAATGTGAATATCTAGATGCTAAATTTTGTATAAAAAAACAACACTGAGTTGTAAAGTGCATATCTAGATGCTAAGTTTTGTATAAAAAAACAACAACGAGATGTAAGTTGCATATTTTGATGCAAAATTTTGTAAATATAAATAGTAATGAGCTTGATAGTTTATATAAGATGGCAAATTTTATATATGAAAGTGTCCATGGGGCTGATTTGCAAATTTTCAATATGAATATGCAATTTTTTTTTCCAAGTGTTTTGGGAAAGTTTTGAGTTATTATTGAATTACCCGATTTGAAGGACTAGTATGAATAGTCTGAATCTAAGATAGGATTTCGGTAGGCAGTGACAACATGACCCCATAGGTTCAAACGGATCGTCCATAAGTGCCACGGTCTCTGAGTTACGCTATGTCAAAGTTTGACCATTTTTTTCGCTTTGAGCACTCAAGGGAAAACATCGCTACGAGGTGGCTCGTAATGATCGGATGTCTTAGGGAGTGAGACAAGGGTACACCTAATGTAAAACTAGCCACCCGGATGCGCTCACGCTGACGGTTTGTTCCCACGACAAGCAAAACAAAAGATGCACTATTGTGCCACCTCTCACTGACAACTTTTGATAGTTTTTGATGCAACAGAAAAAATCTCACCATAAGAAAATGGAATCGAGTTGCACAAAACCGAGATAGGATTTTGTAGGCAGCAAGAACATGACCCCATAGGTTCAAATAGATCATCCATAAGTATCACAGTCTCTGAGTTACGCTACGTCAAAGTTTGACCATTTTTTCCGCTTTGAGTGCTCAAGGGAAAACATCGCTACGAGGTGGCTCGTAACGATCGGATGCCTTGGGGAGTGAGAAAAGGGAAAACCTAGCTTAAACCTAACCACCCGGATGAGCTTGTGCTAATGGTTTGTTCCCATGACAAGTAGAACGAAAGATGCACTATTTTGCCACCTCTCACTGACAGCTTTTGATGGTTTTTGATGCAACAGAAAAAATCTCACCATTACAAAATGGAATGGAGTTGCCCGAAACCGAGATAGGATTTTGTAGGAAGTGATAGCACAACCCCATAGATTCAAATGGATCATCCATAAGTGCCACGGTCTTTGAGTTACGCTACATCAAAGTTTGACCATTTTTTCGCTTTGAGTGCTCAAGGGAAAACATTGCTACGAGGTGGCTCATAACGATCAGATTCCTTGTGGAGTGAGAAAAGGGCACACCTAGCCTAAACCCAACCACTCAGACATTATCACACTGATGGTTCATTCCCACGACAAGCAGAACGAAAGATGCACTATTTTGCCACCTCTCACTGACAGCTTTTGACAGTTTTTGATGCAACAAAAAAAATATCACCATTACAAAATAGAATCAAGTTGCCCAAAACCAAGATAGGATTTTGTAGGTAGTGATAAAATGACCCCATAGGTTCAAATGGATCATCCATAAGTGCCACGGTCTCTGAGTTACGCTAGGTCAAAGTTTGACCCTTTTTTTCGCTTTGAGTGCTCAAGGGAAAACATCGCTACGAGGTGGCTCGTAATGATCGGATGCCTTGGGGAGAGAGACAAGGGTACACCTAGTGTAAACCCAAGCACTCAGATGTGCTCACATTGACGGTTCATTCCCATGACAAGTAGAATGAAAGATGCACTATTTTGCCACCTCTCACTGACAGCTTTTGACGGTTTTTGATGCAACAGGAAAAATCTCACCACAAGAAAATGAAATGGAGTTGCCTAAAACTGAGATAGGATTTTGTAGGAAGTGATAACACTACCCCATAAGTTCAAACGGATCATCCATAAGTTCCACGGTCTCCAAGTTACGCTACATCAAAGTTTGACCATTTTTTCTGCTTTGAGCGCTCAAGGGAAAACATCGCTACGAGGTGGCTCGTAATGATCGGATGCCTTGGGGAGTGAGACAAGGGCACACCTAGCATAAACCCAACCACCTAGATGTGCTCACACTGAGAGTTCATTCCCAGGACAAGAAGAATGAAAGATGCACTATTTTGCCACCTCTCACTGACAGCTTTTAATGGTTTTTGATGCAACAGAAAAAATCTCACCATTACAAAACGGAATGGAGTTGCCTGAAAACAAGATAGGATTTTGTAGGCAGCGATAACATGACCCCATAGGTTCAAACAGATCATCCATAAGTGCCATGGTCTCCGAATTACACTACGTCAAAGTTTGCCCATTTTTTTCGCTTTGAGTGCTCAAGGGAAAACGTCGCTACGAGGTGGCTCGTAACGATTGGATGCCTTGGGGAGTGAGACAAGGGCACACCTACTATAAAATCAACCACCTGGATGCACTCACACTGATGGTTCATTCCCACAACAAGCATAACAAAAGATGCACTATTTTGCCACCTCTCACTGACAATTTTTGACGGTTTTTTATGCAACAAAAAAAATCTCACCATAAGAAAATGGAATCGAGTTGCCCGAATCCGAGATAGGATTTTGTAGGAAGTGACAACATGACCCCATAGGTTCAAATGGATCATCCATAAGTGCCACCTAGATGTACTCGTACTGACAGTTCATTCAACTCTTCTTTTATAGGTGATGAAATGATGAGCTTCACTCCATAAGCATGAAATGATGAACTTAAGCATGAAATGTCTTAATTGGTTCTTGAAATGATGAACTTCACTCCATAAGCACAAGTTTATGAAATAATAACTTCAGTCCAGTCTCTTCATGCATGAAGGACTCAAAGCAAATTCACTCAATCAAAATACAGAATATCAACATTACCGGTATCAGTACTTGGGTATACACAATATGAGCAATAGATAGTTTAAAAGTATACTCCATATTAGTTACAAGTAATGAACAAATTGGATCACATTTCAAGACATATACACAACTAACAAATTTGATCACATTTCAATAGCAAATAACTAAGTTTCAGGAATATCATGTTTCATATATATCAATGAACAAATTGGATCGAATATCAAGTTTCATATATATCAAAATGAACAATAATCATGTACATATATCAAAAAATGGCATAGATGCCAAATCAATAATAGTTACAAAAATGTGGCATGTGCCATGTCTGTCAAAGTCGATATATACATATACAAATGTCGAATATATAAAAAATTGGCCCTTCAATGACCACAACTATAACTATATGTCTCTATCTGTATCTATGATTGTGGTGGATCATCAAAATCGATCCTCTTCGAAGTAGTATGTGGTTTCAAAAGGACAATTAAAATGTCTAATCAGATATATTTTCTCAATATAACATCAAAATAACTAAATACTGAACTCTAAATTGTTTGAAGTTGAAATGTTGATTACCTCATCTTTGTCTTCTATAATTCGGTGAGGCTGAGGATCTGTGGGATGTCCTGTAGGAGGCTGTAACTAGTAAAACAACATTAATACATGTTAATGACATATATGTCAAATAAAACATAATAACTAAAAATGAATAGACTAAAAACCTAAAGCATACCGGAGCCTCAGATGGATGTGTTGTGGTCGTAGAAGGCAAAGTCACAGATGAATTAGTTATGACCATTTCCTATATCCATGGTAAGTGATCCAAAAGGAGTTAACTAGACGATTTCAACTCCGTTGTGCACTTAGTGAAAAGGAGTTGATCTAAGACAAACATACCTTTTGCCTTGGTCGTGTTGGATCCCATAATATATGTGTAGGACTTCTACTGAAATGGAATGGTAGAATAACAGTAGGAAGTTTGCAAGGGGCCTGTAATAGTTTAAAGACAATCATACAAGTTAATAACCCAAAGTTGTTTACAAACTAGATAAAACAAATATTTTTAACATATGTAGAAAAAATGCACACTGAAGCGTCGTATAGTTCTCCTGTAACCTTAGGAGGCCTTGTTGAATCTGATGCAGCTATTACCATTTCTTGTATGAAAAATGATAACATATGATATAGACATAAAAGGATTTAGTTATTTTGAACAAGCAAGAATGCAATCCAAAGTGAATATGAAGATATCACCTCTTCCCTCTATTGAACCTCATCGACATCAGGTGCATTCATTAATTCTGTAAACCCCATATGTTTCTGTATATAGAACAAATAAATTAAGTTCATTTATCAATATCTACATATACACGTTTAATCATAATACATTTCAACAATTGAATTTAAATTGTAGTGAATTACCTTCTGTCATTTGGGTGTCCAAGAGGATATCCTTTTCTGCCTCGGAGTGCTAGAGGATGGCTTTCTCACATGAGATGTCCTCGAGGCAGGTGGGGTAAACTAATGGAAAAAAGTTAACATAAGGGAAAAGAGCATGTATTTAATATATCACTTAAGTAAAATATATATAGATCTAAATGGTACCACATAGCTATCTTGGCCAAAGTCAATGGCTGAAAGCGTGATATCATCAAGTTGGGACATCTCAGCCACTAATAAGCCCTACAAAATATCAAGTAATGATACATATAATTAACAAAATATATTTTGAATCCAATGTATTATTATATTTTTAACAAATTTACAAATCTTTACCTCTGGTGGCGAAACTACTCGTGACTGTGGAGTCGACTGAATAGTATGTGGTGTACTCCCACCACCTGTTGCACCCTACAATGCATTTTATTTATGTCACTTTAAATTGTTCTAAAAATAAAAATTCATTTCTTTTTATAAGATTTAGTCACTTAATTGATAACATGTCATAAACAGAATTAAACGCACCTCTATCTGATAGAGAGGGTACAACATATTGAGCAATTCGACGGTGAGGGCCACATCCTCTGTAGTGGAAGCATGGCATCTACTCCCGCAACATGTACACAAATGAGATGTCCCACCATCCTCATCTGCGTCAATGTCTACACCAGAACATACACCCTGGCAGGTGGGGCACATATGCTGAATGGGCTAGCTCATGCCAAATGATGCATGAGGTGTTGCTGATGAAGGAGGTGCCACCGAGGAAGGAGGTGCTACTGATGAAGGAGGTGTCACTAATAAAGGAGGTGTTGTAGGTGCTGGTACATCCTCTGCTCCAACCAGCTATGTCCCATGCTGAACAATGACATCAGTCAATGATGTAGCTGCCTGAAGAGTCTGTAATTCCATAGACTCCTTCAAGGATATAGGGATAGTGACATGAACCATAGGTTTAGGAGTTGTATGCCTCCTATGTTGTGGATCTACCACCCTATGGGCCCTAGGTCTATCTTGCGCAGAGCCTCTCCCTCTACCCTGAAATTATCGGATGTCAAAGTAATTCGGCTTCTCGCCGAGGATAAACTCACAATACAACTTTCTCAAAAAATATAGAGGCACCTCCCAATTATTACAAGGTGGTTGGTCAAAGACCATATACCACCTATCCCAAAAAGCATCTTTCAACCTAGCATGAACACACCAATGTATAGGAAACTAAGTCGTATTTAGTTCTAGGTTGTTATTGGTAAAGGATCAGTGAAAAGAGCACATATGTCAGCTTTAACTATGCCCTTTTTCTTCACTTGATCATATGACAACCCATCCACATAAAGTGCTCGACATCTATCCCTCCATGAACCCCATTTCATAACCTCCCTAGATACCTCATTTGCACTATTAGCCATTGTTTCTAGTGTTCTGACAAGGGTTGAGTGGTGCTCAAGCTTAGAGGTCCTCAACCTATTCACCAAAATAGAAATTTGGGCACTATTTTGTGTAAGCCGGTTGATGAGATCCTCTTGTGTGCCATCTACATGATCTAATGGAGGACATGGAGGGTTTTGGGGTGGTGGTGGTTGTTGAGGAGCAACATTTTCAGGATTTTGAGGGTTTTCTTGTTTCTCTTGTGCAATGTTAACAGGGTTTTCTTGCGTTGCTTGTGTAGGAGGAGGTCTTTGTTGTCTATTTTGTTTTTGGGGATTGCTTGAAGAATATGACATCAAATTAATAAAAACAAAAATTAAATAAATTAAAAACCCTAATTTAATTAAAACGCAAAGAAAAATAATCAAACAAATCAAATATTACCTGTTCGATGGGGTGCCATTGTTGAAAATTGCTTTTGATGACCGAAAAATGAAAAATTATTGCAAACCCGTGTGGGTTCGATGCTCTTTTTTGCTTTTCCTTGCCATTGTTCCATGGGTTTTGGCATTGAAAATGGCCAAAACCCATGGCCTAACAAAAAGAAATATGTTTCTCAAAACTCGTACGTGTTTTGAGAAACTTTAAATTTTTTTATTTTAAAAAAATGTTCCTCAAAACCCGTACGGGTTTTGAGGAACTTTTGGTTTTTTTAATTGTTTTTTATCTAGGCTTGGTAAGGCTTGGTGTTACCACGCCTAGCATGTTTTTTAAGTTTTAGAACCCGTATGGGTTATGAAATTTTTTATTTTTTTTTGGCATGTGGCCACTTTTCTGTTCACCATCTTGGTGCACTTACCCTTATAGAGATTGTTAGGTCTATTGATATGGACCTAGATAGGTGCCTCTTATGGAGAGACAAGCAAAGATAATTTTATTTTGATTCTCTCCTATAGGGACATGCTTGACCTCAAAATTGCCAAAGTCGATATAGCCCAATCTATGACCCCATCACTAATCAACAAATTCCTCCAAACAAAAATTAATATCTATTTGGTGGTGTAGGAATCTTTGGATGACCAATCATTTTTTGGAGCAACAGTAGATGATATTTGGGAGAAAGGGTATAGTTTTTTTTATAAAATCTACCATTAGTAGTATACTTGCAACTAGAAATGTATTTATACATGTGCAAAATTGACTATCCAACATTATAGTATGTTGAGAGTGTCTCACATGTTTTGGTACAACCATACTCTTAAATTCTCACATGAATGCATGCACACTAAGTTGTTATATGATTAAATAACAATTCTTTCTAATTTTTCCATCCTTTAATGATACTTAACATCATCAAATATTTTAATGTCAACTAATTGATGCCCAAAATCATTTTTAAAACTTCCATGCATACATTCTCCTAATAAAAAAATAGTGCATTGTGATATAAAAGTACATGAATATAAATAAAATAATATCTCATTAGCTATTTTAGGAAACAAACCTACTATAAACTCCTTGATTATTTTAGGTGGCATATTAATACCAAATTCCTAGATAAGCATGTTAGTATGTAAAGTACCATGCACATATCGAAAAAAATCATAATAATAACAAAATTGCACATGCATTTTACAACAATAAGAGATTCATTTGTTAATAAGAGGTTTTTCTTCTTGGAAAGTATGGAATTTTTGCTCATCTCCCTCTTCAGGTGCTTCAGGTGGGCTGGCAGTTCTTTGAAGAGATTCTGCTGTACATTTCTCATTAATTGCTTCCTCATCTAATTGGATGCTTGGGCTAGTTAAGAGTAGGTCGTCAAATTTAAAATTTTGGTTATTTAATGTTTATGGTCCTTCTGGGGTTCTAGAAAAAAGAACACTTTGGAATTTCTTGCTTTCTCTTGCTACTCCTCTGCGGAATGCTTTTCTGATATTTGGGGGAGATTTTAATGCAATTAGTAGTATGGATGAAAATGTTGGGGGAATCATCCCTAATAAACATGCTATGTTAGACTTTTGTAGCTTTATTCACTCTTTGAATTTGGTTGATTGTAAACCTCTTAATGGGTCATTTACATGGATTAATATGCAAAGAGACTTTTGTCAAATTTCAGAAAGGCTGGATCGTTTTATGGTTTCAGATAATTGGTTCAATTTGGGACAGGATTTTGTGTCCTCAATTCTCGCCTTTACTGGTTCTGATCATTTCTCTATTCAATTCAATATTTTCGAGGATAGGGCTCCTAGAAAGTTACCTTTCAAGTTTGAGCCAATGTGGTTTAGGGATCAATCATTTTTGCCTTCCTTAAAATATTGGTAGAATTCAGCTCCATTTTTTCCTGGGTCTTGAATGTTTCAACTTGTTAAGAAATTGGGCTTTTTAAAGTTAAGGATAAAGGATTGGAATGTGTTGCATTTTAAGAATATTTTTGGTGAAAAGGCCAGGATTCAGGAGGAAATTGAGCAACTTAATGAAAGCATTGTTGCTTCAGGTATGTCTTCTGCAATGTATGATAAGCTAAAGTTGTTGAACATGCAGTTGAGTGAGACCTTGGCTAGGGAAGAATCTTATTGGAGACAGAAATCTAGGAATCTTTGGCTTTCTTAAGGTGACCGAAATACCAAATTCTTTCACTCCTCTTCTAAGCTCAAGAGACTTCGCAATTGAATCCCTTGTATTATTGACTCTAATGGTAATACTCTGATAGAGGAGGATGATATAGTTGCCGAAGTTGTCAGGTTCCTTAAGTCTCTTCTTTCAGTAGAGCCAGTGGTGGTTGATGACAAGTTTGCAAATTCGATCCCCCCTTTAGTCTCTCAAGAGGACAATAGGATGCTTATGGCCCCATTTTCGTTGGCTGAATTGAAAGAGATAGTCTTTTCCATGCATCCGGAAAAGGAATTGAGAACGGATGGATTTACAGCCTTATTCTTTCAAAAATGTTGGGACTTTATAGGAAAAGATGTTCTGCAAGCCTTGGAGGAGTCTAGAAGGAATAGGTCAATCCTAAGAGAAACTAATACTACTCTTATTGCTATTATTCCGAAAGTAGATAACCCTACCTCTTTTTCGGACTTTCGTCCAATTGCCTTGTGTACCACCTTATATAAAATCTTTACTAAGGCAATCTCGGTTAGGCTGTCTAAACTTCTTCCTCGGATAATTTCTTTGGAGTAGGGTGGGTTTGTGCCTGGATGGGAAACTTCTGAAGGTTCCATTGTAGCTCACGAAATCCTGCACTCCATGTCTCAGCAAAAGGTCCCAGCAATGATTCTTAAACTAGACATGCTTAAAGCTTATGATTGTGTTAATTGGCAGTCCCTAGTGGCAGTCTTGTATCATTTAGGGTTTTCACGTAGTTGGGTTAAGTGGGTCTTTTCATGTATATCCTTTGCCTGTTTTTCAGTTTTGATTAATGGTTCTCCCTCGGGTTTTTTTTCTTCCTGCCGGGGAATTAGGCAAGGAGATCCCTTATCTCCTTTTTTGTTTATTCTTTTGGTAGAAGCATTAAGCAAGGCTATATCTAATGCTATAGCATTGGATTTATGGTCAGGCATCAAAGTGGATGGCCTCTTGTCTTCACAATCTCATTGCTTATTTTCTAATGATATGCTTTTGTTTGGGGTGGCCTCTATGAGGGAAGCTCGAGTTATAAAGAAAATTATTTCTAATTATGCAGCCTTTTCTGGTCAAAAGGTTAATAATCAGAAGTCCAAAGTCTTTTTGTAAATGTCCCAACTTTAGTTCGGGACAATCTTGCCTACTTTTGGAGTTTTCAAGTTGGGACTTTTCCTTGTATGTACTTAGGCATTCCTTTCTTTCTGGGATTAGATAAGACCTCCTTTTGGGATAAAGTTGTCCATTCTATTACCTCCAAAATTTCCTCCTAGAATCATAAGTGGCTCACAATGGTTGGTAAGATCCTTCTAATCAGATTAGTTTTGAATACCATTCCTACATATTTGATGTCTATCCTATAGGCTCCCTCTCAAGTCATTAAGAAGATTAAGGTTTCCCTCAGGACCTTCCTTTGGAATGATAATTTAGGAGGGAAATAGAAGATTCCTCTTCTTGCTTGGGATAAAATTTGTTGTCCCAAGGAGCTAGGGGGTGTGGGTACCATGACCTAGTTATTCAGAATAAAGCATTGGGGGCAAAATTGATTTGGAAGTTATATGCAACCCCCTGTAGTAAATGGGCCTCCATCATGCTCGCCAAGTATTTAAGGGGAGCATCCAGAGAAAGGATTTTTACTGCAACACCCCTTCCGAAGGGTTCTGCATTTTGGAATATTTTGATTTCTTGTAGAGAGGTGGTCCTACCACATTTATCTTGGGTTGTCCATAATGGGAGAAAGGCCCATTTTTGGGATGAAGTTTGGAATGGGCATCTATATCTCTCAGCTATTCATGACTGGTCCCCTTTGTCGGGTATCCTATCAGATCTTTGGGGACCTTTTGTTGCAGATTATTTTCACATTGTCACCTCAGGTTCATGTTTAGTGGCTAAATGGAAGGATATCCCTCCCCTGTCTATTAATAACAATATTATTTTAGCTTTTGTAGAAGAACTTCGTAGGAGACCTTTAGTTTTCCATAACAAGGAGGACTCTTTGGTTTGGGTTAAAAATGCTACAGGCTCCTATTCGATAAAAGAGGGGTACAATTCTTTGGTTCAGGCCCCTATGCCTTTTTGTTGGCCTACTAATCTTTTTTGGCATCCTTCTTGTCTTCCAAAAGTAGGGGCTTTTCCTTGGTTGGCAATCCAAGATAAAATCCTTATGGGAATGCGATTAGATAGGTTTGGGATTATAACAATTTTTCCTTGTGTTTTATATGGTTATTGTATGGAATCGGTGGATCACCTTTTCCTGCTATGTCCTTTTGCCTATGAATGTTGGTATTGGTTATTTGGTATGTTAGGATGGTCTTCTGCTCTCTGTTCAAATCTACTTTCACAATTTATGTCCTAGCCCTTATTATTTTCCTCTTCGTTCTACTCATATCTTTGGATTGTTACTCCATCTCTGGTGATTTGGAATCTTTGTCTTGAAAGGAATTCAAGAATCTTCAAACATAAGTCTGCATATTTGGCAAACATAATTGGTAAAATTCAAGCCTCTATTAGTGAAGTGGTACTTTCTTTCATTCATAAAAATTTAGATCATCTCAAGTCCTTTTCTCATTGGGATAATTGGGTTACTTGGCAATGGTCTTCACTTCATTTGATGCCTTCTCATGGGGTTATATCAGATGGTTTTTCTTCATTTCTTAAGCGCAAGATGGCTAAATGGAGTCCTCCTCCTTTCCCTTCATTCAAACTTTAGTTTGATGGGGCCTCAAAGGGCGATCTGGGGAGGTTTGGGATTGGGGTAATTATTTTTTATCACTCTTCAAAAATCATCAAAATAGGTTGTAAATGTATTGGGTATGGCACTAATAATGTGGTTGAGTTTCAGGCTTTATCCTTTGGACTTGATCTTTCTCTTTCTCTAAACATTAAGAATATTGTTATTGAAGGTGATTCAATCCTAGTATTTATGGTGGTTGCTAGCACAAAGTGTCTCTCTTGGCACTTGCAATATTTTTTGGAGAACATTCTCCTCCAACTTAATGGTTTTTCCACTTTCTCTATTTCTCATTGTTTTAGAGAGATTAATGTTTTCATGGATTTTCTTGCAAATAAGGTTGTTGTTGAAGGTGTTGAGTATATAGAACTTGCCCCTTCAGACTTTCCTATCTCTTGTATGTGTAGCGTCGTAAATTGTACGCACTTGCTAGGGTGGTACAATTTCACACCTAGTTTAGCACACGCCTTGGCGCATTTTGCATTTTGCATTGCATTTCCCCTTTAGCACTTAATTAATTAAATTAATTAGGTCTAAGGTTCTATTTCATCATCGTCCACATCATAAAGTTGGGCCCTTTCATTAAAGTGTGCCCTTTTCATTTTATTCCTCCAATACATCATTTAATCAAAAACCCTAATTAGGTCCTATTTTGAACTTGGGGGCTTGATTTCGGGGGCCAAAACATCTCAAAATAAGCTGTAACTTCGAGATTCACTCTAAAATCATCATATCTGACGGCCCTAAAAATTTGGTGAAAAGTTGTCGGGACCATGGCGCCCGGCGTGCACACGGTCCCGGACATTTTTCTTGAATTTTCAGGAGCGCAATCCAATCATAAAATAAAGCTTAACCCCAAGAAATTGGCGGGAGATTCAATCTCTAGGTCGGCCAAAAGTTGAAATTAAGAGCTAGGGTTTCATATATAAGAGCTCTCTTTCTTCATTTGAAAGGATCCAGAGATTTTTTGGTTTCAAGGGCCTTCTATGCAGCGAAAGAGCAGATCTTTGAAGACTTCAACAACATTCAACATCCATCTATCAAGCATTCATCAATTTCATTCATCCATTTAGGGCTTTAAAGGCATTGAAGAGAAATAAGGGATCACCGACTGAAGATTGGCTTGTACCCCTCCCTTGGGGTTGGGTATGATTTCATGTCTTTGCATAAGCTTCAACATATCATTTGTATTCATGCTTTAGATCACTTTGCATCTTGATTTGGAGCATTTACATTATCATTTACAAGCAATTAGGGTTTACTTTCTAGGTTGCTCTAGTTTACTTACTTGCATTTTAGGATCTTGCACACACACAAGGTCTGCACACACACTACTTTTACAATACAACTTGGCTATTCGTGGAGGTAGAAATCACCGAAGCAGGGGTTTGACTAAGGCAAAACCCTATATAGCCGCCCACCTTACCTTTTCAGATATAAGTGCAGGTTTCAGAATTCGGACAACGCCGCAAGTTGCAGATCCAACGGAAGCAGACTGAGATGAAATAACACACCAAATTTCAGAGAAAAAGACCAGGACAGGGGTGTGGGGCACCCTGGTCCTGCCAGAACAGGGGAGCTGGGTGCCCTGGTCCCTAGGACAGGGGTGTTGGGCGCCCTGGTTTTTCTGTCAGATAGCAAGTTCAGCATTTCCGATAGCTTTTTCAGGTTGCAAAATAGCAGTTTCAGGTGCAGAATCAGGACAATGGCACCCGCGCCCCCGTCCCGAACATTTTCATTCAGATTTTAACACCAGGTACGCATTTACATTCTTGTCTTGTCCTTGTGTTTACAGCTTTCCATTGTTTAAGTTCAATTCTGCAATCTTGTTATTAGTACATACTTGCACTCTAGGGCTAGTAGTTGAACTTGCATCATTTTATCTTTCAATTACAACAAAGGAATAGAAATCCTAATAGGTAGCCTACGGCTCTCTCTTCCACAAAAAGAAGTAGCCAATTGTGTGATACCTCTAGGCTCTTTCGTATTCCACAAATGTGTGATTGAAAGTGAGATTAGGGCATGTTTGCTTAGTGTCACTTTTTCCCCCACACATTTTGGTGAACCCGACGTGAATTCCAATCTTCTCTAATTTTGATTTATAATTTGAGTGTTTATGATATTTCAAATTCAAATTTGCATTTACAAGTTCTAATTTCTTGCAAGATTCAAAAAAAAAAAATTGGAAATTTTTGCTAAAACCCTAATTTTTCAATTCAAAGTTGAACTTGCGGATAGCTTAATTGGGATCAATAATTTCAAATCTTATTTAGGAACTCATTTGAATCATAAATTTCATTTTCTAAATCTACATTCTAAGTGCTTGCATTGGTTAAAATTAAACATTTCCTTCTATTTTGCATGTGTTATCATTTGAAAAAGGAAAATTGTTGTCATGATGCATTCATTTCATAGATGTGATAATGGGTTAGCTTCCCTTGTTTCAATTTTTCCTTCTCCTAAAGAATCTCCCCCCATCTATAACAACATTTTAGTGCCTAAAAGAGTTGCTTCTGATCCCTTTGAGACTCTCCCATGCTCTAAGGATGACGACTTTAAGAGTGATCTTGACAATTCTCCTAAAATGTGCCCTTCCTATTTAGCTGTCCTAGAGGAAGAGAATGATATTATAAACACCTTTCTTAATGTTACTTCACCTTCCCTACATGATTCCTCTCTAAGTGAAAAGGCATTGATGGACATTGACTTATTTTCTCCTAACGTTGGTCCTTCCAATGGGGGCATGTTAGTGCAACAAGAGGTTATGAACACTTCTTTCAAAGATCTCCTACCTAAGCATGAATCTTTGGAGAAATATGTTCATGTTCCTCCTAAAAAATACTCCCTTCATGAGGATCCTTTTGTGAAAGAAGATGACATTATCCCTACATTTCCTAGTGATGGCATTTCCTTTTCCAACAAAATTCCCACTAGAGATGATGAATTAATGATAAATGCTTACCCTTCTCCTAAAGTTTGTCTTACCCATAAGCATCCCTTAGAGAAAGAAGATGAAATAATAAGCAATTTCCTTAATTCTCTCTCCCCTAAAGATCATATTGAACATATTTTGAGAAAAGAGGATGAGTTTAACACATCTATTGATGCTCTCCCTCCTCAAGATGAGGAATTACTAAACAATGTTATCTCCTCTCCCGAAATTGAAAATGCTTAAAAAATTCCTTTCAACAACTTCACTATTTGGGATGAACCATTAGAAGAAGGTGTAGATTATTCTCTACCCTGTGAGAGAACCCTAGCCAAAGGGGATGAAATCAAGATTGAAAACTCCCTTGATAGTTTCTCACCTTCCTTGAATCTCAATTATTCTCCCTCTCCTCAACTTGGTTCTACTCGTAGGAAAACCCTAGTTCAAGGCAAGATGGTTAACATCTCTTTCAAAGATCTCCCTCTCAAAAGTGAGACTTTAGAGAGTAATGTTGATCCTTCTCCTAGAGAGTTTATTCCCCATGTAGATCCTTTGATGATAGAGGATGATATGACCTTTCCTAGTATTACTTTTCCTACTAGAACATCAATGCCTACCCCTTGTCTCTCTCCTAAAATTGATTTAATCCGTGATGAGATTTTAGTGCAAGAGAAGACTATCAATAATTCTTCCAACACTTTTTTTCATTCCTCTAAACCATCCTCAATCAATTTGATACATGTGAATGAAACACCTAACAAACCTCTCTTCACTGTCCAAGGTGCTTGTTCTTCTCAAAATTCTCAACCTTTAAATAAGCCTATCTTAGTGGTTCAAGGTGGTTATGCTAATGATTCTTTTTGCACTCCTAAGAAACCTATTATTACTATGCAAGGAGGTTATTCTACTAAGAGCCCTTATGAGTATGCTAAGCAACTGACTAGAGAGAGTTATCATGCGGTTGCCCATACCTATAACACAAGAAACAATAGGCAGCCTAATCCTCCTCCTGTTACTCCAGTTTCTCTTCCTAATCCTCAACCTATTCTTCCTCAAGCTCCTCGTATTTCACAAATGCTTAGTAAGGACTATGATCTCATAGAACAACTTAAAGCTACCCCTGCTAAGATATCCCTTTGGGATTTGATCCAAACTTCTTCCGCTCATCATGGAATGTTACAAGATGCCTTGAAAGATTTGAATGTTCCTCCACCTAATACATCTAGTAATATAGTGTCTTTGGTTAACTCTGTGATGAATCCTAAAGCTCAAATTGTGTTTACTCAAGATGAGTTGCCTACTAGTGAAATTCAACATCAATATGATCCCTTGATGATTGTGGTTATCATAAATGACACTGCTATAAGACAAACACTAGTAGATAATGGTTCTGGCCTTAATGTGTGTAGGATTAATCTATTGCATAAGATGAATGTGGATACATCCCTTATTGAGCCTGACTCTCATCCCATTCGAGGCTTTGATAATGTGGCTAAGTCTTCATTAGGTATTATCACCTTACCCATCACAGTGGGACCTATTACTTTGCCTACTCCTATCCATGTTATGTTGGGAAATCTAACATACAATTTGTTATTAGGGAGACCTTGGATTCACAGTATGCAAGTTGTCCCCTCTACATTGCATAGACAAGTTAAATTTATTTATAATAATAAGACATATACCTTGATAGGTGATACTAATTTTCAAGCTTGTTTGCAAACATCTACTTCCAAAGGGAGTTCTTCTAAGCCTTCCTCTTCTAGTGATGACTTGTTAAACAAGATACCTATGGATGAATCATCACCCTCTGATAATCAAAATTCTATAGATGAGTTTGAAGTTCCTGAAGAAGATTCTTCTCAACTTGAATCTACACATGAAAAGGTTTTTGATCCTGAGAATGTTCTCGTAGAAGACGATTGGGGATCTCTTGATTTCAATCCCACCTTTGTAGGTGAGTATACGGTTCCTCCTAGAGAGCTTAAAGTTAAAAAGAAGGAAGAAACTAGAGATCAATCAATCTTACTTGAACCTATGAACAATAATTTTGTGGCTGCTTCTCAAACTTCTTCTCCTCACACCTCTAATTCTGAAGAATTTGATTCTTTATCTTATGAAAAACCACCTTTTCTTTCTGAAATGGCTAATCGTTATGGTCATGGTTTTCATATTTTGGCTAAGAGTGGCTATAGTGGAAATGGTTGTGGCGCAAATGAACAAGGAATTAAAGTTCCTTTAGAACATAACATGCATGAATATTCATTTGGACTTGGATATAATCTTTCTAAGCCCACCAAGGCATCTAAAAGACCATCTCTCTATGTGAATGCTATATTTAGTAGTGATGATGATTTCACTTCAACTAAATCATCTTCTACTTCTATCAACTCTCATTCCCCTCATAAGGAAATCTTGGCGATGAACAAATCTCTTTATGACTCCCCTCAAATTTCTAAGTCCACTTATGAATCTTTGTCTCCTATTCATCATAAAGTCCTTTCCTCCAGGGATAAGGCTCTAATAAATTACACTCATCCCTCTTCTAAGATTTCTTGTGACTTTTCTTCTTCAATTTTTATCATTTTATACATGTTTTTGATCTCACTTATAGTTGAGCATTTAGCATGTCATATTCAAATACCTCATTCAATCTATCATGTCTTTAAATAACATTAATGGCTATTATGTTGCTCATCATTATGTGACATTGGTAGCTCATTTACTGGGGGCTCATTGTCATTCATGATGGTACAATTTCAAGTGCAATCATATTTTTGAAGCAACATAATAGCCTAATTTTTCTATGTTATCTCTTGTTCCTATGGGGTAATAGTGTGGAAATATTGATCATCTTTTCTTTAGAATCCTCTTTTCCTAGATATGGGAGAAGATGTGTATTCTCTTTCTTACCTTACCCACTTCTTGTGAGGAGCATTTTACATACACTAAGGTCTTGCTTGCATGAACTCATGTGAGTATGTAGTACATTTTGCTTATGTCTAAATCTCCCCCTAGAAGATTGTGTAAGTCCTTCTCATTGACCTTATCCTTGGGAGGCAATGATCTTTCCTTATTTTTATCTAAGGATCCACTTTTTCCTATTTCGTGGATGGTGTGAACTTTATTGCTTGATGTTATTCCTTGTATGCATTTGTTGTTGTTTGTTCAAGGATTCTCTCTTACAAGAGGATGTAAGTCCTTGACTACAACCTCTTTTGCGCTTGGTAAAATGCATCCATAATGAATTCACTCTCCCGATTGGGTTAAAAAAAGCGTCATCCTTCATTAAGAATCACTTTCACCTCACAAAAGAAGGAAGTATTGCATTCTTATTCTCTTCTTTTTCTTATTCTAGAAGATGTTATATTTGTCTAAGACAATTCCTCTTGGGGATAGGTGTCTTTTGTACAAAGATTTCTTCTCCTCTAAGGATCTCCTTTACACATACTACAAGATATCCCTTTTCAACTATCTTCAACTATCTTATCTTTTCTTCTCTTTGCATTTTGTTTCCATTTAGATCCTTCATCTTGTGTTAGAGAACTCTCAAATCCTCACACTCTTTGTTGTGTTGGAATTGAGATTTGGTCCTCTTTCTTACCAAATGATTCTCCATTAGTTTTTGATCTCATATCGAATCCTCTTGTGAGCATTTGTCATCAATATTCTTTAACAATTCGAAGTGGTAAACATGATACCCTGTTTCAACTCACTAAAATTAGCAAGCCAAAACAGGGGGGGCATATAGCTACCCTCAAATTTTCATCACCTTCCTTAGTAAGCATTAGGTGATTTTGTGATCTAACGTGTGCTTTGTAGGGTGCGGTTCCTAACTGTGTACTGCAGATACCATTGGGGGCTTCGTTTGACAACTTATGGATATATCCTTTTTCAAATAATGTTTACTTTTCTGTACTTTAGCTTGCATATGCACGTAGTGTTCATATGACCACTAAAGTGGAGGCTAAATGTAGCATCGTAAATTGTACGCACTTGCTAGGGTGGTACAATTTCACACCTAGTTTAGCACCCGCCTTGGCGCATTTTGCATTTTGCATTGCATTTCCCCTTTAGCACTTAATTAATTAAATTAATTAGGTCTAAGGTTCTATTTCATCATCGTCCACATCATAAAGTTGGGCCCTTTCATTAAAGTGTGCCCTTTTCATTTTATTCCTCCAATACATCATTTAATCAAAAACCCTAATTAGGTCCTATTTTGAACTTGGGGGCTTGATTTCGGGGGCCAAAACATCTCGAAATCAGCTGTAACTTCGAGATTCGCTCTAAAATCATCATATCTGACGGCCCTGAAAATTTGGTGAAAAGTTGTCGGGACCATGGCACCCAGTGTGCACACGGTCCCGGACATTTTTCTCGAAATTTTAGGAGCGCAATCCAATCATAAAATAAAGCTTAACCCCAAGAAATTGGCGGGAGATTCAATCTCTAGGTCAGCCAAAAGTTGAAATTAAGACCTAGGGTTTCATATATAAGAGCTCTCTTTCTTCATTTGAAAGGATCCAGAGATTTTTTGGTTTCAAGGGCCTTCTATGCAGCGAAAGAGCAGATCTTTGAAGACTTCAACAACATTCAACATCCATCTATCAAGCATTCATCAATTTCATTCATCCATTTAGGGCTTTGAAGGCATTGAAGAGCAATAAGGGATCACCGACTGAAGATTGGCTTGTACCCCTCCCTTGGGGTTGGGTATGATTTCATGTTGTTTTCATGTCTTTGCATAAGCTTCAACATATCATTTGTATTCATGCTTTAGATCACTTTGCATCTTGATTTGGAGCATTTACATTATCATTTACAAGCAATTAGGGTTTACTTTCTAGGTTGCTCTAGTTTGCTTACTTGCATTTTAGGATCTTGCACACACACAAGGTCTACACACACACTACTTTTACAATACAACTTGGCTATTCGTGGAGGTGGAAATCACCGAAGCAGGGGTTTGACTAAGGCAAAACCCTATATAGCCGCCCACCATACCTTTTCAGATATAAGTGCAGGTTTCAGGATTCGGACAATGCCGCAAGTTGCAGATCCGACGGAAGCAGACTGAGACGGAACAACACACCAAATTTTAGAGAAAAAGACCAGGACAGGGGCGTGGGGCATGGGGCACCCTAGTCCTGCCAAGACAGGGGACCTGGGCACCCTGGTCCCTAGGACAGGGGTGTTGGGTGCCCTGGTCCTTCTGTCAGACAGCAAGTTCAGCATTTCTGATAGCTTTTTCAGGTTGCAAAATAGCAGTTTCAGGCGAGAATCAGGACAGTGGCGCCCGTGCCCCCATCCTGAACATTTTCACTCATATTTTAACACCAGGTATGCATTTACATTCTTGTCTTGTCCTTGTGTTTATAGCTTTCCATTGTTTAAGTTCAATTCTGCAATCTTGTTATTAGTACATACTTGCACTCTAGGGCTAGTAGTTGAACTTGCATCATTTTATCTTTCAATTACAACAAAGGAATAGAAATCCTAATAGGTAGCCCGTGGCTCTCTCTTCCACAAAAAGAAGTAGCCAATTGTGTGATACCTCTAGGCTCTTTCGTATTCCACAAATGTGTGATTGAAAGTGAGATTAAGGCATGTTTGCTTAGTGTCACTTTTTCCCCCACACAGTATGAAACTTCTCTCTTAACAGTCCTTCCATTCAGAAACTTCCTTCATTCCCTTTTCTTGGTGTGGTTGTTATTTCGTAAGTGCCTATAATGAGGGTGTTGGCCTTTGGGGAAATATCATTGCTATTGACATTTATTGGGAGAATCTCCTCATTAAGGAAAGAGTTTGTTGTGGTTTCTAT
Organism: Cryptomeria japonica; assembly: GCF_030272615.1. Taxonomy (NCBI): domain Eukaryota; kingdom Viridiplantae; phylum Streptophyta; class Pinopsida; order Cupressales; family Cupressaceae; genus Cryptomeria; species Cryptomeria japonica. Next base: position 128,754,830 of record NC_081413.1, on the reverse strand, counting down.
TTTTTGGATTGACCTACCTTTGTTTGATTGGCCTCCCCCATCTCCTTGCTTTGTGGGGAGCTTACTTCCTTGTATGGCTATAGGGGGGATGTTGTCTTGCCTTATGGTAGCATCTCAGTTCTAGCTATTTCTAGTAGTATCTCCTTATTAAGTATGGAGGATGGAGGGGCAATTTAAGCCTAGCTGACATTTATTTGATAGTAAATGGGATTTGGGTCAATTTTCATGTTTGTTCTATGGTTGCATTTTTTAATATTATGGATACTCCTATTGATGGATATCTTCGTTCTTCTTTTGTTAGTTTGGAGATTGTATTTTGATCTTTCTTTATTTTTCAGCTTTGTGGCACATTGGTTGGCAATTTATATGGGTGTGATCCTTTGGGTTCTAGTGTAATTATTTTCCCAAATGGTCAGTGAGGGGATACTTTATGATCGGCTAGTAGTTTTGGTAATTATTGGTTTTTTTGGCTTGGCATTGTCTTGTCCCATGAAGCTACATAATGGGTTTATGGGATTATCATCACGGTAGATGGATACCTCAGTTTCCTTTGGACTTGTTGGGGACTGATTTGGCATTGGATATTCTATGTTAATCATTATTTTTCGTGGTTGAATTTTGTTATAATGCTTTGATACTCTACTTTTTTGGTAATCATTTCTCTTTGCGGATAGATATGGGTGACCTTGCCATGAGCTTTCATTTCACATTAAGTGGAGTTGATACTTTTGTTGAATCATTATGTTCCATGGGTGCCCTGTTGTTTAGGCAATTTCTTTAATGATTGGGCATGTTGTATGATATGAGGGAATTTTCATCCTCTGTTATGAGGTCTCTTGTTGGACATTTGTCTCTTATGATGACAAGATAATCATACAGCGGTTATCTTCTTCTCTGTTATATTCCAGATAGGTGTGCAGGTATGGCATTCATTCTCTTTTGTTCTTTTTCTTTCTATTACACAATGCTTTGCATTATTTGGAGATTTTTTGGCAAAATTGGTGGTTGGTGGCTTTTTCTGAGGAATTGGAAAGTGTAGTTTATTTGGTGGTTCAGATGGCTCCTTATCATGTTGTTACTGATATGGATTTTTCTTTGGACTATTTTATGGATTGGCCTCACCCTATTTCTTGAGGTTTTTCTCCATCCTTCTCTACTTCTCATATGGATAGGCATATGTATGCTAACCATTTTCATGTTGACAGGATTGTTGGTTCCCTTTTGGTTGTGTGTTTTGTTCTCTGCAGGGCCTTGGATTCATGTGGTGCATAGGGAGATTGGTTTTTTGGGGTGCTGGCACTGATTTTGTTTAAGATATGGTGGCTCCATTTTGGGATGTTATCTTCTTCACTAGGTCCTACAAGCTTTTCAAAGCTTCCTTTATATCTAATGTGATTGATGATGTAATTTGTGGTTGTATTTGGGTTGCCTATGGGCTATTGTAATAGGTAGATAGGCTTTTGTTTTATTGAGCAGTATTGAAGGGTTTTCTTACTAGTTCTTTCCCTTGAGTGCTCATTGAACTAGACACCATGTAAAAAATATAAAGATTTAATATCATTTCAGTGGGTCATCCACTTTTATCAAATAAATAAATAAATTTATGTATCACTATATCATCTAAATTTATTTTATAAAATTCAATTTAAGCTGTGTCTAATATGTGTTATGGGTGAGGATCACAAATTATAGACCCCACACTTGGTTTAAAAACATCTCTAGCATTAGATGATACCCTTGTAATATCATGCCAATATTTTTCAACTAAAGATTTAATTTCAATATTCAATTTCATGTCAAACCTTGGGAGTTTACCACTAAAACTCCAAGATTAATTGATCAAATTGTTTTCAATACTTTCTACTATTTGCCACTCTTACCAATATTTTAGGATGTATTATTTGAACTCCAATAATGTTTCTTAATGTAAATTTATCTAAACTTGTTTTATCACTATAAAAAATGTTTATAGTTCTTCATGCTACATTCTTAGTTTGAGAATAATTATTTTTTCCAATAGATGTTGAACAATCCATAGGACCGAAGAGGGTTGAATTAGTCCACACCTTCAAAACAACTTACTTATAATACTTTAAATAATAATTAATCTATCTCTAAAATTATGAAGCATGAAATAACAAATCACAACAAACACAAGAACACTAGATTTATGTGGAAAACCCAAGGAGCGATAAACCATGAATCACACTCACAATATGAATAGATGATTACCATTTTTTAGGTTCAAGGCCAAGAATCTCATTGCAACTGATTAGACTTGCAAACTAAGGTTCACAGCCTTAAGGAAAGATACAAGTAAAGTGCAATATTGAGATGCACAATCTGAGGGCAAGATGCAAAGAACTACATAGGTTGCCAAAAGACACACTATCTTCTAAAACGGATAAGGAATAATGAAGTGTAATAAACAAGATCTCTTAATCATGAAACTATCCTTGAACTACCATGTCAAGCGAACAATATCATGGCAAAAATCTCTGACTTTATTCATCATCTCAACATACTATCGCACTAAAAAAATATGAACATTAAAGCTCATCACAAAATGAAATTTACACTTTTTCTTCTTACACATTAACTACATCCAACTAACAACAATCTACAATTACAAATCACATGCCTGCACTTCCATTTATACAAGGTTATAAATTGAAACCCTCAACTAGTTCAACCATAGAAAAAATAAACATAAATTACATAAATTCAGCCACTTGGATAAAAAAGTATAATGTGGTCCCCTCCATGAGATAAAGAGGACCCAAATACATCACACTAGATATTTCTAAGCTAGTTCTAATGAACCACACATAATAGAACATTCTCCAAAGCTAACCTCAACTGTAACATGTAAAATAACAGTGAAACACATTAAGTAGTTTGTCCAAAACCATCACTCAATGCAAAATATTGAATGTGAATCTACTCAAACTATGATGAAACCCATATAAAAATTCTAACTCAATCTCCACTATATATCAAGATCAAAAGGGTATGATCCCAATAAGATACACCACTTGAGTCATTCAAAGATCAACACAACCGATAGAACTAAAAATAAAACAATATAACTTCCCTTACTAATCAAACCAACACTATAAATATAAACTAGAACACAAAATGAACCATATGAACATGTACACAAAGTCACAACACTTAAATGAATATATAAAAGCAATGTCGATCATTTTATGGACTAGACCTAATAGACAACCTCATTATCAACAAACTATCACAACCAACTTTATAAATTAAGTAGCGGAAAACCTAAATACATGATAGTGCAACATCCATAAAATGTAGACATTAAATCTAAAATAGTAGGGTATCAACACCAGGAATGAGAGGAATGTATAGAATTCTTCCATAAAGACATTTAAATTCTCTTTCCTATATATTGAAGCATCCACTATATTAGCCCTCTAAAAATACATTATACTCACTTGACATAACCACCAGACATCATAAGAACATTCAAATACTCATTTTGAAACCACCTACAACATCTGCATAGCGAAACAACTACAACTACCACACATAATGACATAAATAACAATACCAGATAGGTTGACATCAATGACAACATAGGCAACAAAAATCAATTTTTTGACAATCTCCCCCTTTGTCATTGATGATAACACTTGTACCACCAATCATCAATAAACTCTTTTGACTATATATCTTTCCCTTCTTATTGTATCTCTCTCCTCTTTTGACATTAAGAATATTGATGATCACTTGTACAACCAATCATCAATAAAATCTTTTGAACTACATCTCCTTCCCTTCTTATTGTATTTCTCTCCTCTTTTGACATTAAGGACAAAGGGTGCAATATTTCAAACAATAGCTTTCACCTCAACTATAAAAATCTCTCCCCCTTTTAGGTAAGACTTGGATAACCACAAAATTCACTACTCCCCTTGAGAATAGCCAATACATGAATCTAAGAGAAAAAAAGATAAACTTTGATCCTCTCCCTAGAAAGATGCACCACTTTTATGCATCTAATTTGAAGGAGGGGAAATAACCCTTAACTTACTCCTAAGATACTCAAAGGTATCCTTCTCTAATGCCTTAGTAAAGATGTCTGCAATATGATTCTTTGTAGGCACATATTCCAATTTCACTTCCCAATTAACCTTTTCTTTTAAGAAACAATAGTAGATAGAAATGTGTTTAGTCCTTTAATGCACTACCAAATAATTTGAAATGTTAATTTCACTTGCATTGTGACACATAATAAAAATGGCTTCATTGTATATCACCTTGATATATTTGAGAATTTTCTTCATTCACATGACTTGAGTGCAATAATATGATTCTACAATATATTTTGCTACAGTGGATAATGATATTGAATCTTTCTTTTTGTTCAACTAAGAGACCAATTTGTCTCCCAAGAAAAATGCAACACCACTTCTACACCTATCATCTACACATCTGGACCAATAAGCATTTGTGTATGCTTTCAAAGTGAATTCATCAGCTTCATGTACCACAAACAAAAAATTGGATTCCATCTCAAGTATTTCAATATCCTTTTAACTAATTGATCATGTGGCTATTTTTTATTATCATAATATCTAGTTGTAGACACTGAAAATTGTCATAAATCTTCGACGACACTTTTCACTAACCTTTTGTCTAAACTGATTAAATAATTTTAATTAGTTAATTAGTACTAATATTCTTAATTATTTAATTATTGTTCTTCTAAACTATTAATTAAATAATCTTCATTATTTAATTAATATCCATCATTATCTCTTTCTAACCAATTAATCTTGATCTTAATTGACCAATCCTAACTATTCCTCTTTGATTAAATAATTCACTTAATTATTTAAACCCTTTATTCTAAGATAATTATTCTTCCATGATTAAATAATTATTTTAATTATTTAGTCTCCTTTCTCCAATTATTCTAATTAAATAAATTTTTAATTTATTTAATTGTCATGTGTAGGTGAAATAAATAAATTTTATTTAGTTACTTATGAACCCACTTATCTCTTCCACTTTCTAATTGTTATCTCCCTTATCTTTTCAACCTTCTAATTTGATATTTATGAGAAGATAATTAAATATTTTATTATTTATTTTCATAATATCTTCTCATTTTATTTCTTCTATCTTCATCGTTCCTCGAATGGCAGCTCTACTATGCACTCAATCTTGTCAGTTGATTATTTTCAATCTTGAATCAATCTTAGTCATTCAATTAATCCTCAATATTTTTATTAATTGACCTCTCATTGTTCATTTTTAAGAACCACACTTCTAGTATCCTTATGTTTTCCAATTTGCTATCATTATCTTGCTTGCAATCACAATTGTCTTGTAGGTGAGATCTACAACACTTTGAAGGAGAAATGAAGGAGATACATGCTTTGGTTTGTATTTCATTTTAGTATCTTATCTTCATGCCTTTCTTGAATGTCTTAGGATTACATTTCATAGCATTTTAGATTTTGTGGTTGGGCTATTTTGTGTTATGATTTACTTTGCCCAATTCCTACCTCACATTTTGTGGTGAACCTGACGTGAGATCTAACAACTATTGTCCTTGCCAACCTTAGGATTCATTGTTGAAGATGCATGATTGTCTTGTGTCAAGGTCCAACAAACATTTTGTCTTTTGTGTTTGTAAAAAGGTGAATCAAAAATAATTCTCATAAGTGGTCATAAACAACCTTTGTTTTCAAAAGAAAACAAGTTTCCAAAAGTTCAAACAATTTCATACCCAGCCTAGTTCAAACCAAAATTCAAAATTTTGTCCAAGTATTCATCCAACATTTGAACATGACTTGTCAAAACATTGGATACTCTTGTTTTAAAATTCATGTCACTTAGGGTTAGGTTTGCATAGTTTAAACTTAGTTCTTAGGGTATTTTGTCATTACCCTTCATTTTAGTCCATTTCATTGCAAGCATACCCATTTTATTTTCCTAATTCTTCATTGTATTATCATCATTCTGAAATTAGGTCCTAGCTTAGGTTGAATTTGGCATTTCCAAAGTCATTGGTCCTCACATATCCCTATCACATTGGATTTTTAATTGCATAGTCCAAATCCTAGGTCTTGTCTTAGGTTAACATTGTCAAGCATTTGCATTCATATCCTTGGTTCATATCATATCATATTCCTAGATCGTATCATATCTTGAGATCATATCCATATCATATCATTAGGTCATTGTCATTATCATTATCCTCTTGCATATTAGTCTCAAAATTAGATTTGTCAAACTTGAAAAATCAAAACTTTAGATGAAAACCCTAAGTTGTTGTTAGGAAGTCTTGACCTTCTCCAACATTTTTTTTTTGTCCAAATATTGTCCTTCTATCAACATCATTTTGTCAACTAGCTTAGTATCCAAGCATATAGGTGAGATATTGTCATCATCTTGTTGTCATTTTTTCCTTTGTCCTTTAGTAAACTAATGTCTTGACTTCATTTGAATTTCCCAAGGTTGAGTCTTTAGGTTTGCATTCCAAGATTTTGTCCAAACCTTGAAAAGTCAAAAAAAAATGTATAGGTTTCATTCTTACCTTAGATTACATTTAGTTGCATATTATTTTCATTCCAAAAATTTAAAAAAACCAAAAACATTTAGTTGCATACATCATTCTTAAAATCCAAAATCCCAAAAATATTGCACATTTCATAGTGACATGTCTATTGAAACAAGATTGTAAGCTCCCATGATGCAACAAATTTTAACATATCAACCGATGATTCGTCCAATGAATAACACAATGCAATAAAGTTTTGATCCAAGGAAATCACAATTCTATCCAGCCCAACAACAAGACAACATTGATCAAACTTTTTTATAATGAAACAAGTGTCCAAATACGACAACTAGAGGAAAAACTAGCTCGAGAAAAAGAGATCTTGGAACAAAAAGTGAAAAACCATGAAAAGATTAGGTCCCAAATTTCCAATCTATTTCAAAAGTTTTAAGGTCCAAATCCAAATATTGAGCCCATTTATGTAAAATTTCTCATTAAATGATCAGATATACCAGCTCTCCTCACACAAATAGAGATGATGAAACAATTTCAAGAAATAAGCGCAAACTTGAACCAAGCCCCAAATCAAACCTTGTTCAACCAAATCCCATGTCAAAATTTATTCTATCAAACTCCATTCAATCAAATGATGAATCAACAACCAATGGTCCAATGTCTCAAACCAACACAACCAATGATCCACCAACAATCAATGATCCAACATACACAGCCAATGGTCCAACATTTCAAACCAACACAACCAATGGTCCAACATTTCCAACAAATGGTCCAACATATCCAACCAACACAATCAATAGTACAATTTCAACAATATGCTCAACCAAATACACAATGTCAATAATTTTTTCAACCAATTATGGAGTACCAACAACAAAATCAGTCAATAACTTAGTATAAACAACTACAACCACAAATTCAAAAACAAAAGTTGCAACACACCAAGCCAAATTTCAAACATGTTAGACCAATTCAACCAAAATTCGATTCAAAATCAAAATGTAATACTAAATCAAAACCAAATCCCTTTCAAAAAAATCCAAAATCCAAACCCAACCATGTTAAAACCTCACAAGGACTCAAATGCTTCTCTAAAGAAAGGTGGGTCTATTACACAACTCTTAAAGAGAGTCCTAAGTAATTTTTCTGAGAAAGACCAAAATAATATACCCATGTCTAGCAATGTCTCACTAGCCCCTTGTAAGCAAAAATTGACTCTCCAGTGGCATCTATTCCTACACCATTTGAATCTTCACAAGATCCTCCCATATCATCTCCTAAAGCTTCACAAGAGAAATTTCCACCATCACCTCCAAATGATACATCAAATAATGCATCCTCCCAAGGGTTGTTTTCCATAGAAATAGATGCTAATCAATGTATTTATACAAATCTCGTATACTATTTGGAAATGCAAGATTTAATACCATCAGATGCTTCTCTTTTAGAGAGTCTCATTCAAAGTCCATCTCCCTTGTGTAAAAGAATTGATCCCTTCCCAAAATCCCCCACACATATCCAAATTCCAACCCCATGTCAAGAGGATAATTTAGAGCATGAACAAAGGACTCATAAAATAAATCAAGATCAAGCTCTTGAAACCTTATCATTCCATCCAATTTTTTACCAGAATCCCATCTTCCCAGACACTCATGATGATCCCCCTATCCCCATCCAAGAACATGAAACCTTTTCAAATCCTATTGACATTACACTCTCGAAGAAAGATCAAGATATTTATATCATTTCTAATAATCCCATTGAAAGTCAAGAGTAGAGTACCTTTAAAGAGGAATCCAATAATCTTCCTCCTTGTCAAGATAAGAGTATCCTTCTAGCTTCATCTTCACCATAAGACCCTATCACCCCTTTAGATCCTCCACAAGATTCCTTTTTTCCTCCATCTCCATGTCCTAAGCCTCCATATACACTCCATGATCTCATTTCTTTTGATGATACCATTATTCCTCCTATTCCATCTCATGAAGATCCTGCCATTGATCTTGATCCCCCTCATGATCCTAATCCCCCTCATGATTCTAACATGTTGGTGCAAGATGTTCATAAACCCCCTACATGCACAAAGGGTTCTTCCACTTTGGTCCAGTCTAATCCACTTCATAATCTCATCAATTATTTCATATCATATCTACCTCATAAAGAACTTGTGTCTTCTTCCCAAAGAAAAGAGTATCCTATGGGTCAAAATATTTATAAAGGCAAAGGGGTATATATTCATTAGAAAGACCCAATCCATATCAAAGAAAATCTTAATGGTCCTGGCCTCAGTGACATTCCTTAAGATAGTGGTATCCCTCCATCAAATTCCTAACATATAACTTCCCCTTCATCCCTTCCATCCATTTTAGGTCCTTATATCCCTACCTCCCTTATGCAAGGTAATAAAAGGCACACATCTTTGAGAACCTTCTATATGTGGGAAAAGAGGGTCGATAGAACTCAATATGTGAAAAACCGAGCTCTATGGAGCCTTGCTCACACACCCACAAGACTTCTTGGTGCAAGCTACGGAGTCCTGAAGCATGGCTCAGCTTCCCAAGGATGGTTCCTTGGTTCTCTATCTTGCACGGTCCCTCAAACCAATGTTTTTGCTCTCAGATCACTAAGCAAAATGGTTTAGGGATGGCAAATGCAAGAACGAGGGATGCTTTTGCTGATTTTAATATGAGATGCATCCTAAGCTATGCATGATGCTACCAATGCAATAAACTAGCTATAAGATGACAAGGTTAGTAAACAAAACTATCCTAGCATGCTATATTAGTCCATGATTAAGCTAAATGATAAGGAACATACTCTAAATTAACATTTTTAGATTAATTCCTGATTTAAAAGAGAAGCTAAATGATGAGCATATAAAATATGAAAGCTTGAATGGATTTGAGTATAAGTGAGATGCTAAAGTCTTGGATATCTCCAAAATGGAGGAATGAGAGCTCTATTTATAGCAAAAACAGGGCAATGGATGGCCAAGATTGAAAGAGTTAATCAAGGGACAAGTTTGAAAGTTGGGAATCCATGTTTGCAATTGGCACCAATGAAATGGTGACAATTGTCAACATAAGGTTGGTTGAAAGGAGGTGTAAGAAGCATTAAATGCTTGAGAAGACCTCATGCTTACCCTAGGGGTTAAGGGTTAAGGTTAGGTTAAGGTTATCCATTGGATAAAGCTTTTACCCAAAGGATAAACTCTTGTGCAAAGGTTTAAGGATAACCATGGTCAAAGCAATAAATGCTTGATGAGACCCTTGGGTTAGATGGAGGTTGAGTTTATGGAAATTCTTTAACCATGTAAGAGGGTTTGAGTTAACCATTAATGGTTATGAAGACTTTGGGGATAACTTTGTAAGAGTCCTTCCAAATTTGGGGGCATTCAACAAGTTGTTGAATGGATAAAGGCTTTAATGTATTTTGAAGACTTTACTCCAAATTTGAGAAGTGACCTCCTCAAATTTAGGGGAAAGGGATAATGGATGGGTTTGGGTTAATTAATTAGGATTAGAAGAATCTAGAAGAGGTTAGAAAGAGGGTTATGTATGCAAGTGGGAGGTGTAGGATTTTGCAAGTGGGTGAGGGAAAATAGGTTTTAATTGAATTTAATTCAATTTGGCTACAATTAAATAAATTAGATTTATTTAATTTAGGATAACTATTTTAATTAAATTTGAATTTAATTAAAAAGTGGTTAGGGGCTTTAATTGAATAAAAAAGATTTATCCTATTAAATGGTATAGTAAATTTAATTGAGTAATTTACTTAATTAAATAGAGGAATGTGGATATTTTAATTAAATTGGATTTAATTAAATAGAGAAATGAACATAAAATATTCATTTAGGAATATGGTCATTTTTATATGTCTACACCTTCCATTTATCCAAAATACCTTCATATCATTCTTATATGTCCATATACTCATTTCCCTCTCCAAGCAATTTGGATGTCAAGCAAAAAATTTATAAGTCCAACAATCCACATATAGTCAAGGATCAACATATCCCATCTAATCGACATGTAAAAACAAAGAACAATATGATCTTAAAAGAAAAATAAATATCTAAAAGGCCAAAAAAGCTAATTGATCAAAAGAAATAAAAGTCAAAATCTATATGGGTTCCTAAATCCCTTGTGCAAGCAATGTGTTCCAAACAATTAAAAAAGAATGAATTTAAACAAAAACAATGTGTAGTCCTAAGCAACTCATAGAAGTGAAAAAATAAAATTCCAAATTAGCATCCAAAATTGCTATTCCTCCACCTCCTTCATCTATTTTGGGTCCTTATGTTCCAAAATCCCAGGCCTTTCCTCCATTAAAATCCTAATATCCAAACTCCACTTTTCCTCCATCAGCCCACCACCCCTCAAGGTGTGTGCCAATGTTGATCTTGCAAGCATTTCCATCCATACAAATGATTCTTGAGTCCTTCCATATCCTATCATTTGACCATTTTCTACCAAATAGTCAAAAAAAAAAGAAAAAAAAATAGTTTTAAGAAATATCATTTGTCTGGTGAAAACCTAGTAAACAAGCACCTTGGGCAAGTACCATGATGAAAACCTGGTAAACAAGCATCATGTGTAATCCATGTAATTCTTGCATACCATACTTGGGGGTAGGTTTCATTTTTTGCTATCTTATCTGATGGTATGATGAAAGAATAAGTATCTGGTCAACTACTGAGGGGGGGGTGAATCAGTAGATAGAAAAATTGATAAAAACTTCACCAATCTCAAAAATCAATCTCTCAAAGTAAACTTAGAAATATCAATGTAATACCATTGTCAAGATAAAAACTCATAAGATAAACCAGTTGAATGTTACAACAAATTAACATTAAACAACTTTAAACTCATAAACATCCAAATGCTTTTTCATATGTCAACAAATTTCATTTCTCAATGCTTTCGGTTATCATAACTTATCAAAGTAGTTAAGTAGTTAAGTAAATCAACCATAAGAAAATAACAACAAAAACATTCACCACTTGACGAAAATATTTTTGAAGTGGAAACCAAAATGGGAAAAACCACGGTGAGATGAGACTCATAAGATAGTTATCTGAACTCTTTTGAAGTTCACCCTATTAGGAGCCTAGCCTGTTAAAGCTTTACAAAAGACCTGTTAAGACCTGATCCTGTTAGGAACCACCCGGTTAAGGGATTGACTGCAATGCCTTGTTAGTGTCAAGCTCTATGAAGTGTACCTGTACCTGCAACCACAATGCCCTCAATAAATCATTACAAGCATGGTTAGAAGATTTAAATCAAAGAAAGACAAAACCATAGCTAATTGACTTATTGCCTCCTAGTAAATGCGAGTATGAAAATGCTCTCAGATCTGATTATGCAAATTCTAGTGACTTGACTACACTTAGATGGAGGACTTTAATGCTGAAAATGCATGATCTAGCAAGAATAACATGATTAAGCTATGAGTTCATGATTGATCTAGAAAATGAACTAAGATTAAGATGCAATTAAGCTAAGATTGAGCATGATAACATTGCTAAGAAATGATAAACTAGAAGCTAGATGACTATAGTAACAATTCTTAAGCTACAAATGAGATGGAATCCATATTGCTCAAAATGAGGTCTATTTATAGGATTTTCCAAGGCTAGGGGTGATGTGGCAAGAATCAACGGTCAAGATTGATCTGAAGATATCAATGGTTAAATTGGAGGAGGATGGCAAAGGGAGTTGGATTAAAGGGAACATCTATCATCTCTAAGGTGACAAGTGTCAAGAGGCTTCTAGAAGGGGTTAGATGAAAGGGAACACTTAGTGACAAGTGTCACAAAGGTTCTAGAAGATGTTGGATGAAAGGGGACATGGTGGTAGGTAGAATGGGTTAGGTTTAGGAATGGTTAGGTTTAGGAGTGGTAGAAGTTAGGAGAATTTGAATTTAGAAATTCAAATAATATGAAAAGGATAATTAATCTCAACAACTCATAAATTTGATTTGTTTTAATTAATTAAAGGATTTGAAGAAATGATTTTGGATGGAGGGAATTAATTAATTTAAATTAGTTAATTAAAGGGGTGAAATGAACCTATTAATAAATCCTTAGATTTATTAATAAGTAGATGAAAAGGAAAATTTAATCAAATTGCTTAGTGAATTTAATTAAATTGGGGAGGGAGATTAATTAAGATAATTTCTTAGTCAATTAATTATCTTCAGACCATTTTTAGGTATATACATTTTGCCCCTCTTTGAAGCAAGGTGTGATGACACATTGATTCAAAGAATAATCTCATTTTGATGCTAATATTGATTTGATAGGGTGCCCTAGCTCTTGATTGCTAAATTCTAGTATGATGATGCCCCCTCAGGAGATCAATTGAGATAATTGATCTTTGGAGTTTTTGCGAGATTGATATCCCAATAGATTTGATTTGATTTTTCCAACTGTGTTTGATGAAAATGTGAGTTCTTTGATTAGCTTGATTGCTTAGATTGATAAGATTAAAAAATCTTGATTGATTAGATTTAGTTTGGTTTCAGGAATGACACCTCCTATATAAGACAATGATGATCAAAGTCTTTGGTTTCAGGAAGGATTCATCCTGTATAAGGAATGATTAGAATGTCTGGTTTCAGGAAGGATACATCCTATATAAGACATGAATCAAAATCAGATCATCTGGTTTCAAGAAGGATTCATCCTGTATAAGATGTGATAGGATTGATTAGGTTTGATTGATTGATTTGATTTGATAAGGTTGATTAGATAAAGAACTGACAATTTGTTGATATCAAGTTGTAAAAATGTTTGGATATGCTGATTGTTGATTTTATTAAGAAAGATAGCATAAGATTTGCACTAGGTTGATAATATCATGAGAGAGATGAGTCATCATTCTGATTGCGTATACACATGTGATGATACTTTGAAGATTCTTGCAATAGATTTAACCTGGGATAAAAGGAGCTTGTGGGATCCCATGCAAGAATGAAATGCAAGCTAAAATGCAAATGGCAATGCTACAACCGGACTAGTCATTGGATTAGTTTGCGTTTTGTCATCATTGAGCTTTTGAATTGTGGGAAGTGAGTGCAAACATCGATGGTATAATTAAACCATGATGACCTGAGCACTTCTTTCTTGGATTTTGATATAGCAAGTTAACACAAGAATTGAGGTATAATTGAACCGAGATGACCTAAGTGTTGTTTGCGTAAAACAAGCAGTATTAATCATTTCAATACGCAAATCGGAAATGTCTTCAATGATACTTCGATGATCATGTCCCGAGACAAATTTGCACATATTAATGATTAATTTTCAAACAGTAGACAAGAAAATATCATGTTCCTTCCTTGTTCCTCTAGTCAATGACATCCTGGAGTCACTCAAAAATCATGATAGCGAAAAGCAATATAGAAAAATTGAATAATCATTTTACAATCATTATCCAAAAGATATTATCCACTGAAAAGTGTGTGGTGTGCTTTTATTGATTTCATTATATCTTGATAGTTGATAGTTTGATCTTGTGTTTGACGTTGGATGTGTCTCAGTTTTTGCTTGATAAGAGTTGTCTAACGGTTGTTCTACTTATTTGATTAAGCTCAAAATGATCTAAAGTTTTGCCCCCAGCTAAGTGTAGGATTTTGCCCCAAGCTTAGAAACAAAGTTGTTATGATATATCCAATGATACAAACCATGGCAAGAAACCACTTGGGATGCTTGTGTATGTACAAAGGCTTAGGATGGTCAGCGTTGATGAATGAATGCAAGCGGAAAAATGCATGAACTAATAGATGGAAGAGCTAGTTGACAGATAGTGCATGTTTTCCAAGTTTTCACCGTCTGTTTTTATTGCACTTTTTCTAATATTTGATTTTCTTTTTCTTTTTCTACTTTTTCAATTTTTTTCATTTTTTATGATTTTTCACTTTTTTTTTTTTTTCCTAATTTTTCAGACATAGAACTTTTTTAGATGCATGTTATTGATAGGTTCTTCAAGTTGATCTCCATCCTGTGTTGATAGTTGATATGCTCCTGATCCAAATACTGTTGTGACCACAAATGGACCCAACCAGTTTGGTTCAAACTTTCCTTTCTTTTCTCGATCTACCTGGTTGCGTGGATTTTCTTTTAGCACTAGTTCACCAACTTGAAAGATTTTTGGTTTGACCTTATGATTATAGCTCCATCACATTCTTTGTTGATATACCTTTAGATGATCAAAGCATATGAGTTTTTTTGAAAGGGTAAGACCACTTGAATGAGTGCCACAAATGTTGTTATGGACTTCATGTAAGGCCTTCTCAGATTCTTCTTGTTCAAGACATCTTAAGAGAGTACCATCTAGACCTCGTTTATACAGGGTATCCGCGACAAGAGTAAAATGAGAGGATTGGCGAATAAAATTTCTCTTTTGGTTCTTTGATAAGTCAGGAGGTAAGATGTTATCTTTCAAGTATGTGTAAGTTTTGCCATAGTGAGAGGAATCATATCCAATAAGTTGCCAGATGGTTTGGCATTCAGGACAATTATAGGCAGGATGAAACAACTCTTCAACCAGGAATTCATAACGTTGTTGATTTTCCTATGTTTGCAATAGAGAAGCAAGTGTAGCCATGGCGTCTACTACTTTATTATCATTTCTTGGGATCTGTTCAAAAGTTATCTCTATAAAGTACTTCTTGATATCATCCACCATCTTTTTGTAAGGCATGAGTTTGTCATCTTTGGTTTGATAGTCATTATTGATTTGTTTAATGACAAGCTGAGAGTCTCCAAAGACTTGAAGTTGTTTAATATTCCATTCTACAGCCATTTTGATACTGTAGATGGTTCCATGTTGCGTTCCCTTATTGATGTCTTCTCCTGGACTGATATTCGGGTGTTGTATTGTAAGATATAGATCGAACCCTGGAACGTCTGTATATGTCATGGTAAAAATAACTTGTCATCTTTTGAATAGTTTCAAGTATTTTTGTCTTGCTAGTTCTGATAAAGAGATTGTTGCCGGATGTAGATCAGTTATGCCAATGATAGTTGTCTCTATTGGTTCTATTAGGATAGATAACTTCTCTTGATAACATTCAGGTAAGGTATCAAATCTCCCATCTTGCCATGCCTCAAGGAGGTTTTCACCATTAGATGCATCCTTTACTTTTACTTTTTCCCAATCTAATGTTGCCAATAAATGGTTTTCAGCATTAGACTTGATATTCTTTTCTTGATTTTCACTTTTGCGACTAGGAGATTTAACACCCACTTGACTGGAAGATACGTTAGCAAAATCCCTGGTGAAAGTTGTTGCAGGTTTGATTTCATCAAGATATAAGGATATGGCATGGTCATTAGGTAAGGTATCAATGGTGGTATTTCCTTCAATTTCCCAGTCCATAGATTCAGGATAGCTTAAGGATAAAGGATCTTCAAGCTAAGATGTTTCAAAGATATTAGGGGTCGTGATAGAGATGTCAGAGCTTTCAGTATGCATTTCGATTTCTAGATCGATACTCTCATCAGAGTGACCTCGCATAAGAAAATCTTGATCATCCATGGTTAAATCCATATCAGTCAAATGTGATTCTGATTCAAGTAGGCTAGTTCCTAATGTTTGTTCTGCATACATGTGAACTACATCTACTACTATACCTGCTTCTTCTCTTTCAATTTGAACTTGCTCTTGTTTGTTTTTCCATGATAGAAAATATTCTCCATTTCCTTGATCTTTTAGCTGCATTTTTTCTTCTATGTTTGACAAAATTGATTCAAATGATTGTTCCTTGGATTGTGTGCTTGAAGCTGCTACCTCTCTGTTATGTGAAACAATGACCTCTTGAGCTAATCTCATATTACTACAACAGTGCAATGGATTTGAGACTACCGAGATAGTGATTTCTTGTCCTTCGTAGGGAAATTTGACACATTGATGATAGGTTGATGCAATAGCCTGCAAGTCATGTATCCATGGTTTCCCCAAGAGTATATTATATGGTAAGTCCAAATCTAGGACTTGGCATGCTGTATCTTTTTGCAAGAGTCCCACTTTGAGGGGTAATATCACCATTCCCTTGGAGTAATGTTCTTCTTCACCAGATGCTTTGAATTTTATTCTTTTATGGGGATCAACTGCATCTTCTGAATAGCCTAGAGCATGGACAAGACTCAAAGCAAATGTTGAAGCCAGCTCCCCCATCTATTAGGACATGTTTAATAAGCTCTCTATGAATGAGGACTTCAATTTGCAAGGAAGCGCTATGGGGATTTTGCAATGAATCAATGCTTGGATATGAAGGAGATGAGCTTTGAATAGGATCCTCTGAAATATGTTTGATGGTAATTATGGATATCCCTTGGGAATCTTCAGCTCTGTATGTATTATTTGGCAAGGATGCTATGGAAGTTTCTTGCAAGCTTTTAGGAGGTGTAGGAATAGATGCCTTTGGAGAGTCAATTTGCTTATGGATGGATGGATCATTGTTAGACATGGGTGCATGATTTTGATCTTCTTTAGCCAAATCCTTTAGGGATATCTTTAAGAGGTGCATAAAAGAGCCACTTTTCTTTTGAGATGTATTTGAATCCTTGTGAGGTTTTAACATAGTTGGATTTTGATTTTGAACTTGTTTGATTGGTCTAATATGTTGGTTTGTCATGTCTTCTTCTTGTGTTTTTCTTTGATATGTCATGTTGATATGATTTTCAACTATTTCAAATGTTTCTATTTCCATTTCAGGGGTTTGATTGTCTAAAAGTTGTTTTGGGTAAGTGATCAATAGTCAATTTCAAGGCAATAGAGTGATATGACACTAAAAGACGGTTCAAGTGTTTAAAGTTTTGCAAGTTTTCTGATCTTCGGTTTAAGAGTGCAATGATGGTGATTTGATAAGAACCAAGTCCAGTAGGAATGATATATCCTACAATGTGGGACAAAGTTATCCTGACCAAATGTTTTAGTTTCATGATAAAGGATGATTGATCCTGATGAGAAACTATGTTTGAGTGATTAGTTTATCAAAGAGGGTGATAGTGCACTTTGAGATGTTTAGATCTTGAACTTGTTGAGGGTGAACACTTTGAAAATCTTGGGGTGTTTATCTTTTAGAGTCTGATTTTGATGGATGATAACTTGACCAAGCAGACAATCTAAGCACAGATTGACAGATAATAGGTTTTTATGTTTACTGCAAATTGATTAGGCAGAAATGGCAAGTCTGAAATAGGCATGTAAGACACAATTCTGGACTGACAGATGTAGAGTTTCGTATGACATAAGATTCAGCTTAGGATGACACAAGATATAGATCCATATGACAAAACAAAGTTTTTCATATAAAAAGAAGAGGCTCATATGACACACTTTTATGAACCATACGACAAAATAGATGACTCATATGACATAGGATAGCAGATTGTACGAAAAATGATTTTATGCAAGTTAACTCGTCTAACAGAGATTATGACTTGTATGACAGGTATTTGAATAGTGATAGAAATTGTTTGTTTGTTTGAGTTTCGATCACTCCATTTTGATGTTTTACTTTGGTTTTCCAGTTTTAAGTGTTTGATTTTTCTCATTTAGGGATGAATACACAGCAAACACATGATGTGATACATGACTCTCAATCAAGCTAAACCCTAAGGAAGTTGGCTAAGAATGAAAACCTTTACTTGCTGACTTAGGTACACACCCAATAGCTAATCAGAGTACTACCGCTAAGTCTCACACAATGGATTCTCAATGTCATATTATCTGACTCCAAATGCTAATGGGGGCACGATATGGCAAGTGTCTTCGGATAGTTACTATCTCTCTTCCACAAAGATTATCACCCTTTCGAAGGTGAATTAGGTAGCTTCTATTTTAACCGGCACTAGTAAGGGATTCATTCGGCGC
Source organism: Cryptomeria japonica (assembly GCF_030272615.1). Lineage (NCBI taxonomy): Eukaryota > Viridiplantae > Streptophyta > Pinopsida > Cupressales > Cupressaceae > Cryptomeria > Cryptomeria japonica. The sequence continues at coordinate 128,736,389 of NC_081413.1, read as the reverse complement.
GTTGAGGTATAAACTCAATTAAGAGGTCTGCCATCCTTGAAAATAAAGGTTTGATATACCTAAAGGCACAAAGGAGAGCTATTCCCAAGCACTGTCGTTGCTTTGATTTTCATCAAAATCATGTTTATTTTATAGTGGGTTGGATTACTTGGTGTTAGCCATTCCCACTTAGGTCGTTCCCCTCTCACTGGCCTTAAGGGCTAAGAGTTAATAACTCCTTGGGAGGGCAGGCCTACTAAAGAGATTCACTAATGAAAGAAAAAAGTTGAGTCTAGCTTTCTGATCACCTAAGAAAGGTGAGAGCCTACTCGCCTATCATCACAAGCACATAAGACATGATAGTTCATTTCTTTAAGCCCAAATTGAAGTGTGCCTAAAAATCGTAAAGAATACACAAATTTTTTTGCTGAATCCTTAGGCAACCTGCAAAATAGATCCATTAGTAGTCATGATTCTATTTTGAATTATATCTTTGACAAGCATATCTTTGACAAGCGTCCTGTAGAAAAGAGTTAGCCTGCAAACATCTCATAGACATAACAAGATTAGTATTAGTGATCTGAACTATGAAATTTTAAAAAAAACTATATGAAATTTTAGCCTAACTTCAAATAGGCATAACTTTCTACTCAGGACTCAAAATTACGAATCATTTAACTCGTTGGAAAGGTCTCCAAGAGTTGTAGATGAGATTTTGAAATAGCAAATGCTAGCTATGTGGTGCTTTCAAGGGCTAAAAATGACCAGAAGGCCTTCAAAAATGCAAATTACCAACACATAGACAATCTTGAAAATTGTAATTTGCAATTTATGGAAAAACACAGAGAACTAGAGACTCGTACGACATGCTTTTCTAGTTAGCACAAAACAGATTTAGATTTTGCACAAGAATAAAAGAAGACTTGTACGATATAAAATTTTGAAGCCAGAAATTCGTATGAAACAAAATTAGCTCTAGCATGATAGTGAAAATCAACTCGTACGATAGAGTAATGAGCTAGAACAAATAAATAATTTTCAATGTAAAAGCTCGTACGAGTAAGAATTATACCTAGTACGAGTTGGGATGAAGTGTCGTCCGAAGCTAAAAGGAAGCTCGTACGAGCCACAAAGGGAGCTCGTACGAGTTTCTGATTCTATTTCGAACAGAGAGGAAGATTGATGAAGCTTGAGAGGCCAAAAATGATGATTTCGGCCCAACGGTGGGTGCCAAAATGTCGTGCTCTATGAAGTGTACCTGTACCTGCAACCACAATGCACTCAATAATTCATTACAAGCATGGTTAGAAGATTTAAATCAAAGAAAGACAAAACCATAGCTAATCGACTTATTGCCTCCTAATAAATGTGAGTATGAAAATGCTCTCAGATTTGATTATGCAAATTTCAGTGACCTGACTACACTTAGATGGAGGATTTGAATGCTGAAAATGCATGATCTAGCAAGAATAGCATGATTAAGCTATATGAGTTCATTATTGATCTAGAAAATAAACTAAGATTAAGATGCAATTAAGATAAGATTGAGCATGATAACATTTCTAAGAAATGATAAACTATAAGCTAGATGCCTATAGTAACAATGCTTAAGCTACGAATGAGATGGGATCCATATTGCTCAAAATGAGGTCTATTTATAGGATTTTACAAGGCTAGGGGTGATGTGGCAAGAATCAATAGTCAAGATTGATATGAAGATATCAATGGTTAAATTGGAGGAGGATGGCAAAGGGAGTTGGATTAAAGGGAACATATGTCATCTCTATGGTGACAAGTGTCAAGAGGCTTCTAGAAGGGGTTGGATAAAAGGGAACACTTAGTGACAAGTGTCACAAAGGTTCTAGAAGATGTTGGATGAAAGGGGACATGGTGGTAGGTAGAATGGGTTAGGTTTAGGAATGGTTGGGTTTAGGAGTGGTAGAAGTTAGGAGAATTTGAATTTAGAAATTCAAATAATATGAAAAGGATAATTAATCTCAACAACTCATAAATTTGATTTGTTTTAATTAATTAAAGGATTTGAAGAAATGATTTTGGATGGAGGGAGTTAATTAATTTGAATTAATTAATTAAAGGGGTGAAATGAACCTATTAATAAATCCTTAGATTTATTAATAAGTAGATGAAAAGGGAAATTTAATCAAATTGCTAAGTGAATTTAATTAAATTGGGGAGGGAGATTAATTGAGATAATTGCTTATTCAATTAATTATCTTCAGACCATTTTTAGGTGTATACAATTAGAAGCAATGCCATGTAAGGAGTAACCTTGGTAGAGGATTTGAAAATCCAAGCTAATGGATCACCTTGTTAGAGGATTTGAATAGTAGCAAGATTGTAAGAGCTTACCTAGTTAGGGGATTTCAAGTATGCTATAATTGTTAGAAAATAACATGAGTTGTCTAATTTGTCTGAATAGCACTACACTTCCTTGATCAAAACCATTTCATGCTCCTATCTGCCTTTACTCAAACTACAGATACATCATCTGGTTCAGCAACCACACACTCAGCTGATCTTTTCCAACTCTTTTCCAACTCATTAAACTAAACAACTTTATCGACCTTATAAACAAATCAATTAGGTTGATAACACAACAAAAACCTTATTCTCATAGAGATTACAAACAAGTCGGTTCAAGTATGATTGTTAGATTACATAGCAATTTGTACACATCAATCAAGAAAACCTTGATCGCTCCTTCATCACCACTTCATCAAACTTAGTAACTCATCACTCGCTTTGCATTATATGCAATACATTTTCTCATTCCCTAGACAAAAACCATTAGAATAGTTCACCAAAATCACTTGAAATTGTCTTCATACAATAATCATACGTGTCATAATCATTTCCGCTCATCATCAGATCATAAACCAATATAACCAATTCACCAAACTTAATTGGTTAGGGTTTATCAAAAACAACAGGTAGGGTTTACCAAAAATAATAGGTAGGGTTTACCAGTTACTGTTTCATCTCTCCAATATATAGCAATACCGGTTCACTCCACAAATTCTTCCTATTGGTTACAAAATAATATTACAACAATATCAACAATATCATTACCAGTTAATTGACACCAATGACAACATAACATATCATTAATTCAATCTTCATGTAAATGCCAATATTATCATGTACTATTTCTCTTCATTATCCTATCATATCCTATTATCATATCATACCCCTATCATACCCTTCATATCCTATCGTACCCCTTTCATACCCCCCATTATCCTATCATGCCTCATGTCCATATTCCCTTTTCCACCTTTGATCTTGACAAGGCTGAGGATCTTCATGAGCATCATGCATCATGTTTGCATCTTTTATTCTATCATAGCTTTTGGTCTTTGTCCATTGTCTTATTGCAACCTTCCATCATTATCCCTTAGCCTATCACATCCTTATCCTATTCATGTCTCTTATCCATTTTTTATCTTTCTTATCTTGTCCATATCCCATCACTATCCATACACTCTTTTTGTCCCTTGATCTTGATTCGACATAAGGATGTAAAATTCAAAACATGGTTTCAAAAAACCTCTTGACATGTCTCTCATGCCATTCCATTTCTTTACATTTTCATATCCAGTCCATTATCTGATCCCGCGGTAGCCCTTGGAAGTTGAATCTATTGTGTCTCCATAATAAATGGCCTCTATCTTCCCTCCATCCACCAACATTTTAGCAAGCTTATTTATTCATTCGACATATTCCTTGCCTTGCTAAACAATGGGGGAAAAATCCATAAAATCCTCCTAAAATATTTCATAAAATTCAAATAAAGTATTGAAAAACAACTAAAAATTTGCAAAATGTCCTAAAATAATTCAAAAAAAAAAATTGCAAACATGTCCTGAAATAATCCAAAAACATTGTAAAAAGTCTTTAACAAAACACAAAAAAATCAAAAAGCACAAAAACCCTAAACATTGGAAAATGTCAAAATAAAAATAAAAACCATTTTCATTCCATCAATAAATTGTCCCTTTTGTACATAGATAGACATCTACGTGGACATCAAATAGATAATACAATAAAACATTGTGGTTCATAAATCATGCATTAACAGATGAATGATTCAACCAACCAATCATTCAAACTAGTCATACTTGTTGTATCAATCAATCAACATCAATATCATTGGTCCTTTGTGAGCATTATCATGGGTCTTATACAGGGTGTGATATACTTGAAACCAGACTCTGTCCCATCTTAGACGAGGTACTGCATTCCCTAAAACTAGCCAGCATGATCATCATATCATCAAACAAACATTATCACTTTGACAACGAAGATTGGAATGGATGTTTGACTTGCTTAGATTTGTGAATCTTATTTTTCATTGATTTATCTTTGATCATGTTCCTATGCTACTTGATGATGTCACAAAGTGATTTAGGGTGGTCCGGATGGCTCATGGTTTTTCTTGTTTTTTTTATTTTCTATTTATGGAGTGCTTCATAAAATACTAGGGACAGTATGTCTTGGGTGTTTGTGCTGACATGTCCACATTGTGGTTGTCTCGCATACCTCAACCATTGACACACGTATTGTCTTAGGTTGTTTTTTTACTCATTCCTTGTGTGTAATGTGTCTATTTTACACAAAGGGATTTTATTATCACCCTAGCCTTTATTTCCATGGTGTGTTGCATCCATTTTACCATATCAAATAAAGGTTTTCACCTACTATTTGCATTTGTGAAAGAAAGATTTCATCACACTAATCATTCTTCACTTCTCCCTTGCGTTTCTTCCAGCTAACATTTCTTCTGTCCCATCAATCCTTCTACCTATTCATCAAATCAATCTTTATCATTCTCTCAATTCTATCTGATCAATCAATAATTTCTTCATTTGATATCAACCGACCCTTTCCTACAATCAATTAACATTCTTCACTTCTTACTAATATTTTTTCTCTTTTCTCATTTTCCTCTTTCATTTAACACTCTTCTCTTCTTTTGAGAGATCATTCATTTATTTCATACATAAAAAATCTCTCGAGGGGGCATCCTACCTCCATCCTTCAGTATACTGGGGCATGATTTATCAAAATAAAAATTCTTTGAAAGAACACTCAGAATCACATTGTCTCAAAGAGGGGGAAAATGTAGACACTAAAAATTAGCACAAGTCTTCGATGACACTTTTCACTAACCTTTTTCATATAAACTTATTAAATAAATCTTAATTATTTAATTATTTTTCTTCTAAACTATTAATTAAATAATCCTCATTATTTAATTAATATTCATCATTATCTCTTTCTAATCAATTAATCTTGATCTTGATTGACCAATCCTAACTATTCCTCTTTGATTAAATAATTCACTTAATTATTTAATCCCTTTATTCTAAGATAATTATTCTTCCATGATTAAATAATTATTTTAATTATTTAATCCCCTTCTCCAATTGTTCTAATTAAAAAAAAATTGTTCTAATAAAAGATTAAAGATTTAATTATTTATTTTCATAATATCTTCTCATTTTCTTTCTTCTATTTTCTCATTTGCTTTCTTCTATCTTCATCCTTCTCCGAATGACAACTCTTTGTGCACTCAATCTTGTTCGTTGATTATTTTCAATCTTGAATCAATCTTAGTCATTCAATTAATCCTCATTTTTTTAATAAATTGAGCTCTCATTTCTCATTAGGGTAAATTGTATCTATGATAACTATGATAATTATTGAACCGATAGTTATCTACTATGATAACTCTTCAGCTATTGACATGTCCAAGAATCTGGTATGTCACTCTAAGACTAAGCATATTTCAATAAAGTATAACTTTCTAAAGGACAAGGTAGTTCAGCAAAGAAAGTCAAATTGGTTTATGTAAACACTAAAGAATAGATTGCAGACATATTCACTAAACCACTAACTAAGGAATCATTTGAGTATTTGAGAGACAGGTTAGGGGTTTTTGCCCCTCCAGCAGAGACTTCATTGATGAAGTTAGTCATCAGTCCAACATGTATTATCAGAAACATTATTCATTCTGGAACTGATGAGTGGTGCTACTACTCAAGGGGAGTAGTCAGCTTTGAGATTCAGAGGTTTATATCATTGCTTTGATATTTTGTCAGGTTTATGGAATTGATGTCAAAGGGGGAGTGATAGTAATGTGAAAAATTATGAACCTTACAAAGATTGATTGGTTATCTTCCACAGGGGGAGACTTGTTTGGCATCTCTTGGTACTTACATGTTTTTCACATCTAGTGTTGCCATCAATGCCAAACGAGGAGATTGTTGGAATTTGTTGGAAATATGGATGGAGTAACTGAGAGGGGAGGGGTGAATTAGTTACCACAAAAATAAATCCACAAGTCCCTTAGATGTCTTAAATATAAACTGCTGAAACTCGGTAAATTAACTTATCATTGTTCATTAAACATTAACATACATAAAACAAATAACATGAACACAAGTAACACCAGATATAACGTGGAAACCCAATTTTGGGAAAACCACCAATGTAACTAGTTACTGATTTTCACTCTTCTGAAGTGAGCCCTATTAGGAGCCAACCCTGTTAAAGGTTACAAAACACACTGTTAGGTGTGACCCTGTGAGAGGATTTAATCACCCTGCTAGGAGTGGCCTTGTGAAAGGTCTTAAGAACAATTCAACCAAATTGTCACCTTGTCAGAGGATTTACAAAAATGGTTGTTAGACCAACTCTATTAAGAGATTTCGGTATCACTGCTACAATGGCTAGAAAGCAACAATGAAGTGATCTGAATTAAATACAACTTATCTTGCTGATACAGATCTCTGTTCTGCGCCAATAGATCCTTACTGATCACATATATCTTTTCTGCACCTCAAGGATATCACTGATCCTTCATCAGAATTCGCACATTTCTGCTCCTTCACATTTCCATACTTCTCACACTTCCTCATACTTCGAAATCGCAACTTGATCTCTCATATATACCATTCAGGTTACCAAGTCGGCCCAATTACAAGTTACAATAAATATTACATAGGTCGGCTACATATACAAGTTTCAATAAATATTGCTTCGGTCGGCTGCATAAACATTTCACTGATGCTCGGTGAACACTGCTGATTCTTCGGTAACCGACTGAACTCGGTAAGTACTGCGAACTCGGTAAAGACTGACTGAACTCGGTAAACTCTGTCTAACTACCTTTCCGAACATTCTGAGCTCAGTAGACTGATATGACATTTGTGTAACATCAAAGACAATACACAATTAAACAATTGTATCCAACAGGAATTATGGATTAATTGATTATGTGTTGCATTGATGTTTTGTCATTAATGTCAACACTAGCTGATATGGATGGTTACCGACAGACAAGTTTTGGTTACTGATAGAAGATCTAGTGTTACCGACAAAAGAGATTATTTGTTGGACACTTTCAGCATGTTTGGATTAGTACTTCATGTGTTATATGCTCCATGAGAATGTTTTGGTCAGTTGGTATTGGCTTGGTAATTGGATGTTATCATACACTCTGGTAAACCCTTATCGACACTGGTTTAAGACTCTACCGATAGAGCTTTCATTGAGGAATCATGATAGGACGCACAATTGGTGTTGGTGCAGTTTCTTCGAGGATTTTAGGATGTTGAAGATGTTCGTTGATCATGCTTCAATTGCTTGAAGACATTTCTTTGGCGTGGTGGACTTAGAATAGGTCTAGTACCTATCTAGGTTATGGACTGGTATCATGCTAGCATGTACTCTACATGTTACCTAGATGATTCGATATGTTTTATGGATTTGTTATTATTGTTTTGGTCTTAAGCCGACATGGCATATCATTGTAATAAGGAATTATGTAATGATACTATTGTAATATCTTTATGTGGCCAACCTAATTGGTTTAGGCCTTAGGGTTTGTATAAATAAGAGGTAGAAACTCGTTGTAAAGTATCATGGTTATTGGAAAGGTCATGGTCAAGGAATTTAATATGTGAATATTGTAATATCATTCAAGCATAGGATTTGATTGATCATTGGTGATCGGATTGGTTTCAGAAGAGAATTTAGTTCTCTGGCATTGAGCTTAACCGGGACTGTAATCAAGCATAGTAGATGTTATTTCTAGCAGTTCACTCTAGTGGATGGTTGTCCATTTATCTTGAGAGGTTGTATCCTCTTTGTAGTTAGTGAGACTCTTTTTGTAATGAGTAGTACGCTCTAGGCAGTGTGCCTTCTTGCAAGTGTAGGCCCCTCATTGCAACACATACTTTCTATAGAAGTGTGATCTGACTATGGGTAGGCTTCCCACTATAGTTTTTCCCTTTCCAGTTTTTCCACATACAAATCATGGTGTTATGTGGTATGGTTTCTCTGCATTGATTATCTGGTTAACTGTTAAGTTGTATTGTTTACTGGTATCTGTTCCTACTGGCATTTGTCTATATCAATACTTGATTTGTTTACGGTTGTATTGTGGATTAAAATTTATAATCTATTAACAACCGATTCAGCCCCCCCACCTCTCAGTTGTTCACTGGTTATCCTAACATAATGCAATTAAGATGGCCTAGACGCTTGAACATGAACAATTGGAGCTTCTTGATAACCTGCATGACAAAATAACTATAATATGGATGCAAAAGATGATGGATGGATAGAATGAATAAATGAGCTCTATTTATAGAGAAAATATAGAAATGGATGGTTGAGATTGAGTAATCTCAACAAGGGTTGGGATTGAAAATTATCAATCCATGAGTGGGATCAAATCCAATCCCAAGTTGACAAATATCACCTTGAGATAGCTTGAGAGGATGCTAAGAGAGCATTAGATGCTAAGTAAGTATTAGGGATAACCTCAAGGGATGACATCATTGGATAATTCCATTATCCAAGGGAGAATGCTATTGTCCAAGAGGTAAACTCTTGTGCAAAGTTGAGGGATGGCCAAAGGGACAACCATCATGGGCTAGGATTATGTCTTGTAAGAGGCATTAAATTCTCTTTGAAGACTTTGGAGGTTAACTTGTTGAAAGGTAGATAACCTTACAAGTTTGGAAGACTCGACAAGTTAACTTGTTAAAGAAGGTAGAGTCTTCAACACATTTAGAAGACTTTCTTCCAAATTTGGAGAAGTGACTCCCCAAAATTTAGGGATGTGAAATAATTAGAAGAATTAGGCTAATTGATGAGAGGTTAGAGGGCTTATAGAATAATATTAGCATGCTAATGGAAAATGTAGGAGAATGCAAGTGGAGGAAAATAGGCATTTTAGATAAAATAAAAGATTTATTTTAGTCAAAAGGGATGCAACATGCATTTGTAGAATTTTGCAAGTGGGGTGACTATTCACAAATAAATAATGATTTATTTAAATGCAAAGGGATTTTTAATCAAAAGTAAATTCAATTAAAAGGGAAAGGGGGTTTTAATTAAATAAATAAGATTTACTCAATTAAATGCCTAGAGGGGATTTAATCAAACTTTAGTTTAATTAATAGGTTAGGCTAGAAAAAATGGATTTTAATCAAGTGTTTAATTTAATTAATAGGATGATATGGATATTAACTAAACCTTGGTCTATTTAATAGATGAATAAATGATGATTAAATGAATACTTAATTAGTTGTGCAAGTTCTGGGTGTCTATAAGTCGTAGCTGGCCTGGTGTCTTTTTTGGTCTATGTTTACTTTCAAAGTTGTTATTTTAAATTTTACTATGGAATTTTATCTAATTAGGCCTATGTTCCATATGGTTGGGGTTACTATTAGATTTAAGTTCTTTGTTATAATTATGGACTCTTTACACTTATATGCTAATAGTTTTTGTATGGAGAGAAGGTGGATGGATAGGGTTATTTTGTTCAGTCATGTCTACAGGTAATGCTCCTTTTTATTACTTTTGAGAACTTTTTTTCTTTATGGATGTGTGTCTATTTATGCTAGTGATTGTGTTGTTGTTCTCTTTTTTGCTATTTTGTGATGGTTCAGGGCCCCTTCCCTACTAAAGTAATGAAAAATAATAGAATCAATATCAACATTGGTATATCTATCTTCTTTTAAATAATAAATAAAAACATCATCTATAATATATTTTTTGTATCATCCAAAGGTGGATTTGATGATGTACATGGATTCATGCCTATTGTCAAATTCTCCATACAATTGAATGTTGTATTTGAAGGCATGGAAGGATTAGTGTCTATTAATTTTGAAAAATCTTCCACATTCACCTCTTGCATATTTGTTCCATCTATATCCATCACATCCACATTCACCTCTTGCATATTTGTGTCGTCTATATCCATCACATGCTCCATGATCTCTTCAATAAATATGGAACCAAATGCTCCAATATTATTTATTTCTTGAATCCTCATTCTTCTATCTCTTCGTCATTTTGCCTCCTTTTCTCTACTTGCTTGTATTTATTTAGGGGTCATGACCTTCCTTTTTTTCATTTTTGGTTTAATTTTGATCCCATGATTACCAAGTTATGAAGTACAAATAAACATGATTGATAAAAATTCATCCTTCTAATTCCTTTTCAAAATGACTCAAGTACATTATTCTACCTAAAGTTATGTTGCAATGGTTGACTCTTTCCAAAACTAAATAGAAAATTACATGTAAGAGCTTATAAAGGACAATAATAATTAAAAAAACTACAGAATTAGTCACTTTCAGTCGTACTGTAGACATGTGAAGTTGCTGAAAAAGGTTGGTAAGTTGTTAGATCTATTAAATTTTAAAAATAATGATAAAAAATAAATGAGGTTCCATTTATGAATCTAAATCTCGTTCCTTTTTTACTCGTTATAATGGGATCTTGTTTAGCAAACAAGATCCCATTTCATAAATAGGTCTCATTCCTAAAAAAATGAATTTTTTGACTACTTTCAAAAGGTTTTAAATCAAAAATAGGCTTAGGTAGTTGACCCTTTTCTTTGGACTTGGTTTGACCTACAACTTGAAGGTCATGTCCATGTCAATAGAAAATAGTAAATTTAGACAATCCTGATGACCATTTTTTGCAGAATCTTTTAATGAAAAATAAAACCCATTATAAATCAAATTATCTAGATTCCAAATATGTAACTCATTTTACAATTCAATTATTTTTTCTATTTTTCAATTAAATTTTGATGAAAGTGGTCCACAAACATCAAATAACAAGTTTTCTTATTTCTTAATAACTTTTTCTATATTTTAGTTTTTGTGAAAAGAAATTATATGGCATCAATAGACACACAACTATTTTCAATTTTTTTTAAAAAAGCTATGTTTAGGTCTACTAATGCTTGCCGTGCATGAGGGTTTTTCAAAATAGCAATTACATCTCATAAAAATTAATAAAAGAATATTCAGAAAAACTTACAAAAAATATCCTCATTAATCTTCAATGTCTTATAGATATTTTTGAAAAAAGATTTAGTAAAATACTTTTATCTAGGTAAAAAAATATGGCTGTTGTACACGAGCATAGTGTGGTTTTGAAAAGTGGCTTTCAAATAGTGGTTTTTAGACATGTCAATTGAAAATAAATTTTTGTTATCTATGTATTTAAATAAATTATATTTTGGAAACTACAGTCCAAGTATTACATTTATATTTTTGACATTTTCAAGGTTCAATCTTAAGTGCTTCAAATTTTTTGGTCAAATATGATAAATACTGAATATCTAAAAAAATAGTTTTTAATATGAGCTTAGATAACGTAGTGAGTTTAGAATTTGAAATGACTATATTTTTCAATCTGATGAAAGGAATTACATAAGATAATGGCTACTTTGTACACATGGAAAATGGGAAAAAATTCATAGAAGATAATGTTAAATGATAATTAAGGTGTTTGGGATGACATTTCACTTGCAATTGTAAAATATTATTTTGAACTTATTTTGTCTTCACGTAATGATGTAATGGATATAAAATGAATGCAAATTTTTATTTCAGTTGGTCATCAAATTCTAATGCATATGCACCAAATGTACTTCCAATAGTTTTGGGATACATTTTAATTTTTTTGGTGCAAGCATGTCTTCCTCAAAGTGGATGCTAATGCCTACAATGGTTTCAAAAACTTGTACAACATCTTTTCCCAAGTTTAATGTATATTTCTATCTTATATGGGATGGTTATGCATATGTTCATATTGTTGTTGTAGCAGTGGTCAAATGAAAAAGTGACACGTACAAGGCTTCAAGCTAGTTTTTCTCCATTATTTTTCTAAAGGAGAATTTTGGGCCCTATAATATAGAAAAAATCATACAATCAAATGGACATTGTTTCTACGTTTTAAGGATTTTCACTTAGATTAATAATATTGGCTAATAATTGGTTTCATTATTACAAAGCAACAATTCTTCTAGGAATCCATGAGTTTGAGCTTAGATTGTTATCAGGAAAAGTTTATGCTATGTAGATCTTGGAGTGTAGAAGGAATTTGGAAAAAATTCTCTAGAATAAATTATGGAATCAATCTATAAATTAAATTTTGAGTCATAAGAACAAACATGTTAATATAAAAATATATCAAGAGAATATTTCATTTATAGTTATAATTTATGTGTACAACAACATATATTTTCAAAATTATATAAATTATTCATTATTCTCATGCTTGAATTTGATGATATACAAGTAATGAAGCCTATTTTTACTCTTTATTTTATAAATACTTTTCATGACATACGAGAACTTTAAGATAAATTTATTAAATATTTCACAAATTATAATTCCCAAAACCCTTTCTAAATTGCCTAAAGTTGAACTTAGGTCATTGAACTTTGATATTCCAATAATGCATACTGCATATGCAAATCAATATAATATGTTATTTACTTTCTAACTCTAATATTACATTACACTAAATTTCTCAAATATATGTTGACACTTGTCGAGCAATTCCAAAGATTTTGTGTTTATTATGAGCCTAATATAGACATAAATCTAGGTTGGCCAACATCGCAATTGATGAAGAGGTACTTACTTCCTAAGCAGAATGACTAATGAGACAAAGATGGCAATATAACATATTGCCTCATGGAGTATGAATGAACATATTGGAAAAGAACACTTAGCTAACATATTGATTCCCTATTCATATTTTCACCACCCACATTATTATTTTTTTAACACTTAATTGTTGGGTCTCGAAGACAACTGAGAGGGGGGGTGAATCGGTTGTCAAATAAATTTAAATCAAAACAACTTAACCAACTTATTGCTTAATACCGATGAACCAATCTTTTATACCGGTGGATAGTTTTATCAGATAATTGCAATACTAGTTAAGATTAATGCATGAAATAAAAGGACAACGTCATCCACAACACATAACACCAATATTTGTATGTGGAAACCCTGTAAGGGGAAAAACCACTATGGGAAACCTTACCCACAATCATATGATACTACTACAGATAGTAAGTGTATACAAATGGGGTTTGCACATGCAGAAAGGCCAAGCACCTAGAGCTCACTGCTCAAACAAAAAATAGGAGTCACACTGACTACAATTGGATGGTTAAATCCAATAAGGATCTACTGCTCAAAATAGCATCTTCATATGCTGGATTCAATACTGGTGTAGTTCTGATATGCTTTCACAAAAACCTTGCTTCAACTTCAAATGATGTCTGCATGTATAGCTCTTCTTATTTTCGCATATACCTTCTCACAATTCTTCTTCACATACAACATTTGATCTTACAAATAAGATCTTACATTTATATCATAACCTAAGACCAATTTTAGTAGGTCAGCTCTACTAGATATTACAATAAAATCATTTTACAAACAAAATTATATCCGATGCAATAACTGATTCAACATATCAGCTTGATGCATTTCCAATAATAATAAATCATCTCCATAGCGTGTCGTGTTGATCTGGAAAAGATAAACCTGTCGGTGTATAACCTAGACCTATTTGTCGGTAACAACAAATATGCAAATACGAATATACCAATAAACAAATCTTCAAGACAAGGTGTCCAAATGATGTCTTTGACATAAACAAGTGTTTTCCATGTCATTCCAAGTGTCAGTGATCATTATATCCTACTGGTGTACCATATATTGGTGACTGTGTATAAGTCACTTGCTTGTTGGTGAATATTGTTGATTCTCCAAAGTGCTAGAGTTGATAAAGTTTAGTAGGTGTTGACATCAATGACAAAACCATACCAAAATACCAACAATCTCCCCCTTTGGCATTGATGGCAACACAAGATGGAAAAACCATTAAAGTGCCAAAACAAAAATGCCAAATACCAAAGTACCAACAATTACCAAAATATAAGTACTCTCCCAAAGTAACAATCTCTCCCCCTGAGAGTAACATGTGTTTCCTTGTGTTTTTCCATACAAATCTCTCCCCCTTTGACATCAAATGCCAAATTAATAGAAACATTTCTAGATACAAAATACCAACCACTCCCCCTGAGAAGTAGCTTCCTCAGCAAAGACCAGAGTAAAAGTTTTCTCTTGTTAATTCTATCGGTTGATGATAGATATCAACTTCCTAAGTCTCTACTGGTGGGGGTATGACCCCAAGCTGGTCTCTGAGATATTCAAAAGTCTACTTAGGTAGAGGTTTAGTAAAAATATCTGCAATCTACTCTTTGTATTCACATAAACCAGTTTTATTTCTTTTGCTTCAACATTTTCCCTTATTAAATTCAGTTTTATAGAAACATGTTTGGTTTTACAGTGTAATACCAGGTTCTTACATATATCAATTGCTGCAATGTTATCACAATAGATAGTTATAGGTTCCTTCCATTTTACCTTTATGTCTTTCAACATTTCTTTAATCCATAGTACCTGTGTACAATTAGTTGTTGTTGCAACATATTCTGATTCTGCTATTGATAAGGACCTACAACTTTGTTTCTTACTCATCCAAGAAACTTAGTATGCTTCCAAGAAAAAATGCTCTGTCGGTGGTTCTTTTTCTAGCATCCACATCTCCCACCCAATTTGCATCTATGTATGCACATAATTCAAAGTTTTCATCTCTAGGATACCATAATCCAAGATTTGTAGTGCCTTGTAAGTACTAGAAAATCTTTTTTACTACTGATTCATGATTTTCTCTAGGATTACTCTGAAATATTGAAACAACACATATTGCATTTATGATATCAGGCTTGGTTTGTGTCAAATACAGTAAACCTCCTATCATAGATTTGTACTTGGTTGGATTAACAGATGTAGATTCATCCCTTAGTGATAGTTTGTCATTTGTAGTCATAGGTATGCTTATCGATTTAAAGTTCTCCATCCCAAATTTCTTTTGTAACTCCTTTAGGTATTTGGATTGACTTAAGAATATACCTTTGTTAGTCTATGAAATCTACAATCCTAAAAAGAATCTTATTTCACAAATCATAGACATTTCAAATTCTTGCTGCATTTCAATAGAAAAGTCTTTACATAATCCATCTTCTCCTCCAAAGATTATATCATCAACAAAAACTTCTGTAGCCAAGATGTCATCATTAGTTATTTTATAATATAAGTTGTTGTCAGAATTACCTTTAGAAAAACCAATCTTCAAAAGATACTTATCCAACTTGCATACCAAGCTCTTGGAGCGTGCTTCGATCCATACAAATTTTTCCTTAACCTGCAGACCATATCTTTATCATCTGTCAAAGAAAATCCATTAGGTTGTTCAATGTAAACTTCTTCTTCAAGATCTCCATTCAGAAATGCACAGTTAATATCCATTTGATAAACTTTATAGTTCTTGTGTGCTGCAAAAGCCAAGAATAATCTGACTGCCCCTATTCTAGATCCTGGTGCAAAGGTCTCATTATAATCAATTCCTTCTTTCTGAGAATATCCCTTACACACTAGTCTTGCTTTATTTTTGATAACCTTACCATCTTCATTAAGTTTGTTTCTAAATACACATTTGGTTCTAATTACATTTTTATCTTTAGGTCGAGGAACTAATGTCCAAGTGTTATTCTTCTCCATTTGTTCTAATTCTTCTTACATAGCTTTAGTCCAATATTTATCTTCACATGCCTCATTAACTGATGATGGTTCAATTAGAGAAATAAAACATACCTCTTCATTTGCCAATCTTCCTCTTCTCATAACTCCTTTATGCTTGTTTCCAATTATCTGATCTTCATAATGATTTAGTCTTTCATACTAGGGTGTCTTTGTTTGTTGTTGATCCTCAGTCATAGTGGAATTTTCAGATGGTACCGGTGTAACTGGATCTTAATTTTGTACTGGTGGGTTTAGTGTAGGTTCATTTGTTAGAAATTCTGTTGCTGGTTCAAAATCTATATACCTTGAAGTTCCTTTGAATTGTTCATCAATCTTCACATTTGTACTCTCAACAATTTTATGCAATCTTTTCTTAAAACATCTATATGCTTTACTCTTAGATGAATAACCAAGAAATATTCCTTCATCACTCCTAGGATCAAATTTCCTAATATACTCATCTCTTCTAATATAGCATTTACTTCCAAATATTCTGAAATAATTAAGAGTAGGAGTAATACCAAACCATAGTTCATGAGGGGTCTTACTGGTTTCACCTTTGATGTGAACTTTGTTGAATGTATAGACCATTGTACTTACTGCCTCTCTCCAATATACATGTGGTAGGTTTGCTTCTGATAACATACTTCTAGCTCCATCCAAGATAGTTCTATTTTTCCTTTCAACAACTCCATTTTGTTGTGGTGTTCGAGGTGCTGATAGTTGTCTTCTGATTTCACTTACTTCACATAATGCATTAAATTCCTTAGATGTAAATTCTCCTCCTTGATCTGATCTTAGACATTTGATTTTCTTACCGGTTTCACTTTCTACCATTGCTTTGAACAGTTTGAACTTTCCAAGTGCCTTTTGTTTTTCTCTGAGAAAAGTAACCCAACACATTCTAGAATAGTCATCAATGATTAACATGAAATATCTATCACCTTGTAAGCTTTTAGTTCTAGTTGGACCACATAAATAAGTGTGAATTAAGTCAAGAGCATTATTGGATTTTTCTGGATTACTTTTGAAAGTAGCTCTAACTTGTTTTCCAAAATGACATTCCTTACATACTGTATTGTGAGGTTTGACAATTTTAGGTAAATCTCTAACTACCTTAGTAGGACTGATTTTTACCATGCAATCAAAATTTACATGACAGAGTCTTTTATGCCATAGCCAACTTTCATCAATATTTGCAATCAAGCATGTCCTTTTACTATTATTCAAATGAAAGATATTACCTCTAGTTTGATTACCGGTTGCAATTTCTAAACCAGTTATGTTCATAATTTTGCATTTACCATTTTTGAATTGTAACTGAAATCCTTTCTCAACTAATTGACCAACACTCAAAATATTATGCTTTAAACCTTCAACATAGTGAACATTGTCAGTATTATGCTTACCATCAAGAGATATTGTACCTTTACCATTGATCAGACAAGCTTTGTCATCTCCAAATCTCACTAAGCCTCCATTATGTTCTAGAAAGTTCAATAATTTACCTTTATCTCTTGTCATATGATGCGAGCATCCTGCATCAATGATCCACTCATCCTTTACTTCAATTTTAGCTGCCAAGGCCTACTCTACCGGTTGGATTGTAGGTGTCGGTTGATCTTCTGTTATAGCAACAAAAACCCATCCATTGTCTGGTGGATCCTCATCAGAATCATCAGTCACTCCTTCATCAACAAGATAACAAGATTTGTCTTTATTCTTCTTAAATATGTATCTCTGATATTCAGGGTTAGGCTTGTATGTCATTCTAGCTTCTTCTCTTAGTCTAGCATGTCTATCAGGGCATCTTGAATCCATATGACCAATCTTATTACAGTTAAAACATTTAAAGGGTTCTTTACCTTCATACTTACTTCCAACTAGACCTTTAGGCATTTTCCTTGCAAATAGTGCTTCAAGTTCTTCAAGTTCTTCAAGTTCTTCATTTTCTTTCCTGCTTTCTTCAAGTTCTCTTGCATAAAAGGCTTTCCAATCAGATTTGTCAAATGATGGTGCAGATGATGTTGATTCTTTAAAGGCTAAATCTATCTTTATAGTAGCAATAGGGCCAAGTTCCTCAATTTCAAAGGCTAAAAGTTTTCCAATCAATGTATCTCTAGTTACTGATGTATTAGGCATTGTTCTTGACTCATTTATAGCAGTGACTTTCATTTTATATGTCCGTGGCAATCCTCTTAAAACTTTTGAAACAATTTCATCCTCACTTAAGGTTCCTCCACAACATTTAATACCCAAAACAATTTCATTAACTCTTTCCATAAAAACAAAAATCCTTTCATCTTCTTCCATTTTTAGATTTTCATATCTGACCTGGAAGCTTTCAAGTTTTGCAATTTTGACTATGGAATCTCCTTCATTCAATGTTTCCAAATGATCCCAAATAGCTTTAGCAGTAGACCTATCTTATAATCCCATGGTTTGCTGATCTGTTAATGTGCTCAAAAGTGCTTCTCTTGCTTTGCAATCATTTTCCTCATCTTTAGTCAAGTTAGGTGGATTAGGCTGACTCTGAGTAGGAGCAGTATAGCCATTCTTTGTAACATCCTAGATGTCCTTTCCAATGCAATTTAGATGTGTTTCCATTCTAATATTCCATATGCCATAGTTGGTCCCATCAAGTTTAGGACTGTCCTTCCTGAAATAGTTAGTAGACATTGGATCTCCTCAAGCTATTAAACTTCTGCAAAAGAGGACTAGGCTCTGATACCAATTGTTAGGTCCCGGAGACAACTGAGAGAGGTGGGGGGGGGTGAATCAGTTGTTAAATAAATTTAAATCAAAACAACTTAACCAACTTACTGCTTAATACGAGTGAACCAGTCTTTTATACCAATGGACAGTTTTATCAAATAATTGTAATACCGGTAAAGATTAATGCATGAAATAAAAGGACAAAGTCATCCACAACACATAACACCAATATTTGTACATGGAAACCCTATAAGGGGAAAAACCATGGTGGGAAAACTTACCCACAATCAGATGATACTATTGCAGATAGTAAGTGTATACAAATGGGGTCTGCACATGGAGAAAGACCAAATGCCTAGAGCTCACTACTCAAACACAAAATAGGAGTCACACTGACTACAATTGGCTGGTTAAATCCAATAAGGATGTACTGCTCAAAATAGCATCTTCATATGCTAGATTCAGTATCGATGTAGTTTTGATATGCTTTCACAAAAACCTTGCTTCACCTTTAAATGATGTCTGCATGTATAGCTCTGCTTATTTTCGCATATACCTTCTCACAATTCTTCTTCGCATACCACATTCGATCTTACAAATAAGATCTTACATTTATATCATAACCTAAGACCAATTTTAGTAGGTCGGCTCTACAAGATATTACAATAAAATCATTTTACAAACAAAACAATATCCGGTGCAATAACCGATTCAACATGTCGGCTTGATTCATTTACAACAATAATAAATCATCTCCATAGTGTGTCGTGCTGATCTGGAAAAGATAAACCGGCCGATGTATAACCTAGACCTATTTGTCAGTAACAACAAATATGCAAATACGAATATACCAATAAACAAATCTCCAAGACAAGGTGTCCAAATGATGTCTTCAACATAACCAAGTGTTTTCCATGCCATTCCAAGTGTCGGTGCATTATATCCTGCCAATGTACCATATACCGGTGACTGTGCATAAGTCACTTGCTTGCCGGTGAATATTGTTGATTCTCCAAAGTGCTAGAGTTGATAAAGTTTAGTAGGTGTTGACATCAATGACAAAACCATACCAAAATACCAACATTAACATATTCACCAACTAAGTAAATTTATAGTTTTGAATATTTCTATAAATTTTTAGTCAAAACACATTTTCTTTTTTTAGACAAGCATAATTCACTAATGGAAATAATCATCTTTTTTTCAATACAAGTATGATTTGTAGTGTCCCTCCTAGACTTGCATTTTGTTTTGCATATTGATAGACTTATTTAGACTTATGATGGATACTTGGATGGTTATTTATGACTCTTCTGCTATCTTAGATGGTAACATTGATACTAGGACTCTATGTGGATTTATGATTACTCGATATGACTCATCATGTTTTGGAGATTTATGTGTTTTAGGATGTTAGACCTATTATATGTTATATGGAATTTTGATGATTCTTATGGATGTTGGTACATAATATCACCTTGATGGATGGATTTATGTGATTCATAGATTTATATGTGATCATTGATCATGTGGATTATATGACTTATGATGATACTAACCCTATTTCATGATTATGTTTCAATGCGTTGTTTTGATGTTATTATGTGTGACTATCTTCGTGAATAGAGACGATGTCATATCATTCATTGTGAGCATGATATGTCGTAGCAATTCTCTATCACTTGTCTATTTATTATGATGTATATGTATCGTATATGTTGTGTTGGTGTTTGATACAGGTTTGCAGGTACCAGACATCGACTCCACTTGGCTTCATAGGTATGAGCATGTCTTTATCCCAATGGCAAGTTGTCAAAGATGGCATAGTTTCCCTCACACACTCTAGGTCTAAGTTGTGTACCTTCTCAATTGTGCCACGACGCAAGTTGAGGTTAGAGTCTTGTGTTATGTTTGTCCCCTTGGCATAAGATGATTGGGTCTATGCTTATTTATTTGGGTAATGTGATTATTGTTTAATTGTTTAATTATAGATTTATTTGATTATTTTGGATAATGATTTCATTGTGAGATTTTATTTAACTAATTAGGATTAATTTAATCGGTTTATTGATTGATTTAATTATTGTGTATTTTGGAATTATTAATCATCTTTTTATTGATTGATTTAAAATGATTATTAATGAGATTGAATTATTTTAGTGGTTTATTTATTCACTTAATTATTTAATGATTTATCTACTATTTGATTTATTATTTATTTATGTTGTTTTATTGATAAATATTTTATTTATTTATTTATTGTTGTCTTGCTTTATTAATTGATTTTTATTGAATGTGTTTTATATAAATGTTATATTATCGGTAATTGCATTTGTAATATATTTACCTACCCTTGCGTGTGATTGGTTTCTTTTTAATTGGTAGGTAAATTATATTGGGAAAATAATGTATGCCTCGAAACTATACAAGTTAGGTATAATATATGGTTTATGAAATTTTTTGATTGGTCGTCTTGTGTTATGGTTTTGAGTTTAATTTTTGTATTTATCCGGCTTCTCATGCATTCAAGGGAGTTGGAAAAATTTGGGAGCTTGAAGAATTTGGTTTTGGAGATCTTGCATTTGGTTTTGAATTCGATTGTTGAAGGACTTTTGCTGGATTTTGGATTGCACCTTCATAATTCACTTTATTTCTTCATTTTCCTGCACTAAGCATTTTGACTTGGAAATATTTGTTTGTTGTATTTTGAAAAGATTGTCTTGGAAAATTTGGATTGAGATTTGTTGATATCATTTGCTATTTGAAAGTAATTGATTGGGGGTGAATTGTATTCCAATTCTCTAATTTTCTAAAAATTGAATTGTCAGAAGCATATTATTGTATTCTCTATGTCTGATTATGTTTTGGCTCTTATGTTTGATGGATCTTGATCTGATTTTGAATTATTTTATCCCTTGTATTGGTTATTTGATTCTCTTTGTGTTTTGAGCTTGATTTGGTGTCCTGTTTCCCTATTTGGTTGCTTTGAGTTCTTTGTGACTCTCTGTGACTGCACAATTGAATGTGCAGACACTTCCAAACATATGAAAAGGCTGAAATTGGACCTTGCAAGCCTTGTTTGAGTCTCCTAATGAATTTTGCAATCTTGTTCTCTCTCTCCCTTATTGTTTTAGCCCTCTTTGTCTCGGATTTGGCACTGTGGGACATGATTTTATTTATGCATTTTTTAGCAGTGAATATGTCTATATTGTTTTTTATTGTATTATTCATATATTGGATCTTCCAAACCTTATGGTTGCATTATGTGGGCCATTTTTGACCCCTTTGTCCATCTATGTCAGTTTCTAAGCTTGGTGCTAGTGTTTGGTGTTGTTTTGTGCTCCTTCTCCAAAAACTCTATGAAACCTACCATGGGCATTGTGGGATATACCGGGGGTGATATGCTTCACCCTAAGGGTGCCATGGTATGTACCCAGGGTGCTAAGAGACTTGTCAGGGGTGCTAAAGCCCTAAAATTGCAGATGCAAGCATATTTGCCAAAAACGTTATGGTATGAACCAGAAACACTATGCTAAGTACCAGAACACTACCATGCATACCAGGGGCACTAATCAGGGAACCAAGGTTGCTAAACTATCCCAAGGGTCCCCGAAAGTCAGTTTTTGACCTGTTTTAGTGTATTTTTGGCTTGTGAGAGTACTCCAAAGGCATGTGTTGTATGTATTGACATTCTCTGAGTTTCATTTTATTTTTTTTTATTCTTTATATTTTTTCTTGTTCTCTCATAAGAGGATTCATGCCTTACCATTGAGGTGATCCATATATGATATGTTGCTCTGGCGAGAGGGAGAGTTCCTCGTTGTTGAGAGATTGATTGTTTGACTCTAGTGGGATGTTTTATGCCTCACTATAGAGTATTTGACATGTTTTTTATTTCACTTTTGGATTGCATTCATGTTTAGCCTTTATTTTGGTTTGATTCAGTGAAGGCTCTCTTCCATGTGTATGACTTATGTGTCCTTTTATGGTCAAATTATGCTCAGTATTTCTATGGTTGTTCTTGTGTCATGTTTGAGCCTTCATGATTTTTATTTTTTTATGGATTTGTATTTACCCTATGGTCTTGGTCCATGGTTGGGGGAGTGGACTCTTGCATGTGTTGGACCTAGGTTATGAGCACTAGATCTCTAGGAAGGGGGTCTAGACCTATGGAACCACATGAAGAGTTTATGGTTTAATTACAAGTGATAACATAATAATAATTGATTAGTGGGTTGGGTATTTAGGAATACACCTAATCAAGATAAAGAAAATAATGTTGTATGCCCTAATTGGATGGACCCAAGAAGGTGGTTTTGGGATCCTAGATTGGGAAGACCATTGGAGCGATATACTTGATCTCCCTTGAGTGACTCCAAGGTGGAGACAGATGCCACATGAGGTTAGCATGTGATGACACTCTACCCCACATGTGACCATTGTCCATATGCCTTTCTTTGTTGATTTTTCCTCTGGAGGTTGATTGCCTTGATTTAGCCATGTGATGTACTTTGGTGTTGTATTCTCATGTTAGTGTCTTGTCAAGTCCTGTTGTATCCTTTGGTTGATAGGTGTCAGATTAGGTCTTGAGTGTGGGTTGGAACCTTATGTCATCTCCTAGCATGGGGGGTGGTTCCCATTTGGTTCCACATGGTCGAGTGGTTTGATGCCTTCTTCCACTGGGATATTATTCTTCTTGGATGCTAGTGTGTATGTATTGGATTCTTGGATTCTTCAAGTGATTATCCTTCGGATCTGATCTCTATGATTCATGGGAAGAAGATATTGTATCATGATGATTTATAAATGTGAAAGTTATTATGTATATTTGTAATAGGCATCTATATGTAACTGTACATGAAATTGTAATAGGAAATGATGTAGTGATTTAGGAGAAGAGTTCCTTGATGTATCAGATTGTTCATTATGTAATATGAGTTTGTGAGATCTATATGAAATTGAAATGAAATAATTTATATGTATTGGAGGTACATTTGTGATTATGAAATGAATTTGATTTATGTCATGATTTAGGATAAATGCTAGAAAGAATGGAATAGTTGCATTGATTCTTATTTGAGTAACTAGGATATTATTGATACTAAATGGCTACTAAATGATTTTATAGAGATTAGCATGTGAACAAATTATGCATATGTGTTAATTTTGATTCTAGTTGCATGAAAAGTAAATGGTTAATTGGATAAAAGAATGTGATCATTTAGATGGATAAGTGTTAGGTAAAGATGATGTCAAGTAGTGACGTTGAAGATACCTTAGGGAATGGTTATGTTTTCAATACTATATTTGGAGATTATGATGATGTTTTAGATGTTTTATTTCCTCTTGTGTAATATAGATCTATGGTTATGTGCATATTGTGTTTGCAATGAGCTGATGTTCCATTGATGTATATTAATGATAACATAGTGTAATGGATGTTTTAAAAAAATTATCTCATTTTTGTTAGTAGACCTTAGATTATTTTTCTAGGGTATTTTGGTGGGCATTACATGATTCACCAACAACATGATATTTTTTGTTTGAATACACCACTAATTTTCTAGCAACATTATTTTATTTGTTTGAATGCAATAATAATTTGCTCACGAAATTATTTTAATTTTTTATGTCAAAGGAATATTCGCCAATTTTCTTTTACTAATTTCAAGCAATCGAAAACAAATTCTCTAATATAATTAATATTTTTTTCCCAAAACAATTAATAATTTTCTATGAATAATGAATGATTTGCCAAGGTTTAATATATTATTCATGGTGGTGTTCCTTAAAGTTTTTCCTATTGCCTAGTGAATATTTTTTTATGCTTCCTCATGCACCCCTTATGTTGTGGTATTATATATTGTATTATAGTCCCCTCTTGATTGTCATGATCTTTTACAATGGTGAAGTGTTCAGATGGCCTTGGTTTACTATTGTATACTTTTTATTTTGTGATGGAAATTTTATTGTATTATATTATTATGTATTTTCAAGATGCTTATGTAGCATAATGTGGCTATTGCATATTAGAACTACATTTCATAGTGTTGTTGGAAGTCACTATTATTTTATCTATTCATCAATGGATGACTTGTTTATTGATTTTGTGAGAATTCTATTCTTTATGCAACGAAGTTCTGATAGGCAAAAAATATATTTTATTAAATTAGTTTTGAATTATTCTTAGGAAATCCTTTTTGTGATGAAATTTTTTTCACAAGAAATTGCCTATAATTTGTGGTTTATTCCCTTATTTAGTGTCCAAGTTATATATGTATGTATGTATGTGTGTGTGTGTGTGTGTGTGTGTGCATGTATGTATGTACGTATGTAGAACTCGATAGTGAAAGTGAAATATAATTCAAATTTTAATTGTAAAATAAGGATTTAAGGTTTAGATTCATGGGTATGAGATTGTTAGGGTTCAATTCTACATTTGTGAATTTAAAGTGATGTATAATAGACTTAATAGGAAAGTCCAAAGTCTTCTGATGTAGTGATTTAAGATAATATTACTTTCCAACTCCCATGGAAAAGAATGCCAACATACACTAGTCAATGAATAAAAAGACTAACTAATTACAGTGTGTAAAAGACATAAAAAAGAATTCCATATATATTGTATAATTAGAGGAAAAGATATAACTAATTTGAAATTATAATTTGAAGAGTTCAAGGATTTTATCTATTTCTATTGGAGTGGCTTGGTTCAATTCCAAACTTGTTAATTCGAACTAAAGTGATATATGCTAAGGTTAATATGAAAGTCCAAATTCATGTGATGTGGTGAGATGGAAAGCGCACAATTCTATCTCTTATGTTTTAGACCTAAATTAACTACATCGCCCTTTATTGATTGACTAATATGAATCTTGAAATTATTATGTAAAGAAGTAGAAAAATGTTATTATCATATAATAAATAAGCAAATACAATTCTCTCTTATGCTTTTAACCTGCAATGATCCAATAACCCATTATTGATGGAGTAGTGTACAAGATATAGATGCATATAATGCAAGAAGGCTCTGTGTAAGATAAAAATTTGTCTATTAAGATAGAAAAATTTCCTTCTTTTGATAAAAGCCTTTGAACTCAATGGTCTTTTCTTCAAGTTGACATGTTGATGAAGATTCTTTTTTCTCAAGATCTGAATGATGGTCATATAATATGATATCTTGTTTGCACTTTATTTTTGTTGGTCAAATGTTGATGGAATATTGTGTTGGATGAATACTTGGTTTGAATTTATTTTGAATTTCTTTTACAAGAAAACAGAGCAAGCACAATAATTTTGCTTCAAAAGGCACAAATAGGTGTGGGTCTAAATCAACCCAATCTTTGAACTTTTCGATCCCTTTTCAAATGTTTTGTATGTTTTTCCAAAACCTGAAGTCGACTCAAATTATTCCTGGTCTAACACAAAACGGAGACACTTCAAACACACTTTATCCCTAAGGTCAATGGCCAGTTGTGATAATTTCAGCCCACATCTTGATATTTCTTCAACTTTGGTACTACATACCTTATGATTCCTGCCATGGTAGGTAAGGATGCAATATACTAAGTCTTGCATGATCATAACAAATAGATGATCCCTATGATGGGGAGTCACCACTTTTATGAAGCTACAAGTAGCCTTTCAAAAATACATGTTTCTACTTAAGGAAATATGTATGGTGAGTATCTTAGGAGAAAAACCATCTATGCTCTTGCACTAAAATTTTCACAAATATTCTTAATCAATAGAATGAGTGGGTTTCTATAATAAAAGGTGTCTAGTAATGTTCAATTTTTTTGGATATAAGTTCATTCTATAGCGACTCACTTAAGAGCCTTGTAACTTGTGGTGGGGCCCATATGTCCTTTCGGCAAGTTACACTATAGGAACAACTATACCCAAGGCTACAACTTTCACTCACACCTAATTTCTATAGAGGCTCAAATGATTTACCATGCGAGGTCATTCCCAAGAGTGATGTGTCTCTTGGTAGGCCTCTCTTAAAAAGATAAAATTTGGAGCGTTACTAACACTTTTCTCTTGCACCTAGGACCACGAAAGCCAAGGGAGAGGATAGTGTGTGTTAGAAGTAGGACCACTGTACAGATTTTTTTTTTTTGCACAAGTGTGCCAATCATTGAAAACACTTGTTCTTTTTAACCGATTTATTGCAATGTGATTTTAAAGCTATTTGGAGATGTTGCTCCAACAAACATGGTGTTCTTTTTAACTTCAGGGCAAAATGTTGTTTAATCTATGAAATTGAAATCCTGGTCAACCAAAATGAAGCATGTTTTTTCTTGAAGTAAAATCGATTTGGAAATAGAACTTTGACGAGTTGTTGGTTCTTTTTAACTTGCAAAAAAGAAAATTGATTGTGATTTTTAGACTTTTGCAAGAAAATGAAAGTTTGTTTGTCTTGTTTTAAGCCCAAGTGAAAATTTGCCCCTAACTTGCAAAAAAAATAAAATTGTTTGATGTGAGTTTGTGGTTCTTTTTAAATTACAAAATGAGGTTCTTTTTAAAACCCCAAACTGAAAAAATTGATTTATTTTATGATCCAAAATGAAAGGTGAAATTGATTTTTAACCCAAAAGAGAAAGTGAATTCTTTTTAACCCAACTTTAAAAACAAAGTTAGCTAAAAAAGAATTTAAACTTCCTAATCTAACTCTTCAAATCCTGCAATAGAGTTAGCAAAAACCTGCATAAAAACCAAACACTTAGTGAAAAAGAAGTTTTTGGTGGGCTTCTACAAGCCTAATTTTTTTTTTTTTGGTTACAATAAATATTTTTACAACTCTTTGTTACAATAGCGCTACTCTGTGTAAACACAAAAATGCTATTTAACACGAAGGCACTAAATGACAGACAAAAGTGCTAAAAGAAAAACAACAACACTATAAAATGGACAAAAGTGCTAAAAGAACCTGTTGAACAAAATAAAAATTATGTCAAACAGAGAGTGCAAAAGCGCTAAACTAATTATAATAGAACTATTTTTAAAGTACAATAGTGCTAAAACAAAGACAAAAGTGCTAATTAAAAGATGAAAGCGCTACTTTAGCTAACGAAAGCACTAAAACACCAACTTTTGAAGGCGCTAAAGTGATTTCAACAGCGCTAAAGTGCGATGTATGCATCAATTTCAACAAGCAAAATGTTAGTAGTTTATCAAATTTTTATCAGAAGGTTGCGTGTTCAATTCACGTTGGGTTCACCAAATGATGCACTGCAAAATAGGATAGATGATAGGAAACACAACACAAGAAGCAATTCAAACATTATTGTTAGTGTCAGAAATGGAAGACTATCCTAAGCAAGCATATCAAGAGAGATATTAAACATGTAATGGAAACCATGCAAATACAAAAGAGATACACTACACTCCTCCAAGGTTATCGCTATCAATTAATGAAGGCGGAATGTCTACTGAGTAAAGTTTAGTATTCACCAAGTTGTTACCGAGTTGTAACCGAGCTATAACAGAATGCATTAAATGTTTAAATGTGGTATTTAATGAAAGAAGCTAATGAGAAGGAGAAGATCAATGATTGGTAAGCCGTGGAAGAAGTTTGTTAACGAATCTAAGGCAATGGAAAGTCAGCATGAAGATCTACAACTCAAATTGAACCGCAATACCTTGGCACAAGTTCCAAGACTATTATGCAAGTTCCAAGGCGGGGTAAAACATTTTTAGATCAAAATATGCATTGAACTTCGACAAGATTGAAGATTTGATGGCTATGATTGATCATGGAAAATGCTATCAAGGAGATTAAGCGGTTACCTAATTGTCTATAAATAGGAAACTGTTGATAAACATTATATGCGGGCAAGTGTATGCACAGGGATGCTACATAGTGATTACCGAGCACAGAAGCTTGAAGACCTGTTAGAATAACAAAGTATAGAAGCCCAATAGATAGACAAGATTAGTTCTATGTCTAAATTTTATTGAACAAATAGGAATCTGCTTTAGCATTTTAGATGTGAAGTTGCAGATAGATTTTTATTACTGTTATTTTGTGAAAGTGATAGAAAATCTCTTAACCGAGTGGACTTAACAGTCTTATATGTAAATCCTCTAGCAAGGTGACATTCTAATTGAGTGTTTGAAATCCTTTGACAAGGTCACTTCTAACAAAGTGAAGATCCTAATAGATCTGAGGGAAATCCCTTAACCGGGTCACATCTAGCAATGTGTTTGTAATCTTTAACAGGATTTGCTTTTAACCGACCATACTCTAGAAGAGTATATTTCTTAGTGGGTCTGAAATCCCATAGTGGTTTTTCCCTATTTAGGTTTCCACGTTAAATCTGGTGTTATGAGGTTTATATTGTTCATATGCTTTTGAGTTTGCATGTTTGACAATTTTGGTTATATGATTGATATATATGTTACCGAGGTTGAATCTAATTTTTTTATAGATGATTAAGTTTGTATGATTCACCCCCCCTCCCCTCTCATCTTGTTGGCTATTGGATCTATACTTATATTAAGTATCAGAACTATCAATTGGTATCAGAGCTTTGGACTCCGAAAGGATAGTTTAAAGGCACTTGAGTTAAAGATCCAAAGATGTATAAGAGGGATGCACTGAAGCTGAACAAGTCAAGTTTCTCTACATGGCAGAAAAGGATGAAGCTACATCTATCCGGAGTTGGAGAATATGTTGTATACTATCTGGAGAATGATTTTGTCACACTGAGCACCTATCCATTGACTATGGAAGAGATAAAGGTAAAGCAAGAACATATTCAAGCAATGATTGAAATAACATCTGCATTGACCAATTCAGAGTTTAATGATCTAGAAGGCTACAATGATGCAAAGGCAATGTGGAATAAGCTCATATCAGTAAATGGAGGAGATGAACATGTTCAAAGAGAAAAAGTAGACAGTTTAAGAGGACAACTTAAATCTATGAGGACGAAGGAAGGTGAGAACATAACTCAGTACAGTACAAGACTAAAGGAGATTGTCAATCAAATCAAAGGAGGAGGTGGAACTATTGAAGAAAAGGATATAACAAGTAAGTTGTTAAGAACCCTTATACCAGCTTATGCAATCCGAGTCTCAGCAATCAATGAATTGAGGTTTGTACCTAATATGCAAGTTTCCTTGGATGCTACTATTGGTAAGCTACATGCATTTGAGTTAAGTAATTTTGATAACAGTGGATCTTCGGTATATAAAGTTGAATCTGCATTTAGTTCTTTTCATCTTGATGAATCTAATGATTACAATGAAAGAAAGTATAAGTACTCTGAAGGAGATCATAGTGGAGCTAGTGAAATATTTCGGAAGAACATGGAAGAAGTACACAAACTGTATGAAGAAATCAGAAAGCAAGAAGAGTTTGAAGCACTATTGGCCAAAAGGTTACCAAGAGGCAAAGGTAAGTATAAAGGAAAACTACCTTTGAAATATTTCAATTGTGATAAGATTGGACATATGGCTTCTAACTATCCTGACAAAGATTTTAATGAAAAGAGAGATTACCGAGATGACAGACAGAAAGACAACCACTACAGAGGACACCAAGACTTCAGAAGAAGAGATAGAAAGACATGCTTAATAGCTGATGAGGAATCTAACGATGATAAATCAGATGAGACTGATACAGAGGAATTTGTTTATGTGGCTATCAAGGATGGATCAGATGAAGAAAGGTATGAAAAAAAAGCCCTAATATCTCACATAAACACTAATGATTCTTGGATTATAGATAGTGGATGCTCACATCATATGACAGGAGATAAACACAAGTTTGTTATGTTAGAAGATTATGATGGAGGCTATGTTAGATTTGGTAATGATGCACCATGTCCAGTAAGAGGTAAAGGATCTATAACACTTCTTGATAATGGAAGATGCAATGATGTCTATTGGGTTGAAGGTTTGAAATACAATTTGTTGAGTGTAGCACATCTAAACAACACAGGTTACCAAATAGAATTTTAGAAAGGAATTGTCAAAGTTCATGACAAGAATGGAAAGTTAGCTGCTACCAGGACACAAACAAAAGGTAATACATTTCACCTTGACTCAACTCAGAATAAGTGTTTGCATGCAAAGATTGATGATACCTGGCTATGGCATAAGAGGTTTTGTCATGTAAATTTTGATAACCCGATCAAGATAAGTAAGAAGCACAAAGTAAGAGGTCTACCAAGTCTTGAAAAACCTAAGAATGCTATGTGCCGAGGATACTGGATGGGTAAGATGACAAGATCAAGCTTTACAAGTAAGTCTTACACTTCTAAGGGAATTTTAGATCTAGTGCACACTGATCTTTGGGGTCCTATGAAAGTTCAAATTTATTATGGTGATAAATATTTCATATTATTTGTGGATGACTATTCAAGGATGATGTTAGTAATGTTTTTAAAAGAAAAATCAGAAGCTTTTCAATTGTTTAAATGGTACAAGGCAAGAGTTGAAAATGAAATAGGAAGACAACTAAAATGTTCTAGATCAGATAGAGGAGGAGAGTTCACATCTGATGAATTCAACTTATTCTGCAATGATCATGGTATTAAAAGACAAGTCTCTACACCGAGAAGTCCACAATAGAATGGAATAGTTGAAAGAAGAAATAGATCTATTGTGGATTGTGCTAGAACACTGATGATTGAGAAGAAGGTGCCACAAACATTTTGGAGAGAAGCAATAAGCACAGCTATTTACACCTTGAACCAAGTTCAATTGAAGAAAGGTTTTTTGAAGACACCATATGAGATCTGGTATGATAAGAAACCTAATGTTAGTTATTTTTAAAATCTTTGGAAGTAGATGCTATGTTCATAAAGATGATAGAAATGGCAAGTTTGATCAAAAAAGTGAAGAAGGAACATTTCTAGGTTATTCTTCTAGTAGCAAAGCATTTAAATGTCTGGTAAAAAGTGCAAATGTGAAAATTGATGAATTTGCAGAAAGAAATGATGAAGGAAATTCCAAAGAACCAGAAGACTATGATGAATTTGTCTATGTGCAACCAAGAAGTCCTACCGAGAAAACTGTTGAAGAAAATGAAGAAAATATCTAGTTACCGAGTGATGAAGAAGATCATAAAGAGCCTACCAAGCTTGTATTAGCCAAGTATGTCAGAAGACATCATGCACCAAGTTAGATTATAGGAGATAAGGATGATCCAGTGATGACAAGGAACAAACTGAGACAAAACACATGTTTGATATCTGAATTTGAACCAAGAATAGTAAAAGAGGCATTTAACAGTGAAGATTGGGTAAATGCTATGACAGAAGAGATTGATCAAATAAAGAAGAATGACACATGGACACTAATCCCAAGACCGAAGGACAAAAATGTAATCAGTACAAAGTGGATTTTCAGAAACAAGATAAATGAAAAAGGGGAGGTCATTCGAAACAAAGCAAGATTAGTTTGCAAAGGTTATGCACAAGAAGAAGGAATTGATTATGGTGAAACTTTTGCACTTGTTGCTAGACTTGAAGGAGTAAGAACATTGTTGGCCTATGTTGTTTTCAAGAACTTCAAGGTATATCAAATGGATGTCAAATCTGCATTTCTGAATGGAATATTAGAAGAAGAAGTTTTCATTGAAAAACCTGAAGGATTTGTTGAAGACAATAATAAAGATCGGGTATGTAAGTTGAACAAAGCTTTATATGGTTTGAAACAAGCACCAAGAGCATGGTATGAAAGATTGCACTCTTATTAGATTAAGATTGGTTTTTTAAGGACAAATGAGAACAACATGTACATGAAGAATGATGAAATTAGAATACTGATCTCAGCCATATTTGTTGATGATATTATATTTTGTGGAAATGACTCTTTATGCAAGAACTTTGGAAATGAAATGAGCAAAGAATTTGAGATGTCATTAATCAATGAGATAAAGTATTTTATAGGTTTACAGATACTGCAAATGAAAAATGATATTTTTATTACTCAATCCAAATACATAAAGGAAATCTTGAAGAAATTTGGAATGGATGATTCAAAACCAGTAAGTGTTCCTATGGCTACCAACTGTAAATTATCAAAGAATGATGAATCTACATATGTTGATGAGACACTCTACCGATCCATGATTGGAAAGCTACAATATGTTGTTCACAGCAAACCAGACATAGCACATGTAGTAGGTATAGTTGCAAGATTCTCTATAGATCCTAAGGAAACACACATGACAACAATCAAAAGAATCTTTAGATACTTGAAAGGCACAGAGGATTATGGCTTAGTATATCAGAAAGGAAATGATTTTGATTTAAAAGTTTATACTGATGCTGATTGGGCAGGCAATATTGATGACAGAAAAAGCACAAGTGGTGGAGCTTTCTTTTTAGGAGAAAGACTAGTGAGTTGGCTTAGCAAGAAACAAGGATGTGTTTCACAGTCAACAGCAGAAGCTGAATACGTTGCTGCAACATTGAATTGTAAGAACATTGCATGGATCAAACAACTGTTGGAAGGTATAAATGAGAAATTTACCGAGTCAGTAACTATATTCTGTGACAATACTAGTGCCATTAATATTTCAAAAAATCCTGTTATGCACTCTAAGACAAAGCATATATCTATCAAATATCATTATCTTAGAGAAGAAGCTCAAGAGAAGAAAGTGGTATTGGAATATGTTAGCACAAAGGATCAAATAGTAGATATCTTCACCAAGCCACTACCAAAGGACACTTTTGAATATCTTAGAAGTAAGTTAGGGGTCCTACCCCTATCTTCTACTCACTGACCGAGTTCGGTGAAAGCATCAATCTGATGACTCTATTGAATATCTTTTGGGAGTTGATGCTGGATTTATACACTTTAGGATGTTTTCTAAAAGTGTACTAGAATTAATACTGGAAATAATACAAAGAATATTACAAGGAACAAGAATTGAAGACAAAATGCTCTGACCGAGACTCAGTTGATACACAACCGTAGGAAATAACTTCTTACAGAAATAAATTATGTTTTAGTTCTTTTCTTTTTGGCATTGTTGTCAAAGGGGGAGAATACCTATGAAAGGGGGAGAATACCTATGAAAGGGGAGAAGAGCAGACTACAGATTGGAAAGAAGACTGAGAAAATAGGAGAAGTCTAATGTATGGGGGAGACCATTTCATCATTTCAGAATCACAACAATCCGAATCTATTAAGTTCAAATCAATTGGTTTTTCCATCAATGCCAAATGGGGAGATTGTTGGCAATATTGCATTATAACAGATAATGAAAGATTGTTGGCATTTTGTAAGGATATTGAGAAGGTTGTTGATGATTATGGACATAACTGATTAAAGATGTTTTACTATCTTGATATAATTATTTTGTCATTGATGTCAAGAAATTGATTTTCTAATTCAGTATGATGTTGCCATATCTTGAGAAGTATGATATGAAGATTATAAAGAAGTTAATAAAAGACACAGGAAAGAATATGATGAATAAAGGGATGAATAAGATATTCAATGGGCAACTACTACCGAGTCAGACAATGATGAGATCATGATGTTTTAGATTGTTTTAACATCATACATATGTTGTAAAATGTAAAGGTTAATACTATACTATGTTATCAAGCAAAGAACCTAGTCGGTAAACCCTAAGGTTATTGCTATTGGTTAATGAAGGTGGAATGTCTACTGAGTAAAGTTTAGTATTCACCAAGTTGTTATCGAGTTGTAACCGAGCTATAACAAAATGCATTAAATATTTACATGTAGTATTTAATGAAAGAAGCTGATGAGCAGGAGTGGATCAATGATTGGTAAGCCATGGAAGAAGTTTGTTAATGAATCTAAGGCAATGGAAAGTTGGCATGAAGATCTACAGCTCAGATTGAACCACAATGCCCTGGCACAAGTTCCAAGACTATTATGCAAGTTCCAAAGCAGGGTAAAACATTTTCAGATTGAAAGATGCATTGAACCTAGACAAGATTGAAGATCTGATGGCTATGATTGATCATGGGAAATGTGATCAAGGAGATTAAACGGTTACCTAATTGTCTATACATAGGAAACTGTTGATAAACAATGTATGCGGGCAAGTGTATGCACAGGGATGCTACATAGTGATTACCGAGCACAGAAGCTTGAAGACCTGTTAGAATAATAGAGTATAGAAGCCCAGCAGATAGGCAAGATTAGTTCTATGTCTAAATTGTATTGAACAAATAGGAATCTGCTTTAGCATTTTAGATGTGAAGTTGCAGATAGATTTTTATTACTGTTATTTTGTGAAAGTGACAAAAAATCTCTTAACCGAGTGGACTTAACAGTCTTATATGTAAATCCTCTAGCAAGGTGACATTCTGATTGAGTGTTTGAAATCCTTTGACAAGGTCACTTCTAAAAAAGTGAAGATCCTAACAGATCTGAGGGAAATCCCTTAACCGAGTCACATCTAGCAATGTGATTGTAATCTTTAACAGGATTTGCTTTTAACTGAACATACTCTAGAAGAGTATATTTCTTAGTGGGTCTAAAATCCCACAATGGTTTTTCCCTATTTGGGTTTCCACGTTAAATCTGGTGTTATGAGGTTTATATTGTTCATATGCTTTTGAGTTTGCATGTTTGACAGTTTTGGTTATATGACTGATATATATGTTACCGAGGTTGAATCTGATGTTTTTATGGATGATTAAGTTTGTATGATTCACCCCCCCCCCCTCATCTTGTTGGCTATTGGATATGTACTTATATTAAGCATCAGAACTATCATAAGCATTAAATTCTTGAGAAGACATGAAGATTAGCTTGGGAGGTAAAGTTAAGCTTTATTTGAATGAATAAAGCCTTTATCCAAGTGATAAACTCTTGTGCAAGAGTTAGTGGAGATAACCATGGTCAAAGCAATGAATTCTTGAGGAGACACATGAGTTAAATGGAGGTTGAGTTAGAGGTAAAGCCTCTAACCATATGGGCAAGTGGAATTAACCATTAATGGTTATGTTGTTGGTATTTTGGTATCATTTTGTCATTGATGTCAGCACCTACTAACACTTATCAACTCTGGCACTTTGGAGAATCAGCAACATTCACCGGCAAGCAAATGACTCATGCACAGTCACCGATATCTGGTACACCGGTAGGATATAATGATCACCAACACTTGGAATGGCATGGAAAACACTTGGTTATGTCAAAGACATTGTTTGGACACTTTGTCTTGAAGATTTGTTTATTGGCATATTCGTATTAGCATATTTGTTGTTACCGACAAATAGGTCCAGGTTATACATCGACAGACTTATCTTTTCCAGATCAGCATGGCATGCTATGGAGATGATTTATTATTGTTGTAAATGCATTAAGCCGACATGTTGATTCGGTTATTGCATTGGGCATTAATTTATTTGTAAATTTATTCTATTGTAATATCCTTTAGAGCTGACCTACTAAAATTGGTCCTAGGTTATGATATAAATGTAAGATCTTATTTGTAAGATCAAATGTGAAATGCAAAAAAAGGATTGTGTGAAGGTATATGCGAGAATAAGAAAAGATATACACGCAAACATCATTTGAAGGTTGAAGGAGGGTTTTTGTGAAGACAATCAGAACTACATCAGTATTGAATCCAGCATAGAAGATGCTAAGTTAAGTAGTACATTCTTATTGGATTTAACCATCCAATTGTAGTCAGTGTGACTCCTATTTTGTGTTTGAGTAGCAAGCTCTAGGTGCTTGGCCTTTCTGCATGTGCAGACCCCATTTGTATACACTTACTATCTGCAGTAGTA
Source organism: Cryptomeria japonica (assembly GCF_030272615.1). Classification (NCBI taxonomy): domain Eukaryota; kingdom Viridiplantae; phylum Streptophyta; class Pinopsida; order Cupressales; family Cupressaceae; genus Cryptomeria; species Cryptomeria japonica. Next base: position 128,699,947 of record NC_081413.1, on the reverse strand, counting down.
TCATCTAATTGTGGGTAAGGTTTCCCACCATGGTTTTTCCCCTTACAGGGTTTTCACGTACAAATATTGGTGTTATGTGTTGTGGATGACTTTGTCTTTTTGTTTCATGCATTAATCTTTACTAGTATTGCAATTAATTGATAAAACTGTCTACTGGTATAAAAGACTGGTTTACCAGTATTAAACATTAAGTTGATTAAGTTGTTTTTGGTTTGAATTTATTTGACAACTGATTCACCCTCCCCCCCTCTCAGTTGTCTATGGAACCTAACATATGTAAGAGCCTTTTATGGTATGGAAGACTTTAGGGGTTAATTTGTTCGAGACATAAAGCATTAAATATTTTTCAAAGACTTTGGAGGCTTTGAGAAGTGACTTCAAGTTGCTTAGGGATGTGACAATAATTAGGGAGGGTGATTAGGCTAATTAGGAATGGTTAGAAGAATTTAGAAAGTGGTTAGAAGAGTCTAGAAGGGGATTTAGGATTGCAAGTGGGTTTGGTGGGTGAGGAAAATAGGATTTTAATTTAAATTAAATTAATTTATTTCAATTGTCGCTACAAATTGCATTTGTAGGAGACTGCAATTGGGGGGGGTGGTAGTTTAGGGATTTAAATAAATGTTTTATTATTTATTTAAAAGAGGAAATGGGGTTAAATTAAATAAATGTGTTTTACTCATTTAATTGATTTAGAATGTAGCTTAACGAATTCATTTAAATAAATTGATTAAATTATTTAATTAATAGGAGAAGGAGTTGAGGATGAATTAATTAAATATTAATTTAATTAACTGATTACTGATGGTTAAATTAATCAAATAAATAGTAAATATTCATTTAATTAAGTGGACAAATTTATGTGACTACAATTATATTATTTTATATTTTCAAGATGCTTATGTAGCATAATGTGGCTACTCCATATTAGATCTGCATTTCGTATTGTTGTTGGATGTCACTATTATTTTATCTATGCATCACTAGATGACTTGTTAATTAATTTTTTGAGAATTCTATTCTTTATGCAACAAAGTTGTGAGAGGCAACAAATATATTTTATTAAATTAGTTTTGAATTATTCTTAGGAAATCCTTTTTCTATGAATGATTTTTTCACAAGAAATTGCCTATAATTTGTGGTTTATTCCCTTATTTAGTGTCCAAGTTATATATCTATGTATGTATGTATGTACATGTATGAATGAATGAATGTATGTATGTATGTATGTATGTATGTATGTATGTATGTAGAACTCTATAGTGAAAGTGAAATATAATTCAAATTTTAATTGTAAAAACGGATTTAAGGTTTAGATTCGTGGGTATGAAAGTGTTAGGGTTCAATTCTACATTTGTGAATTTAAAGTGATGTATATAGACTTAATAGGAAAGTCTAAAATCTTCAGATGTGGTGATTTAAAATAATATTATTTTCCATCTCCCATGTAAAAGAATGCCAACATACACTAGTCAAGCAATAAAAAGACTAACTAATCACAGTGTGTAAAAGACATAAAAAAGAATTGCATATACATTGGATGGTGAGAAGAAAAGATATAACTAATTTGAAATTATAATTTGAAGAGTTCAAAGATTTTATGTATTGCTATTGGAGTGGCTTGGTTGAATTCCAAACTTGTTAATTTGAACTAAAGTGATATATGGCAAGGTTAACATGAAAGTCCAAGTTCATGTGATGTGGTGAGATGGAAAGCACACAATTCTATCTCTTATGTTTTAGACCTAAAGTAACTACGTGGCCCTTTATTGACTGACTAGTAAACATCTTGAAATTATTATGCAAAGAAGTAGAAAAATGTTATTATCATATCATAAAATAAATATGCAAATACAATTCTCTCTTATGCTTTTAACCCGCAATGATCCAATGACCCATTATTGATGGAGTAGTGTACAAGATGACATTCATTTACATAGAAGTTCGAAAATAATAATATCCCATCTCACCATATACGTTCAAATATCCTCAATCTGTGAAATAAGACATACTCAGTCTCTCAAAGTTGTGTGTGATTGAACTAATACTAATATCATCTATCATAATTTCACGCCTTTTCTAGACTTCTTGTAAACCAAATATTCTCACCAATATACCAACCATCACTTTTCTTAAAAAACACACATCCATAAACATTGACCAAACCATTCCGTTTAAGGAAATGTGGTCTATAATCACCCTTATTCTTCATTTGAGGATGAGAATTACTCTGCTTGCGTTTAGATGTTTAACTTTCATGTTCCATGTTTAAATTTTCAATGAATAGATGAATTTAAGTTTAAAATCTTCAAAACAACGAATATAAAGGAGGCACGACTGAAGCTGATCATGAAATCTACAATTGTCACCTCGTAGGAAGGAATACATATCACGGACAAAAAATCAGGCCACTGGGTACTTTCTGTTTATTTGGGTGTCTACGGATATCAAGCTGTGTATTCTTGTCATCTTCCCATAGGCTTTTCCCACACAATGAATATATGCTTCTATACTGCTTTCACGGAAAAAGTCTGTTTAACAGATTCAATTGAAATACTGCCAAATTTGTATACTTATATCCAGTCTGTCTCCCTCTTTATGGATGGTCTCAACATTCCAAAGTATAATGATGTATCTGACTGAATTCTGAAATAAGAATCTACTGTTCATATACTGTTCCACTGCACTCCACGTCCTACTCAGTCATATCATATGATATACTACTTTTATGTTGATAGCATTTCACATACCTGTAAATGTAATGCAGATCATGAACTGTCATATCATATTGTATTTCGTTATTGATTCCCTCTGCACTGCAAATCGTCCTCACAACATGCTGACAATGCCATCCTATCAAATATTGTCTCGGGATAAACAAGCACAATGTTTGAATTGTAGGGGAAGAGCATTAATAGATAACATAGTTTCAATATCCGTCATCTTATTGTCATTTTGACCTCCTAATAGTTGTCATAGTGAAAACATCATTAATAAATTTGTTTTGTACCAATAGCCGATCATTTTTTGTAATTTTTTGTTCATAATTGACCCATTTGTGCACCACTATTGGAACATTTGTGCACCACTATTGGGACATTTGTCAACAAGTACTAGCGATTTTGAGTTTACAGTTACTGGAACATCTCTAGTTAGGTATCGGGCAACACTTTGAAATGTGTACTTTTTTACCTTTGTGTGCATAACTGATTCCACAACGTGCATCGTTACTACCCAAAAGCCAGATCAATAGCTATAAACAGTTAAGCCGCATACGAAGACAACTAAAAAATAAAAATAAAAATCCGATGTTAGCCATGATGGCTATAGGTGCTCTTCCCCTACATATTTCAGGTTTGCCAAAGAAACTGAGTTGAAAAGTTGGAGTTATTTAGGGTTTCACGAAGCCCACAGCCCATGGATAGGAGCAGTATGGAACATTTCGAGGTCAGGGCAAATAAAACGTATTAGAGTTTCTAATTGGCCTCAAAATTAGGGTTTCACAAGACAATTTTAAAGCATATTTAAATATATTACATATTTAAATAAAAATAGGATCTGTGGGTGCACGAAGTTAGCTATGATGGCTATTGGTGCTCTTCCCCTACATATTTCAGGTTTGCCAAAGAAACTGAGCTGAAAATTTGGAGTTATTTAGCGTTTCACGAAGGCCACAACCCGTGGATAGGAGCAGTATGGAACATTTCTAGGTCAAGGCAAATAAAATGTATTAGAGTTTCTAATTGGCCTCAAAATTAGGGTTTCACAAGACAATTTTAAAGCATATTTAAATATATTACATATTATTTTGACGGGATTTTTGGGAAGGAAATTCAAAATACCTTAATATTATAAATCTTGCAAGCAAGATTTTATTTGGTTTTTGGAAATGCTTAATTGATGTATTCAAAACATAAGAAGATAAGATCAGCATATTTAATTACAATTGGCATGCTTTTATGAATTCATATCTGCATAAATCAAATATTCACAAGGGATTGAGTATTGTTAGTGTTAGAGTAAAGGTATTAGTTTACTTAATTAATTAAATCATATTGATCTAATAATTAAGTCACATTTTCTCTATTTCACTTAAGCTAAATTTAAGAAGCTAAACTTAAGAATATTAATAATTAATTTATTATTAATTATTAATTTCTTTTAGGGTTTTACTTTTTAGGTTTCATCTCCTTTTATAGGGATTGATCCCTTTATATTCCTTAACCAATCTGATTATTATTATTGCATATTTTTGCTCTAGTTTTTTAAAGCAATCTTTGTGTTTTGTGAATCTTCCATTATTGTGACAGGTTATTTGCATACAGGGATTCACTAGGTTCTATGAGGTTGTATTTCTACAACTTCTACATGGTATCAGAGCTTCAGACCTGAGGCTTTCTTGTTCTTTAGATTGGGAGATTATACCTATAGCAAGTCTTCTGTGCAATTTGGGTTGATTTGGACCTCACCATTGAATCTGTTTTTTGTGATCCAAGGGCATTTGGGACATGATTTTTTATTAGCACATGAAAATACATACGGTCGTACCTGTACCTATGTTAGAAATATTTTCAAAAGAAAAATCAACTGGTTGGTAAAAAAATAAAATTGATTGTTGGGTTTTTAATTTTTTTTTGTTAAAACAAAAAAAAAATTAAAAGTTGGTGAATGTTGTTATAAGATTTTTTTTTAATTAAAAAAAAAGTCAACCCTTTGCAGAAAAAGTGCATTGCATCAGTGCTAACATCAGCATGACATCATGTTGATGTCAGTGGTACAGACAGTTTTCCTGGCCCCTGTGACCCTCTTTGTGCCCTAAAAGAGGGTTTTTTTTAATTTTGGCCATAACTTGGGCATAGATTATCGTTTTTCGGCAAATGAGATATCGTCGAAAAGCTGGTTTTGTCTACTTTCCATATTTGTGGGTTTCATCACCTAGATTTACTATTGGTACATTCTACAATCATTTTAATTTAGAGGTGTTGTTTTCAGTCCAGAGCTCATAACTTTTCGTCAGTCTCTCCATTTTTTGCGATTACAGTGGCATTGGGACAATGATTCAAAGATATTCACATCCATCCATGCACTTTTTCCAGATATTACTCAAGGTACATTTTATTCATTTTTTTGTGTTTTCACACTCTGGTGAATTACTTGGACATATGAGCTCGTGAAAACTTCTAGTTTGCGTGGGATGACTCTCTTTTGGTTGTTCTTCATGTATTTATAGTATTATGTCTTTTTTTGACATTATGAGCTTTCATTGTAAGCACTTATGATTTTGTAATCACACTAAGATAAAGTGCTTTTGTATTGCACATGTATTATGGGATCTTGCACATCAGTTTTGTGCCTTATCATACTTGCACTATGATATAAAGTGCCATGGGGGTTTGATGTTTTCCTTTGTTTGCCTTCATACCTTTCTCATGCGTGTATGCCTTGGTTTGCACACCCTTTGTATTTGCTTGTACTTTCATGTTTGTATGGTCAAATGTTCTTGGTTCTTCTTCATGCACTACATTATGGCTTTCAGATGCAGTGTACCTATCATACCTCTCCCTTGTCATCAGTCTGGGGAGTTTCTATTGTTGGTGCTAATGCTTCCTTGGTTTCGTGTTGGAGTAAGATATGCATTCAGTATTTGTTCCTATGTACTAGGCAGATGCAGCGGATGGTTACCCATGCATTTCAATGAGATGGAATACTTACCATATGGACACTCTTGCATTCCTATTTCTGGAGGCAACCTTCATTTTTTCATTTGATCAATTCTTCAGATTGTTGGTACTCTTGCCATTTGTATCTTCGGATTGCAGATGTTTTGCTTGTGTTTGCCATCTGATTCAAATTTGAGTAGTGTCATTGAGGGCACTCGTGCAGATTCATGTCTTCTTGATCTTGATCATCTTTTGTTTCGGAGGAGGTTCTTCTTTCAGCATCATAATAATCATTCAATGATAGTGTTTATAGGTTTTTCACGCTTCAGTGATTCTTCTGCTCTTCTTTTGTTCCTATCTTTTTGGAACATTCTTGTTTGGAGGCTTCTTAGTCCTTCATTTGATCTTTCATCTCTTCTTGGAGAGGAGTTTTGTTCCCACAGGGTTTTCTCCTTTTTCTCCACTTTACAGAGATTTCATTGTACTTGGGTACCTCATCAGGTCTTGTTGCTGGGACCCATTTTGGCTTTCATGCATCTAGTCCTTAGTTGTTTTTAAGCTTCTTCTAACTTCATCTTAACTTGGGGTGTTAGAGTAAAGGTATTATTTTTCTTAATTAATTAAATCATATTTATTTAATAATTAAGTCACCTTTTCTCTATTTCACTTAAGCTAAATTTAGGAAGCTAAACTTAGGAATGTTAATAATTAATTTATTATTAATTATTAATTGCTTTTAGGGTTTTACTTTTTAGGTTTGATCTCCTTTTATAAGGATTGATCCCTTTGTATTCCTTAACCAATCTAATTATTATTGCATATTCTTGCTCTAGTTTTTCAAAGCAATCTTTGTGTTTTGTGAATCTTTCATTGTTGTGATAGGGTATTTGCATACATGGATTCACTGGGTTCCATAAGGTTGTATTCTACAACTTTTACAGTTATTTTGGCATATACTTTGGTTATGCTATTGTTGTTTTCTTTGGGGCCATTTTTCTTGTACTTTCATGATCAAATTTTGCACAGTATTATTTTGTGCTAAGATAATGATATTTGGTATATGGTCATCTTGTTCACATTTATGATTTTTGTGTGGTTAGGGAGGAATTTGGAACCAATACATTGCAACTTTTAATCTAAGTTTTCTGATATCAAGTTAGACCTAGCTTCCCTTCTTATGCATCTATTTTAAAATGTATTTAAGAAAGACATGACTATTCATTTAAGGACCTTAAATTCACACATTAATCTTGATTTGTATCATGACATATTAATAGGTCAAAATTAGATAGTTTTTTTTGTTAAAAAGGTGATTAAATTCAAGATTTTTCAAAAGGGGGATAATAAATTTGAAAGGTACCTGCATAATCTTGTATGCCTTTCAATTATCTTGTTCAAAAGATTTCACAATTTTTTAAAGAAGACTATTAGTTTCTTAACATCTTGTTTCAGATATATTTATTAAATCTACATATAAATGTGAACATCTTAACAAAATTTCATTCTAATAATCTTTTAAATATTTGATTTATATTTACTGATCAATTTTATATAACATTCATACATAAAATTTAAAATTTATAACATTCATCTCCTTGTAAGTAGAAAAAATAACATTATAACTAATCATATGTTGAACCCAATTCTTCACAACCATGAAAAGCTTGGGTGCATCATCTAGGGATTTAAGAATCATATAAAATGATAAGAAACCGCCATATTTTAGGTTTATACTATAAGAACAACATTCACAACCATTCTAAAAATATAAATACTTTATATTCAAATTGACCATAAGGATTTTTTTAATCATTAAGCTCTTCGTGATGTAACATCTTTTGAGTTCTTCAAATAATTATAAATTTTAATGTAAAAGTACAAGATAAGATGACACATTTCATTGAGAAAACAAGGAAAAATCACAAGATAACTAAAATAGAATTCTATTGAGAAAGGTTATTTAATTTCTAACCTTTTGAAGGTAGATTCTTTGCTTGAGCATGAAATATATTTTTTTATAAGCGTAATAGATAAGACGAAATAAATAATTGTATCCATAATATCAAAGTCAAATATGATCCCCTTTGTCCTCATTATTGATAATCAATATTTCTCTAATATCATTTAATCATGTTGCAATTAAGGTCTTCCTTTCACTCCATTCAACCTCTTTAATGTTATCATTATGAGTAGAAATAAGAAAAATTTGTTTATCATTATTCTTATATATTTCATTTACTCAATTAATTAATTAAAATCATGTATATGTTTTGAAGTTTGAAATGATATAAACAAATCAAATATATATGTATGCATTAATTTCAAATTAAAAGATTTTACTTTTTTTTAATAAAATTGATACTATATTTCAATTGTGAAAATAAAATTTTAAAATGAGGTTAGACGTGATGTTGCTCTTTACATGATATCTTTTCCTTCAATTTTTATATTCGTAACTTGAAACTTTAATGCATGGATTATTTTTTTACTCATTTTAATAAATATATACATTTAAATAAACTTGATAATTTTACATGTACTACAAACACAACTATTACAATTCAATATATTTTTCTCAACTATTTATAAAAAAACTAGAGAAGGATGCATCATATTTACATAGAATCCCTTTTCTAGTACATCATAATTTTTAAATCATTTAAATAAATTTTAATATTTTTTTCTTAACAAGAGAATCATGACCTTATATTTTGGTAAGAAAAAAAAAAGAACATAAACAATGGCTATGATATTTTAGTAATTTATATTCTTGGTAAGTAGACTTCTAGATCTACAACATTATATTTTATTTATTAGATAAATTGGCCCCAAAACTTGATGTTACATGTGTACTTAGCAGATACTTCTAATTGGAAAAGTTGTCAATTAAATATAATTTATCCAAAAGAAATATAGTCAGATCATATGTTTGATAAATATTGACTTTAAATTAGAAATGCTAAATTAATTTTTGTGGATAAGTTGGTTTGGAATGTGACATAAATTTTAGATTTTACACAACACAATTGATGATATAATGCCCCATCTAAAATATCAAGGGAAAAACCCAATGAAACATTTTTTCTAAACAAGGACAACCACACCAAAGATGCAACAATAAAACTTTATATCAAAACTATAACATACACAAAGGTGTCATCTGAGATACAATGGTACAGAGGTAACTACAAAAAGAACAATGTCACCATTGCACATTTAAGATGAAACCATTGGAAGACTTAATGATGACATGACAAATCCACCATGATAGACCTACAAGAGAGGGAATGACATCGTTACAATTCTCAAGTACTAATGCACAACCATATTCTCTCACAAAACAAAACTCAGATAGGATAATGGAATAATCACCTTGCAATAAAATCCCAAACCTGCCTACAACTCTAATAACATAGCTAGAAATCAACACTAGTGATAGAATGTCTAGGAGCTCACATTGTTTGACTAGATAATGAATGTCAATTTTTTTTATAAGATCTGCGATGATGGAACATTCAAATCCACACCACTCAAGAAGGCCTAAGACATCACCAAAAACAAAAGGGAAAATATACAAAATAAGTTTCTTAACTATGATGTAAGTACCCCTAACCAATTGGAATGATTCAATAGATCACTTCTAGATAACAATATGCTTAGATGAGAAAGAATATGATACAAATCCTGATGAGTGATACTTTTTTATGAAATGATGACCACCTAGAAAAAATAAGCCAAGGAGGATAACTTTTGTATCTAGGGTTTCTCCAAGAAATGAACAATAGACACTTCAAATAATGAACATAGGTAAAGTAGAGAAACTGAGAATACTAGGACCTAGATGAGACACTAGCACCTAGGTATAGGTAGGACACTAGTGCCTTTGAGATGGACTCATATTTTAGTGCTAGAATCCTAATATAACAATTAGAGTATAGTCTTAGCATTATAGTCCTAATTAGGTCTTGTAGTCTTGGTCTAGCACTAGTGACTAACTATTCAGGAAATCCAAGCTATGGTTTTCTCACCAAGACATCCCAAACACCCTATAACTACCTAATACTACACTTAAAAAATGTAAGACTTAAATTTTGTGACAAAATGACCCAAGCCCAAATAGAGAATTATATCTTCTCAACATTCAACACCTCTAATGAACATAGTTGAAAAAATATAAGGGTGTTATGACCTCATTGATGCTCCTACAAGATTCCCTAAATAAATATAGAAAAAAGAAAGGTAGATTAACATTTTTTCCTACTATAAGACCACATAAGGGAGCCCAAAATGATCACCTTGATAAGCCAATTCTCTTAGAAGGGAAACTAACTAAAAAACTAATCACTTAAAATTTATAACACCCAATGAAAGTAGCTTCTAAACACTAGTACTAGGGTAAAAGTACAAACCTGTGTCACACTTTTACAAAGGAAAATGTTAACACAACAATAATTGTTTAATTTCGACACCATAAAAGTGGCATTTGTATTTTGAATTTGAAGATGATGTAAATTGATGAAATGTGTAAAATTTGATAAAGTTTAAGTTTACTATTTTTTGATATTTTTTTTTCAATAATTGATATGTTTTTTTTACCTTTAAAGTCAATTTTTTTATTGCTGAAAAATATTGAAAATCAGGGGATTTAGTTCCCACCAAAAAAGAAAATATAAATCAGCATATTTCTTATTTTATTTTGATATCCCTTATAGATGACATACATATACAGTGCATAAAAAAAAATAAAAAATTTTGATGTACATTTTATTTGTTAATATAACATTTTAAAGTCGAATATACCTAACTTTGATAGTTTTTTTCTCCCACCACAATTTGTCTATTAAGTTTATGATAATAAAAAAAATAAAAAATAAAAAAACCCTTTTGGAGAAGACTCTCTCCTCTAGTGAACCATATTTTTTTCAATTTTTTTTGAGGTGATTCAATATTTTTTTTGTTTTTCAAACTAGCCTCTTACTGAACATTAGAATACCTACTAGTAGTATTTTTGAATTTATATATATTAAATCTAATCAAAACATCATAAAAATTATATGAGTATATTCTTGACTTCGATCTCTACAAAAGGGTATTTTTTGTTTTTTTAATAAATTGAATTTACCTATTGAATTTTGTTGTAGAAGCTAGAAGTTTCAAAAATGATCAAATTTGGTGATGTGGTTGCCACTTAGGATGCCACTTAGGACATTCTGGCCAGAACCCTTCTGGCCGGAATGCTTTAGGTCAACTTACCCGATCATTTGAACAATCACACTCTTCAACATCATATAAATAAATTTAAATTTTTTGGTTTTTAAATATGAATTTGAAGCACTATGAATTAGTAAAATTGATTTTTTAATTAAATCAAATTTTTTTGCGGCATTTTGGGTATAAAGCGGTGAAGATTATAAAGGGGTGAAGATTTTGATTTTTTTTCAAGATTTTGGTTCAAGGCTTCTACTTTTTTCAATTATGTTATTTTAAATTATTTTTTTTCAATTATGTTTAAATATACAATAGTAGAAGATTTTTTCATAACTAAATATTTTTTAGATTTTATTAAACTTTATTTTATTAATCCTTAATTGTGGATTCAATGATTTATTTTCAAATATGTTATATTAAACCTTATTTTTTCAAGTATGTTATACTAAACCTTAATTGTGGATCCAATCATGTATTTGTTTGCATTGCACACTCCAATGAGAATTGTAGATGATTGAAGGTATTGTCATTGATGGCAACCTTGCAATCTTATGGCACTGGCACCGATAGACTCTACACCGGCACATAATTCACCGGCACCCCAGTCGACAAGATTTTGATTATTCTATTTTGTATTTAATTGTAATATCTTTTTGTAAGCCGACAAGGCGTATTGTATTAAGACTCATATATAAGTATGAGATCTTGTAGATCATTTTAGATGCGGACATGGGAAGATTATTGCAAAAGAAATATGTGAATATTAAGGCAGATTTTGGAGTAAGGTTTATGGTTATTGTATGAGCTTAAACCAGTACTGAATCTGGCATAGCAGATGCTGAACTAAAGTAGTACATTATATTGGATTTGCATAATCCATTTTGTAAGTTAGTGAGACTTCCTTTTGTAATTAAGCAGTGACCTTTAGGAAGTTGGCCTTCCTGCATGTGCAGGCCCCTATTGTAAGTAATATCCATTCATTGGCCAATGATTGAATATTGTGGGTCACAAATCCCACCGAGGTTTTTCCCACACCGAGTTTCCTTGTTAAAAATATTGTGTTACGGTGTACTTTCTATGTTGTATTTATTGTTCATATTTACTGCATTAATTCTTGTTTACCAGTACACTGTTTTGGAATACAATTTATTTAATAAGGTCAAAAAATTTGTCAACCAGTTAGATATTGATTCACCCCCCCCCCCCTCTCAGTATCTTTAGGAATCCTATCAATTGGTATCAGAGCCTAGTCCTCTATTTTCAAAAGCCTAACAGCTTGAGGAAGATTTTGACACTGGTAAAGATGGAAAGTTTGAGAAAGCAATTCGAAACAGCTCTTTCAGATTATGATGTAGAAAAGTTGAAGAATATAAAACTTGAAGATGATCTGAAGGCTACACAAGAAATCATTCAAGTACTTCAGGAGAATCTTACTATTGCTAGAAACAAAAGAAAAGAACTTCATGAGAAGATACAGAATGATGATGATGAAAAGAAAACTCTTAATGATCTTGTAAGTAAGATGAAGCAAGAAAACATGACCTTGAGGAATACGATGCAAGATATGACTATGAGATTTTGTAAAGACACTAAAGATAGAAAGAAAAATAAAGATGACTTGGCTAGGATAATCAATGATGCTGGAAATGAAAATCTAAGACTCAGTCATGAAAATGATATGCTAAAGACAAATCTGATTCACTTGGAACATGATAAAATTAAACTCATGAGACAGAAGGATTTCTTGGAAAATGAGTTGGCTACTGCAAATCAAAATAAAGAGAAATTCAAGAAAAGTTCAGAAGAACTTGATGATATGCTGAAAAGACAAAAACCTAATGGAGACACTAATGGACTTGGATTTGAAGTTGGTGAAAGCTTCGTTACTACAAACAATCATGATCATAATAAATCGTTAAGACAACCTAATGCCTACAAATTTAATTGGAAATGCTTTAACTGTAACAAGTATGGTCATAGAGAAAATCAGTGCAGATCTAGAAACTATCAGAACATTAATGCACCCACTGGTCAATGTTCGAAATGCGACAAAATTGGTCATAATTTGGAAAACTATAGAATGAATGTAAGATGTTATGTTTGTGGAAGATTTGGACACTTATCTAATCAATGCATAACACAAACCATCATAGGATATGGAAAGGCTAATCAGATAAACAATGTGACTTGTTATGCTTGTAACAAGATTGGACATATTGCAAAGTTTTATAGAAATAAGGCATCACCGACAAATAATAAATGACCTAGTTTGAAAGGTAAAGAGAAGGTTGATAAGGTAAAATGAGAATTTTCAAAACAATGGATTAGAAAGAGAGATCAGAATGTTGATGAGACTATTCCTTCATCGGTAGAATAGAGTATCACTCCACCGGCAGGAGATTCTTCATCTAACTGAAAAGAAACCTTTTGGGGGTATTGCAACTAATTGAAAATCATGCTAGTTTACCCTCAGTTGATGGTAAGAAGATGAATTGCTTCTTTACCGGTAGATGTGTTAAGTTTCACTTAACCAGTAGGCATTTATTGTGGTAGTTGAAGGAAAAGAAATTATAAAGTAAGTGTTTTTCACTCTTTTTCACTCACCGAGCATTCAAATTTCCTCAAAGCGCAAAAAAACTGAGCGAAGACATCCACAATGAGAAGTGAAGCAAAAAACTTCAAGCATCCAAACCTAAAGGCAGATTAAGGTATTTATCAAATGGCTTCCTTCTTTGCTCCTAAATTCATTGCAAACCCTACTGTTATTGAAGTGGTTAAACACCCTAGGCCCATATTCAAGATCATAACCGAAGTAGTGAAGCGGGATGATACCCTAGGTGCATTCTCTTAAATACCTAAAGGAGTTGCATATGAAGAAGATCCTAGGATATACATACATTGTCATATTGAGGAACAAGGTGTCGATGAAATCATGAATATGTATAAGACTGTCATTTGTGATGAGAATGGTGTTGTGAAACCAGAACATAAGATCATAGAAACCCTAGGTTTTGTGGAAATACTTGATATTCCGGATTTCCCTAAGGAATTTGTGAGGATTGTACTCAGTAGAGTTCATCGAGAATTCTTTTGGCTTGATTCTATCCATAAGATCACTAGAGAAGTAGTAAAGGTAGTGACTAGATTACCTTCCACCGATAGCAGGCCTGACAAAACTAAGAAAGTTTCAAATAACATTGTGATGACATTAACTGGTGCAACCCATGACATCAAATCCTTGAGAGTTAATAATGTCAAAGACATAAATGTCAAATTCATTAGCATGATACTAGGATACAAAACTACACATGCTAATAGATTGAAATCTATTTCTAGTTTATGTATCAAGAGTGCTTATGATATGGTGAATAGTAATGCTAAGATAGATATATGTGAATGGTTGAAGGATGAATTGATTGACAACTTGAAGAAAATTAAAGGTGATAAGAAAGGTACTTTCAAATTTGATAATCTACTTGTGTGCATAATGCTATATATTACAAAGGAAGTTCCCGGTATAGGCAGGAAAGAAATTGGATTTGACATATTGGTAGGTAAACAACTATTTGATATCTTTACCAGCATGGGAACTGACACGGAAAATAATATAATTGAATATTTCCAAGCATTTAAGGCTAGAATGAAAACAAGGGAAAGGCCACCTCAGAACATTGTTGACAAATATCAGAAAGAAATTTGTTTTTTTATTAAGAAAGATGAAATCTGGATGGAGGCAGTGGTTCCTAGAACTGTTTGGATGACAGAAATGGGTTATGAGGATGATGTAAACATAATTGAGACATATGCAAAAGCCCTACTTGAAGCCCCTAGAGAACATGAAGAGAAGATATTTGGTAGTGTTGAAACCATTGAAAGCAAATTACAAACACTTAAACGAAGGAAGAAAAGAGAGCAACATATTAGAAAAGCAACTAAACAGGTGAAAGAGATCAAGGAAAATGTATTAAATATCACCGATATTAAGGAAAGTGACTTGGAAAGGTTACAACCGGAAGCCCACCTCTCACCAGTTTGAACTTCATCTGACAGTGAAATCTCGGGTGAGTTTAAGAGAGTAGAAAGGAAAAGAAAACCTTCACCGGCACCCTCTTCTGCACAAAAGAAAACAAGAAAGAAACAATAGGCAATAAGGCCTCCAGCAAAGAAAATGGCACCAAGGAAGAAGAAGGAAAAACAGGTTATCCCTCCTTTAGACAATCTTCTGAATGAAATAATAGATGATGGAAACTTGTCTAATGTTAGTAAACTGTATGATACTTCTTCAAATGACGAAAAGGAAAGCATATAAAATAGTATCATTCTACACCTAGATATCTATAAGAAATGTTTGATAGAGGTTGTAGATGATCTGCCCAGTGACTTGTATAGACAACTTGATGCCAAGAGGCTAGCTATTATGGAATTGGATAAGAAAAAAAAAGTTGAAAAGCTACTTGTTGTACACCCTCTTAAATCAGTAGAAGAAATTGGTGAGTTAATAAGTGAGGCTAATAGGATAGTATTTTCCAGTGGTCATCGGCATGTATCTTTAATGGCAGGAAGAGTTAATGAGATCACTGAAGAAACAACAGATAAATGGGATATCTTCTTTGTGGAGAAAGAGAAGCAAGAAGAACTCAATAGACCCAAAACCTTCAAGGTCTATCAAAAGGATAAGGACAAAGATAAAGGTAAAGGCAAGATAGGTTGACTACCCAACATAAAAGTAACAAACAACTTGCCACCACCTCCTTCTATTACTTCACTAGTTGAAAATGTTCACACACCGGCAACTGAGGATATGGAGACTACACATGAGGATACAAATCCTAAATCAAAATCCTGTATACAATGAATATTGATACACAAGAGGTCAATATTGTGGTTGATAAGGAAACCATTGGTGAGAAGAAAGATGTGACTACTAAGCCACCAATTGACAATGTTGCAGTTGAAACAATAGTTGATAACATTGAGATTGGGGTTGAGACACAACTTGAGCAAACTAAACAATCAGTTGATCCCTTGGTTACTGGAATGGATACTGACAATACCATTAATACAAACATTAAAAAACCTATAAAGTTAGAGCAACCGGATGATAACACAGAGAAACCAATTGAGATATCAACAGTGGATAGTACAGAGGTGCATATTGAGAAACTGACAATGAATACCACTGAGACATCATCAACGAAACCAACAGTAGAGAGAATAGTGAAACCCACTGAGGTATGGGTTGAAAAATAGGAAGAGAAAAAGGTTGAGTCACAGGTTCATGCAGAGACAGTGCCACCGGAAATAGCTAAGAAGCCTAAGCCTTTGCTGATAGAAATGCATACACAAACTAACCTACCAGAGGTCAATACAAGCAAAGAGGTTACTCACACTGGCGGAATGTAGATTGTTAAGGTAGTTGGACAATCATCTAGTTCTTTCATGACAAAATTCTGACCAACTATTGTAACAAAGGTATTATTGGATTCAATTAAGAAAATCATAGAGTGTAATGCACTAGCATATAAAGCTATTGATGATACCATTCCTATTCTAAAATTGATTGCACCCAAGTGCAATGTGGACAATAAAGATTCTTTAATTCAATTAGACACATTGTCTAAGTATATCGGCGGTAACATATTGATAGTTGACCAGATAAATAAGGAGACATTTAGAGAGAAAATGCATAAGTAAAAAGAGAAATTCTTTGATGAGACAATAAAGAAGTGCATGGGACACATTGACACCCTCCTACCAGCACTAAGAAAAACAATAATGGAGTTTAAGGAATTGTATAGAGACACATGTAAGACAAATCTTTTAACAATAGATATTGATAAGGAGATCAATAAAGTACAGAAAGAAATAAATGATATAGATGACAAACATCATTGGTTCCTCCAAACCAATATCAGTTATTGAACAGGAGATAGCTATATTTGAGGAGAAACCTGAGAAATTGGAGAAGGAAAAGGAAAGAATAAAAGGAAAGGCAAAAGATCTAAAATGTAGACTTGGTCCCAAATTGGATTACCTCATCTCTTTGAGGAAAGAGATATCAGAGGCACTTGTTCAAGAACTGAAGACACCGGAAGACAAAATGCATCACCTCACCGATACAATTCAAATAACAGAGGCAGCATTGGAGGATAGTGATAGGTTCACTGAGAGCCTGAATTTTGTATTAGCAGACCTTTTTCAGATTGTAACCAACCAGTTATAGGGTTCTATTTGATAACTACACTCAATTGACATTTTGACAACCTTTGTTATTGATGTCAAAGGGGGAGTAGTAGAGAGAGAGAAATCTAATGACTGAGAGATCATCTTCTCAGGAGGAGCACACACTTTTGGTAAGATTTTTGGACTTCAATTTTTGGATACGATTTTGAATTTTTCTCATGGGTGTTGCCATCAATGCCAAAGGGGGAGATTGTTGGCATTGCACACTCCAATGAAAATTGTAGATGATTGAAGGTATTTTCATTGATGGCAACCTTCCAATCTTATGGCATTGGCACCGGCAGACTCTACATCGACAGATAATTCACTGACAGCATCAAAGATGATTACCAGCACCCCAGCCGACAGGATTTTGATTATTCTATTATGTATTTAAGTGTAATATCTTTTTGTAAGCGGACAAGGCGTATTGTAATAAGACTCATATATAAGTATGAGATCTTGTAGATCAATTTAGATGCGGACATGGGAAGATTATTGTAGAAGAAATATGTGAATATTAAGGAATATTTTGGAATAAGGTTTATGGTTATTGTATGAGCTTAAACCAATACTGAATCTCGCATAGCAGATGTTGAACTAAAGCAGTACATTATATTGGATTTTCATAATCCATTTTGTAAGTCAGTGAAACTTCCTTTGGTAATTAAGTAGTGAGCTTAAGGTAGTTGGCCTTCGTGCATGTGCAGGCCCCTATTGTAAGTAATATCCATTCATTGGCCAGTGAGTGAATATTGTGGGTTACAAATCCCACCAAGGTTTTTCCCACACTGGGTTTCCTCATTAAAAATATTATGTTAGGGTGTGCTTTCTATGTTGTGTTTATTGTTCATATTTACTACATTAATTCTTTTTTACCGATACATTGTTTTGGAATACAATTTATTTAATAAGGTTGGAAAATTTGTCAACCGGTTAGATACTAATTCACCCCCCCCCCCCCTCTCAGTATCTTTGGGAATCCTATCAATATTTTAACTTGAACCTTTTATTCATATGTATGGATTCATTTATATGCCTTTGTGGACTTTTTATTTGCATGTATGTCCATCTCTTTTTATTTGCGTGCATGCAAATTCATTTTTATTTACGTGTATGGATTCATTTATACATGTTGATATATATGTGTGGATTAATTCTTATTTACATGAACATGGATTCATTTGTATTTCGAATAAACTATTGAAGTTTAAAAGACACTCAAAATAGTTGTCAAATAATTTTTAGAAAGTGAAAGATGAAATATTACAAAGAATGTAGTAATGTTATTTTGATTGATCAAATTTGTTTTAACATTACCAACTAAAAAATAAGAATATTATTAAAATAAGTCTCTCAAATGTTGTACTAACTATTTTCCTAATCCAAAAACACTAAATGAACTTTAGTGAATTTGTAAACTATATTAAACACTAATAAATTTGAGTATATGACACTATTTTGTGACAAATTATAATTTTATTCACCTATACAACTCAACTTCTCTCTATTAGCTACTAGATTTCAAGCAATTAATGATATTGTCACTTTCATATATATTATAGTCAAATATAGAATCTAACTAGACCTAATCTTTCTCCTTATCTTATGTATGATAGAAACTAGATCTTATTTCCTTCTTTATTTTTTCATTTTCTATATTTCAAAAATTGGAGTTCTTCAAATGATAAATGGATGAAATACATTTCATTTAATCAATGTAGAAAGTTTAAGAATGCAAAATGATAAACTGGTAAAGTCTATCATCGGTAAGGAGAGGATGTCAACTGGTAAGTGATGTGTTGATAGTGAGTGGTTGCCAACCGACAAGTTTATATCCAATGTACAAGCAGGGTGAGCAAGATGTTGATCGAGTGATTGTGATGAAGAGGGGGAATGTTACCTAAATCACATTAACACTAAAGGAGAAGGATGTACAGGTCACTGATATGTTGTGTGGGTGAGAAATATAAGGACTCCCACTAAATAAAGACGTCGTCACCAATTGAAGAGAAGACTAATAGTGAGTGTGCCCAACTGGCTCACATGTGCCTCTTTGAAGATATGTTGCTCAAACAAGGAATCCACATTGGTGCATTACAGGATGCAGATGACAAGGATCCACTCCCATCAATAAGTGGAGCTTATCTCCTATTAGTCATGGAATGCATTATATTCTCCTGAGATAAGATAGAAGAATATAAGGTAGGTGATTGAAGGCTCACACCAGATGAACAGGTGAAAAAATAAGTTACCTTATGTGCATGAGATCAAGGATGTGCACTAGATCAACATGTGAAGACATGATGTGCCACCAAGATAGAGAAGGAAGAGTAAAGAAGTGATGGGTTTGTCACTTTGACAAACTGGTTGAGATATAGTATGAGCTGATGATGAAGAAGGCAAGGCTGAGCAGCTATAGATAAAGAGTGCAACCAGTTTACAAATGCCACAAATGGAAACAGTTGAAGGTTGATGACATGGTGTCATCAAGGGTTCCTAAAAGTAAGTATGAGAACTGGTATGAGAGAAAAGAGGCTAAGTGATGTACTCCTAGTTGATGAAGATGAGTATGTAGTGAACTGGCAAGAGTGATGACCGAAAAAGGTGTTCCATCAGAAGAGAAACAAAGTGCAGACATGATGGTTAACTAAAAAAGTGTGAGATATCGGCAAGGTTAAAGAACTGGCAGAAGAACCTAGTAATGGAGTTGTTCGATGATCCCATCCATACCAATGCATATGATCCAGTAAAGGAGGATCCTGACACAGGGGCCACATGGAGGTGAAGTGGCATGCATGCATAGGTTGGCTTGTTGAGTTGGTAAAGTTTCAAGCAAAGAGGTAGAAGGTGACAGGTCGACATTTATGTGGACTACATGATTCACAAGATGTGTAGCAGAGATTTGTGGCTCAAGGTCAGATGGACAACAGAGATCCAAAATAAACTGTTTGAGAAGATCGAGGTAGGTAAAGGAAAATATGAAACCATTCTTGGTGATCGACCAAGAAATCCATTGACAAGTTAAATGCAGACTACTAAATGAGGAAGGCGTGTTCTGGAAGATACGAAAATGGCGAGATTGATTGATGAGTTATAGTTCATCAATCAAGGTGATCAGATCGGATGAGATCTGATTGGATTTGATTTTCCTCAAGGTCGTTGAGGAAACCCTAACCTCCTAAAGCTTGAATTGGTTTTTGGCAGGAAAACCAGTATATAAATATGCAAGCCAAAATCAATGAATCTTGTCGTTGGATGAGAGGGAATTGTTGCTAAAGAAGTGAAATCAGTCAAGTGCTCACCAAGAAGAAGAAGAAGAAGAAGAGATTGAATGTGAGGAAGAACAAGGTTGAAGTGTTCAATTGGAAATAGAGAGACTACCGACAGTCAGCTATTGAGTCTGACAGAGGATTAAACCGGTAGTGACAGAACCAGCAAAGAAGAGTTACAGAAGATTGCAGTGAAGGCAAGCATAGAACTGACAGATTGTAGTATCAGTGGAGAGCAATAGTATAGCAATGAAAATAGAGAACTGGTAGAGTGCAGAACTGATAGAGAGAGAACTAGCAAAGAAGAAGAGAAGACTGAACTGGTGAAGGTGCAGCAGAGAGGAAGTTGCATCAGGAGATAGGGTTGCAGAGGAGAGGTGAACAGAGAACCGACATTGAATTGGTGAGAAGAGAACCAACAAAGAGATTTGCAGAAGAGTTACAAATTTCATTTGTAACAAGGCTATTAACTTGTAATTGATTACATTTATCATAGACCACTGAGTTGGAGCTCCTTGGGTTGGTGCCCTAAACACTGTAATTAGAGATTCATTGTGAGGATGGTTTGGAATAGTAGACTCTAACAACATTTCTCACTAAGGTTTTTCCCATCTTGGTTTTTCCTCATATATGTTGGTGCTATGTGATGTCCTTTTTGTGTGTGAATGCATTTGTGTTAGTCTCCCATCTAACCGATAAGTCCTCTTTCAGTTAGATCTATTAACCGGTATACACACATAGGATAGAGAAGGGAAAAGTTTGAGAACCCCCCCCTCTCAGTGGCACATTGTGTCTAATAATTGGTATCAGAACCTAGGTTCCTAGTTGATAAGCTTTCTCCAACTTGGGTAGATTCTGGCTTAAGGACACAATGGTTTGTTTTGTGTCAATCCTAGCTCTGATATTTGATGGTTCAAACTATTCCATTTGGAGTTGTAGAATGGAAGTTCACTTATCCTCTCTAGGGTATGATGTCTGGATGTCTATGGTAAATGGATACCCTAGTAAAGTTAGTCCTCCCATCAATTCAGATACTAAAACAAGAAACCAGTGTAATGATGTAGAAATGAAGGCTATACTGTGTGCATTACCTGATGATGTTTCCCCATAGGTGGACAGATTCAGATTAGTAAAAAGCTTATGGAACAGATTGAAGAAGCTCTATGGAAATGAGCCTACTATTGCAGAACCAGTTTGTGAAGCAAAGATGAGAAATGAAACTCATGCATTTGCAGATGATGAAGGTAGATCTGTTAGCAGTCACAGAATTGATGAAGAAGGAACCCACCTTTTCATGACTCAAGAATTAGAGGATAAGAGACACACATATGTGAATGATCATGTAGATCACTCCTCCCAGCAAGATGTGTTTGGCAGTGATAGTGAAGGAGAAGAAGAAGATGAAGCAGAAGTTGTTCTTGAAGGAGAACTTGTAAATGCACTTGAAGAACTTAGTAGAGTGAGAAATGAATACAAGTTATTCAAGAGTGCTTCTATAGTGGAGTAGAACCAGTTGACTAAATGCCTTGAAGAATCTGAGAAATGTATCTTAGAGTTGAAGACTCAATAAGAAGACACCAAAGAGTGTCGGTGTAAATATCTAGCATCTGAGCTAGAGGAAAAAGATAAAGAATATCAATAGTTGGTTGCAAAAATGGAGTCTCTGAAATGACCTTGAGAAATGTCAAGATGGGCTCAAGGTAAGAATCAAGTTTGATGGCAGTAGTGATGCCTTAGACAAAATGTTGAAAAAGAAAAAGCATGCCAAGGACACCAAAGGATTAAGAAGTGGTGGCGGTGAATGATCCACAAGCAAGAATGTCCCCCACAATGATATTATGTTTGTCCCCTCAAATGGAGAGAACAAGGGGTACACCTTCACTGTCCAGAATGCTCCCCAAAAGAAGGTTGATCTAACCACAATAGGTGAAGACATGCAAACAAGGATGAAGACTAGTGCTACAAGAAGGAGAAACGACACAGATCCCAAGGGAAAAGGGAAGATGGGAGAAGACAACTTCACTGAAAGCAAGAACATGAGAAGACAATAGAGAAGACTTCCCACTGGTATAGGACAAGGAAATGCCACCACCCACAAGTCAAAAAAAGTATGGGAAAAGAAGAGATCAGATGAAAGAGTTGCAGAGCATGGACAATCCAGGATCCATCCTCGAAGAAGTAGAAATGGAGATTCTAAACTAGTAAGATCTCCCCATGCATGGTAGAATAAGTTGGTAAGTTATAAACCTTCCTTCTCTAGTTATTGCTTTGCATGTAATGGTCATGGTCATAGGGCAGAACAATGTAGAAAGGGATCTAGAAGGAACAATCTAGGATCTCATAGATATCATGCATATCTCATAGATATCATGCATATGAAAAAGGGGATCAAGGAGTAGATACATGCATTATTCCTCTCATGGTTATGCAAATAGTATTTGTTATAACTATAATGGACTTGGTCATAGAGAGTTTGAATGTAGGAAGAAGAACTTGCAGTCATATGGAAGGCGATATAGCAGATATTCTCAACATAGAAATGGCTACAGAAAATATGGAAGTCAAAGACCTGCATGGAACCAAAGGAGAAATTTCCCTGCAGGATCAAGAGGTCCACCAGTTCTGGTAGCTGGTCACAACAACATGACCAGAAGAAGATGGTCTAGCCGATTTGTTAGAAGGTTCCCCAATCATGAGGTTAGGATGGATGTTGTGTGCTACTATAGCACTACTTCCAGTTATGTGCTTGAATCCGAAAATGCAAGGACCCATCAGCAAAAGAAGGTGAGACCTTCTTGTTGGCATTTTTGATGTTTATGTTGTGATTGTCATTGATGGACACACACGTGCATTAAGATCCTCTTTATATGTATGAGTTAGAGCACAACCGGTATTTGTTTCAACTGGTATGTTGCAAGCATGTTGTATTATAGTCATTAGACTATTGATGTTTTGCAGAATGTGTTTACCGGTCTAAAGTGGAATGTTGACCTCAAGCGGTATGAGGGATTAAATCGGCATAACACATTTTGACCAGTCTTCATTTTTGTCAAACCGGCAATCAGTATTTTGTATGAACCAGTAATACTTTGTGATGAGTTAACAATCGGCATTTTGTGATGAGTTATCAATCCACCGATTGTTTGACGGTGCCGACACACTGGCGATGCTTCTTGTGTCATGTTACTGAGTATGTCTAGATTCATTGAACCTAGGAAATTGAAATGTAATCCTATTGGACCGACATGAAATCAAACTCCTTTAAAAGGACATCATGTCTAGGGTTTTAGGTTGTTGCTGAAAGGGTTTATGTTGTGACTAGGGTTTAAGGTGGTTGAGGAGTTGAAAAGAATATAAATGTGTAGAAGACTGAAGTAATGCAATAGAGCATTAAGAATGAGCTATCAAGGATCTAACTAAGCAGTCTGTGCTATTAGATAGATCAAACACTTGTTGATTACTCGCATCTTTGACAAGTTTGTAGCCCTTAACCGAGTAGACCCAAAAGCCTTTTGTAAAATCCTCTAACAAGGTGGTTCACCTCTGTGAATCTAAAATCCTCTAGCAAGGTAGTCCTTGATCGGACTTATCTCCTAACAGAGATTGAGATTCCTAACAGGGTATGTTCTGGTGAAGAATATTGTAAGACCTTAACCGGTCTAGTTTCTATTCTGCAGATAGTGACTTGTGAGTTCCATCTCACTGTGGTTTTTCCCATTTGGGTTTCCACGTCAAATATTTTCTATTATGGTTGTATTGCTTTTGTGGGTGAATGTGTTATTTGCATTTTGGTTTGCATGTGTGATAACCGGTCTATTTGTTAAACTATTTTACTGGTTTATCTTTAGACAGTTTAAGTGTTTAAGTGCAAGATTTTTTGGTATACTAATTCACCCCCCCCCCCCTCTTAGTATTCATCAATTGGTATTAGAGCCTATCTTTCTATAAGTTTAACCACTTGGAAAGAGATATGGGGGAATACACCTTGAGGGAACTTACTCAATGGCTCACTCAGTCTAAGCAAGCCTATGATGATCTTATGGTCAAATACAAGGCATCTCAAGCAAAAAGGAGAGAACATGTAGAAAAGCTGATGGAGCTATCTGAAAATAGTTCTGCAGATGAAGCAGACATGGAAGCCCTAATTGCATAAGTAAATAAGTTGAATGAATCAAACTCCAACCTAAGAAAGGAGTTGGAAGGACTGACTATCTGTATGTGTCAAGAGCTTGAGAACCAGAGAAAAACTGAAGACCTAGTGAAAGAAAGAGATTGTGAGATCTCCAAGTTGAAACAAGAGATGAGTGCCCTAAATGCTCAACTCCATGCAAGCAAGGTGGAAAAGGAAGACATGCAAGGAGAACTGAACACTGCCATCTTTGAGAATGAAAATTTGTTGGAAACAAATGCTGCTATTTCCAAAGAACTCTCTGAGTCAAAGGAAATACTTGCTAAGTTCAGCAAAAGTACTATCAAGCTAGAGCAAAAGCTTGAGTCGGCTAGACCGGTAAAGAATACCAATGGACTTGGTTTCTCTAGACATGAGGAAGGAGAATCCTCAAGAACAAATGCTGAAGCATCAAAGAAGAAACCGACACTCAAAGGTAAAGGTAAGAAAAAATTCAAACCTGTTTGCTTTAAATATCTTAAAGAAGGACACACTACCAATGTATGTAGGAACAAAGCCTACAATAATTCTCCTTACTTTATTAACAATGTACCTAGATCCAATAAGTTCAATGGTCATTGTTATGCATGCAACAAGTATGGGCATAGAGAATTTGAATGCAGGTCTATCATGAATGACACTGGAAGATATCCTCAAAGGACCCAAGGTGTTGGTCCTGAACCTTTTGTGAACCGGAATCACAACTGGTTTAATGTCTTCAATCATTAGCCAAGAAGCAGTGACTATCAAGCGGCAACCGGATGGAGAGAAAATTGTATGATCTGTAATGGTCATGGTCACACTACTACAACATGCAGAAGGAAGAATGGAAACATGAACAATGGACCTTGGAGAGCACCTGGATTGGTTTGCTATCACTGCACCAAACTGGGTCACATTGCAAGATTTTGTAGAAGTAGAAAGAGTATATCTGATGATATACTGGTCACTCAGGAAGGAGGAATTAATGTTGAAATAGTTCAAGCGGACATGAACAAAACCTTGAAGAAGAAACTAGTAATGTTGGAAGAGGAACCAGTTTCTACACCTAGTGTGGAAATATCGGAACCAGAAAACTAAGCTTCAAAAGGCTTACGAGGAGCAAATGGCAAAATGTTTTCGAACCCCCGGTTTAAACCAACAAAAGACCTTAATCGATATATGATACCTGTCACTTGGAAGAAGACCGAAAATGGTAAAAAGGCAAATTAGGGTTTATGCCCTAATGGAGGAGTATTAATGATGGTAGGTGAGGACTATGTTTAAAACCATTTTTGAAATCATTTCTCACTATCAGTTTTTGAGCAAAGAAAAGTTTTTCAAAGAGCAGAGCGATGAAAAGGCGATTTGAGCAGAAATTTGGAGAAATTGAGAAACCGCGAAGGAGATTCAAATTCAAATAGAAAATGGTCAAGTGGAGAAGACAAAGCAGTGATTCAGCTACCGACGAAGTGAGGAGTAAAGGAGAATCGGAAAGCCCTAAATTCGCGTGTTTTGAAAGGTATTTCTCGAGTTCTTAAAATTTCTATAATGTTTTTCGCATCTCATACCAGTTCTAGTGCATCTATTGAGTCTAAAAGTTTTATTCAATGGAAGTCAAAGTATAATGCCCTATCACAAGTTCCAGCTGGAGTGATAGTAGAAGAGGGAATCTTAGATTATATTGATTGTAAATGCGAAGACCTAGGGTCTCTAGCTATCCATACCCAACTAGGTCTGTTTTGTGGACAAGATAAGATGATCAAACCAGAGTATAGTATTATGGAGAAGAAGAAACTCCACAATGTTGTTTACTTCTTGGAGGATTTCACAAAAGATCATATAAGGATTATTCTGAGCAGGGTCCATGGTGACAAAATGTACTTGGAGAGGACACATGATATCATGTCGCAGGCAATTCATGTAGTCACCAATTTCTACAATACAGGGGAAGTACCAGCCCTAAGGATAGTTAGCAAAACTGAGATGTCCAAGCTCACTGGTTTAGTGAGTGACTCACGGGGAATGATTGTAAATTCAATCAAGGATGATCTGGTTAAGTATGCCTGCATAGTGATAGGCTACCAGATGTTCTCAGCTAGCAGAATCAACTCTGTATTTGCTGCAGTGGTAAATGTTGCTTACCGAATGATAAAGGAGGATGCATCATTTGACCTATGCACTGGTATGCAAAGGCAACTCCTATTGAACCTAAAATCAATCAAACAAGATAATGCACTGAGGTTCAAGTTTGGACAACTATTGGTTGGGTTGTTCTTTTACTTTCAAGGATACTTCCCAGGAGTAGGAGACGTTCAGTGGTCTAGTGACCAACCGGTAACCAAGCAAATCAAGGAAAGCATTGAAGCACTTGGAACTGGTTACCTTGATATTCTGAACAAGTATTTTGATGAGTTCAGAAGGAAGATGAGCCAAAGAGTGAGGATATCAGGAGACATCATCAGGAAATATGAAGATGATATCTGCTTCACCATCCAAGTAGACAAATGTATAATGGAGGTTGTTGAGCCTAGAATGGAAAAAGTGGAGCCAATGGGCTATGAGGTGATGTATGACATGCTGGAAGGGTATGCCTCTACTCTTATTGCCTCACCGCTTGATCCTAAGGTGAAGAGAATCGACACCTACCTAGAGAGGATAGCACCAGCTAAGGAACCACTAGTAGTGAAAGAGAA
Source organism: Cryptomeria japonica (assembly GCF_030272615.1). NCBI lineage: Eukaryota > Viridiplantae > Streptophyta > Pinopsida > Cupressales > Cupressaceae > Cryptomeria > Cryptomeria japonica. The sequence continues at coordinate 128,672,745 of NC_081413.1, read as the reverse complement.
AGGACCAGCAGTGAAGAAAGCAAAGGCAGTGCCTATAGCATCAACACCAGTTACTACTACAACTCAAAAAGTGACCAAGCGGTCACTAGCTAAGAAGAAACCGAAAGCTGCATCAGCTAAAGTGTTCCAGAGAAAGAGGAAGATGAGAAGAAACTCTCTAGACTCAGAAGAAACTGTGTCTAAGGAGCAGCCCAAAAAGGTGAGATAGACAAGAAAGATGACATAGAGTGAACCGATATCTTCAGCACCGATAAATATAGATATCTCCTCCTATAAACCTTTGACACATTGTCAAAGAACAATAAAGAATATTAGGAGAAAAGTGTTAAATGATTTACTTGAGTGTTTTGATGACTAAAATGAGGATGAAAAGGAAGTGGTTGAAAAGGAAATAATTCAGTATCTGTGTAGTAATGACCAGTCACCCTCAGAGATTAAATCTCAGACACCGGATTCTTTATATATGTCATTAGATAATAGATGTCGCATTGCCCTAGAGAAAGAACAGGAAATTAGAGAGAAGGTTTTTGCACAATACTTTCCCGACCAGTCAAATTTTGAATTATATGATGTTATTGATCTAAATAAAGGACTCTTCTTCACTAGAAAAAGAAGACTCTAGTTGTTAGAAGGTAGAGTTTTTGATGTCGAAAAGGACACCCATCTATTTATGCAAATTGTTGTCCAGACTCACAAAGCACATTTGGCCAACCGGCAAGCAGAAGAAGAACCAGTTATATCCAAACCGGATGAAGCATTTGATGATGAAGGAAATCTGGTTGTAGAACGAATCAACACTATTGATGTCAATGCCCTGAACATAGAAGATGTCACTCAGGACATACCTTCTGAGGGAATAGGAAAGGAGCATCAAGCCGAATAGGGTAATAAGCAAGCCGAGGACAGAAAGGAAGTGGCTAGGGAATAGGTAGAGAAGAAGAAGAGGGATGAAGATGAGGTAAAGCAGAAAGAGGAAGAGAAGAGAAAAGAGGAAGAGGAGAAAAGAAAAGGTGAAGAGAAGAAGAGGCAAGAAGAAGAGAGGAAAAAGAAAGAAGAAGAGGATAAAGAAGAGAAGAAGCAGAAGGAAGAAGAAAAGAAGAAGGAAGAGGAAGTGAAAGAAGAGGAGAAGAGGAAGGAAGATGAGAGGAAGAAGAAGGAAGAAGAAGACAAGGAACAGGAAAAGAAGAAGGAAGTAGAGAAAAAGAAGAAGGAAGAAGAAGATAAGGAAGCAGAGAAAAGGAGAGAAGTAGAGAAAAAGAAAGTGGAAAAGGACAAGACAGAAGAAGCAAAGAAGAGCACACAGATGGAGACTCCGAAGGCAACCAAGAGTCAAGCCAAACTAGCTGATATCACCAGTCCTATCGATCTCCAGTCTGCAAGTGAATCGGAGATAATGCAGAACATCAAGGTAGCTCAAGAGCGCCTTGAAAACATTCAACGGAAGAATGAGTAGGATGTAATCCAAGCTGTTGTAGATATGCTTACTAGTTTGATACCCGGTACAAATCTTCCAAACACCGATTCTTCATTAGCTAGACTAAAGCTCCTATGCACAGTAGTAGAAGATCAAGTGCAGAGTCTTGAAGAGGTAGTAGAAGCTAATGTCAAGAAGGAGCATCAAAAGGCTCTTAATATAACTATGGTGAAAAAGTTGAATGAGCTCTAGTTTGAACTAAAGAAAGAACAAAAGGACATAAGGGATGCTCTAGATGAGGAGAATATACTACTCAGCAAAATTTGTCAACCCCATCTATTCTATGATGATGTGCTAGCTCAGAAGCAAAAACTTGAATACGACTTGCAGTCCTACTTGAGCACATTCAAGTTGCCTTATGATTCCTTCACAACTTATGGGCAAACTGTTCATCGGTTTCATATCCAGTCAACCAAAATGGAGCAAGAAATCAGCACACAGTCTAGAGATTTGCAGGAGCTACAACTAGTTTTACTTCCACATCTGCAAATTCTTCAGAAGTGTTATCTGAACCTAGATGCCTTGATAGTTACATAGGAGATGAGAACAGTTGATGTCATGGAAGAATAGGTCTCCTAGATGCAAACAGAGAAAGAAGTGGTCACCTCCCTACTTGAGTCCTGGTCTCTATCAATGAAGCAATTCTTGCAAGACTATAAATCTGTTTTTGACAAGTACTACTCCTTATTGTCATAAACTTTTATTGTTTTAATATCAAATGGAAACAGGGTTGTTCAGTGGTACTTTGTCATTGTTGGCAAAGGGGGAGAAGTACTCTATTTTGGAGAAGTATAGGGGAGAAGTATCTAGTTTTAAAAATTTTCTATATGCATTGATATATGCTCTGATATCTCAATGTTTATGCTCTGTATGCAAAATTTCTATTCATTGTATTGTTAAAGGGATACTGTATATGCTTAGGGGGAGCAATTTTGCTAATGGCATAATTTTGTTGTAAAACACTTAGATGTCAAAATTTTATTTTCCTAACTGTTGCCATCAATGCCAAAGGGGGAGATTGTTGGCATTTTTTATGTTTATGTTGTGATTGTCATTGATGGACACACACTTGCATTAAGATCCTCTTTATATGTATGAGTTAGAGCACAACCGGTATTTGTTTCAACTGGTATGTTGCAAGTATGTTGTATTATAGTCATTAGACTATTGATGTTTTGCAGAATGTGTTTACCAGTCTAAAGTGGAATGTTGACCTCAAGCAGTACGAGGGATTAAATCGGCATAACACATTTTGACCAGTCTTCATTTTTGTCAAACCGGCAATCAGTATTTTGTATGAACCGGTAATACTCTGTGATGAGTTAACAATCGGCATTTTGTGATGAGTTATCAATCCACCGATTGTTTGACGGTGCCAACACACTGGCGATGCTTCTTGTGTCATGTTACTGAGTATGTCTAGATTCATTGAACCTAGGAAATTGAAATGTAATCCTATTGGACCGACATGAAATCAAACTCCTTTAAAAGGACATCATGTCTAGGGTTTTAGGTTGTTGCTAGAAGGGTTTATGTTGTGACTAGGGTTTAAGGTGGTTGAGGAGTTGAAAAGAATATAAATTTGTAGAAGATTGAAGTAATGCAGGAGTGCATTAAGAACGAGCTATCAAGGATCTAACTGAGCAGTCTATGCTATTAGATAGATCAAACACTTGTTGATTACTCACATCTTTGACAAGTCTGTAGCCCTTAACTGGGTAGGCCCAAAAGCCTTGAGTAAAATCCTCTAACAAGGTGGTTCACCTCTGTGAATCTAAAATCCTCTAGCAAGGTAGTCCTTGATCGGACTTATCTCCTAACAGAGATTGAGATTCCTAACAGGGTCTGTTCTGGTGAAGAACATTGTAAGACCTTAACCGGTCTAGTTTCTATTCTGCAGATAGTGACTTGTGAGTTCCATCTCACCGTGGTTTTTCCCATTTGGGTTTCCATGTCAAATATCTTCTGTTATGGTTGTATTGCTTTTGTGGGTGAATGCGTTACTTGCATTTTAGTTTGTATGTGTGATAATTGGTCTGTCTATTAAACAATTTTACCGGTTTATCTTTAGACTGTTTAAGTGTTTAAGTGCAATATTTTTTGGTATACTAATTCACCCCCCCCCCTCTTAGTATTCATCACTTCTCCCAAGATTGAAAATGGGAAGAAGAGTGAAGTCAAGGAGGTATGGAGGAAGAAGAAAGATGATGCAACCATGGACTGACACTATGCATTCAATGCACAGGTGATATCTCCTAAGGTTTAAAAGAGATGAAGGACCTTAGAGGGAGTAGTACACTAACCATATCATTCACCCCCTTAGTGAAGAAGGACACATGGGAGAATAAGCTTCTAGCGGTATGAAGGATGGAAATGAGAAGATAAATGTGTGCAGTGGCTATCTTGGCTACACACCTACAGATGAAAGATGGATCACTACTGCATATGTCAATGGATGGAGATTTACAATTGGCATCATATGCAAAGTGACACAAGATGTCAGGAGCTACAAGAAGGTGCTCTTGTAGTGATGATGGACCAATATAGGAAACCGGTATGTGTAGGATGTTACCGGTAAGAATGCTAACAAGTTCTTGTAGGTTATGTAAGACAATGAGGCTCGAGATCATTGCATTAGCCCCTGTAGCATGGGATGAGGAGTTTATGTCTGAAGTGGTGTTGATGAAGACTTGAATGACATATGTTGGCCTGATTGTTGATTATGTATGCATGCATCCTTTGAGGGCTGATCGGTTTAATTAATGGCATGTTGATGATATTATATGGCATTGTGTACATCCAGGATCATGTCATAGGTTGTGGTGGATAAAATGGACCTCATAAATCATTGATTGATCACATATGAACAACTCAATCGGTACAAAAGGCAAGTCGACTACGATTTTGAACTTGACAAGCAATAAGGATCTGAGATGTATGACTCGGGGGAAGTTCAAGTGCTTATGATGCAGAACCAACATGCTTGAACTTAGGGTGTACCTACTACATCAACTACAGAAGATGGAAATTATTCTAGGAATACCCAAGAAAAAATTTCATGATTAAGGTTATCAGAAGGGTGATGATGCAGTTTGACTAGTAGGTATGTTGTATTCACTAACATGTCTTTCATCAATTGGTTGATTTAATAATTGGTATCAGACCAATATACTCAATTGGTGTTAGTTGGTGGTCAAGACTTTTATCTCAAGTGTTGTGACTTGAGAGGATACAAAGTATGAAGGTTAAAGGAGGAGATGCATCTGGTAAAGAAAAGGGGGAGAAGATTTTTGTCAATGCCCAGTAGACACAAGGAGGAGTGAAACCCTCCAATGCCCTTTGCCATTATTATCAAAGGGGGAGAAAGATTATGTAGTATGCCACATACTACATATGTGAGAATCTATGGATCACACAAAGGGGGAGAGAGAATATGTAGTATGGCGGATACTACATGTGTTGAAATCAATGCCAGAGGGGGAGATTGTTGGTATTGTGTTGTCATTGATGTCAACCGATATAGAATGGCTACCGATATAGGATATGTATGTGCATCAGTGTCATTGATGCATGCCGGATGTGATGTCTTTGATATCACCTAGTGTTGCAAGTCACCGATAAGGGAGAGAATGTCATTTAGTACCTTGACCATTGGAGTCACCAGTACACAAATTAGTGCTTGACTTGTGTTGAAGATATGGATAGGTTACGATATAGTCTATCACCGGTAAGGAGAGGATGTCAACTAGTAAGTGATGTGTTGATAGTTAGTGGTTTCCAACCGGCAAGCTTATGACTAGTATACAAGCAGTGTGAGAAATATGATGGTTGGGTGATTGTGATGAAGAGGGGGAATGTTACCTAAATCACATTAGCATCGGAGGAGAAAGATGTACAGGTCACCGGTATGCTATATGGATGAGAAACAACCGGAATCCCACCAGATAAAGATGCAGACACCAATTGAAGAGAAGACTGACAGTGAGTGTGCCCAACCGGATCACATGTGCCTATTTGAAGATATATTTCTCAAATAGGGAAGCCACATTGGTGCATTGAAAGATGCAGATGACAAGGATCCACTCCCACCAGTAAGTGGAGCTTATCTCCTATTAGGCATGGAATGCATTATAGTCCTCTAAGATAAGAGAGAAGAATAGAAGGCAGGTGATTGAAGGCTCACACCAGACGAATAGGTGAAACACTAAGTTTCCTTGTGTGCATGAGATCAGGGATGTGCATTGGGTCACCATGCGAAGACATGATGTGCTACCCAGATAGAGAAGGAAGAGTAAAGAAGAGATGGGTTTGTCACTTTGACAAACCGATTGAAATATGGTCTAGGGTGATGATGAAGAAAGCAAGGCTGAGAAGCTACAGATAAAGAGTGCAACCAGTTTGTAGATGCCTTAGATGGAAACAATTGAAGGTTGATGACATGGTGCCATCAAGGGTGCCTACTGATAAGTATGAGATTCAGTAAGAGACTAGAGAGGCTAAGTGATGTGCTCCTAGCTGATGAATTTATGAGTATGTGGTGAACTGGCAAGAGTGATGATCGGCAAAGGTGTTCCACCCATATCGATGAAGGTGGATTCTGACACAGGGGCCACATAGAGGTGAAGTGGCATGCATGCACAGGTCAGCTTGTTGAGTTGGTAGAGTGTCAAGCGACGAGGTAGAAGGTGACAGATCAACATTTATGTCGACTGCGTGATTCACAAAATGTGTAGCAAAGGTTTACGGCTCAAGGTCAGATGGACAATAGGGATCTAGAACAAACTGTTTGAGTTGATCGAGGCAAGTAAAGGAAACTATGAAACCATTCTTGGTGATTGACCAAGAAATCCACTGACAGGTTAAATGGAAACTACTAAATGAGGAAGGCGTGTTCTGGAAGCATGACAATGGAAGATTGACTGATGATTTATAGTTCATGAATCAAGGTGATCAAATCAGATGAGATCTGATTGGATTTGCTTTGCCTCGAGGTCAATGAGGAAACCTTAACCACCTAAAGTTTGAATTGGTTTTTGGTGGGAAAACCAGTTTATAAATATGCAAGCCAAAATCGATGAAGCTTGGCACTAAATGACAGGGAATTGCTACTGAAGAAGTGAAATCAGTCAAGTTCTCACCAAGAAGAAGAAGAAGAAGAAGAAGACACTGAGTGTGAAGAAGAACAGGGTTGAAATGTTCAACTGGAAACAATGATAGAACCAACAGAGAAGAGTTGCAAAAGATTGTAAAGGCAAGCATAGAACCGACATATTGTAGTAGCGGTAGAGAGAATTAGTGTAATAGTGAAAAGAGAGAATTGGCAGAGTGCAAAATTGAGAGAGAGAGAGAGAGAACTAGCAAAGAAGAAGAGGAAACTGAGCTGGTGAAGGTGCAATAGAGAGGAAGTTGCATTAGGAGATAGTGTTGCAGAGGAGAGGTGAGCAGAGAATCGGCAGTGAATTGGTGAGAAGAGAACCAACAAAGGGATTTGCAAAAGAGTTACGAAGTTCATTTGTAACAAGCATATTAACTTGTAATTGATTATGTTTATTTTAGACTAATGATTTGGATCTCAATACAGGGGTTGTTTCTCCCTGGGTTGGTGCCCTAAACATTGTATTTAGAGATTCATTGTGAGGTTGGATTGGTGTAGTAAACTCTAGCAACATTTCTCACCCAGGTTTCTCCCATATTGGGTTTTCCTCATATATGCTAGTGTTATGTGATGTCCATTTTGTGTGTGATTGCATTTGTGTTAGTCTCCCGTCTAACCGATAAGTATTATTTCAGTTAGATCTATTAACCGATATACACACATATGATTGAAAAGGGAAAAGTTTGAGAAACATTGATTCCCGCCCCTCCTCTTAATAGCACATTGTGTCTAGCATAAGGATCACATAAAACAATATATATACCCTAAATAGCACATCTAGTTCAGCCATAATAGATTACATTTACCAATAAAGGAAAATGAAATGTGCAAATAGGTCGGCCCCAAGAATGAAAGGAAAATCCTTCGGAAAAGAACAACTAAGAAGCATGGATCAAATGAAAGGTCAGCCAAGGACTCAATAACATCAAGCAAGACACCAAATAGACCCGTAAGCCAAGAAATCTCTCTATAGAAGAAGAAATCACCAAGTATCCATTAAGCTCAAAAACTACTCTAGGAACCAAGAACAGCCAATCCGGAAGGGGTAACTCACTGGAAAAGAATCCAAATAAACTGAAAATTGGGGATAATGCACAAGAACAATCTTGGAAACCAAAAATATGATCGAAAAAAAAAAAGAACCATCTATCAGAACACACTGAAGGAAACACAAAAATCTACTACCAGAACTGAAGAAGAACAAAACTGAAAGGAAATATTTTTGGTTGATGCAAGATTCCTCATATACCAGGGATTCTCCTACATCAGACACCCCAAGTAGAAAGATATGTTCCATGAGAGAAAAATAATGAACATCGAAAAGGGTTTGGAATATAGATCCCATGCTCATTTCTAATCCAAACATCTTCTTGTCTGCAAACCTCTTCCTTACCTCCTCCAGAACCTCAATCGGATACTCCAACTCCCGATTCTCCTTATTTATCTTTCCTTGCTTCAAACCTGCACACTATCTCTGACCGATACTCTCCTTATACAACTCTCATTTATTTATGCCACCAAATTTCATCTGATTTTCCATCATAACCTTACTATCATCCGGTTCCTTCCTATTATCTGACTTATCTATCAGAACCTTCTACAAATCCATGCCACCCTCTGGCACAACCTTTGTAACCGGTTTCTTAATATTGCAACTTCTCTCAAGATTCAAATTCCTCATTTCCTTCTCTTCCTCCCTCAAAGAAGCCAATGTGAACTTATGTTCATCCTTCTCAATAGTGATTAGGTTTCTTCTACAACCATAAATAGTTCCTCTATCAAATTGCCAAGGTCTTGCCAACAAAACAAGACAAGCACTCATAGTCACAACATCACATAAGACCTCATCCCTAAAATGTTCAATATTATAATTCACCAAACATTGCTCTTTTACTTCTAACTTTCGATCATCTTACAACCAGCTTACCTTGTAAGGACAAGGGTGCTTAAGTCTTTTCAATCCAAGCTTCCCTATCATCTCCTCAGATACTAAATTATTAGTACTTCCACTATTCACAATAACTTTACAACACTTGCAACTAGATTTACACACAATCAAGAAAAGATTCTTCCTCTGAGTAGGTCCAGTATCCACGCTCTGCTCTATCAAGACTCTTCTAAACATAAGGGATTCTCCCTGCTCTAGTTCCAACACATTCTCATTGTTGGGAAAAATGGTGTCTCAACCTTGCATTTATGTGAGGTTGCTATTTATAGTAAGTTTTCATTTGAGCACGAAATGGTGCAAAACTCTCCCTGAAGCTTCTGGTTGGCTAGATAAGCATTCCGGTAAAGTTGCGTCGCAAGGTCACAGCTAGTTTTGAAGATATTAATGTTTTCATCTTGGAGGGGTGCGTTAAAATATTTAAACTAATTTTGGAGGCTTTAGAGGCTCCAAAATGCCCTGAAAAGTGGTCATAATTGGCACAGCAGGTTACGAGGTGATAGAGCACTTTGCGAGCTTTCCGGCGCTTCAAACGGTTCGTCAATCGGACACCCGGTTCTCAAGTTATGGCCTCCGGAAGTTTGTACTCTTGAAATAGGAAAAATAATTTGTATCGGATACATAAATGAGCTGTAAAAGGGAGCGACACATGTTGATGTGTGCTTTAACATGTCATAGGGCATCTAGAAGGGAGATAAGGTCGGCTACACCTTATTGGGTGGTTTTAGCCCATGGTTTTGTAATACCGTTTGACAGTTTCCTGTATTGTATCTCCTATTTATGAGGTGTGTGAGATAGAGGTTGTGTAAGAGTCTTATGGCTATTGAGTTGCCTCTGAATCTCTAATTAGTGGTACTCCTACGAAGAGCTTGCTCTGCAAGTATGTTGTAATCTATTTTTGATTGCTGAATAAAATATTGAGCTGCTTTTGGAGTGTGGGGTTTTTCTCCCGAAAGGGTTTTCCCCACGTAAATCACTGTGTTGTGGTATGGATGCTATTATATCTATTTCTATTCTTCTGTAACTGTTGTAATGATCTGAAAAGTTTTGCATTACCCTCCTCTCAAGGTTAGTGTAGGAAGTTGTTTCCGCTACTTAACTTCCTTACAAGTGGTATCAGAGCCTGATCACCTTTGGTTTCAATTGTGGGCAGTTGGGTTTTTTGAACTAATCCAGATTTGAGTGGGAGCTTGTGCAGAAGACACTTTTTGATCTTGTTGCAGGAATATTCAGATGGCGAGTTCGTCAGGGATAATAGAGGTGGAGAAATTTAATGGAAGTAATTTTGAGATGTGAAAGCTGAAGATGGAAGATCTACTAATAGATCGAGATCTTTGGGATGCTGTTGATGCGAATGTCCAAAGGCCCTCAGATCCTACTGCAGTAGCTCAGTATGATGTTATGGACCGAAAAGCCAAGGGTCTAATCAGACTGTGCCTGGCAGACTCTGTTCTAATCAATGTCCATGAAGAGAACTCTGCAAAGAAGCTATGGACTAAGCTTGGTGAGATGTATCAAGTGAAATCCTTATTAAATCAAATTTTCTTAAGAAAGAAATTGTATTCCTTGAAGATGGAAGAGGGTGGACGAATTGCAGACCACCTAGAAGCATTCAATATGTTGGTGGCTCAATTAGTATCCATCGGTGTTAAGATGGATGAGGAGAAGAAATGTCAGATCTTGCTTTGTTCTTTGCCTGATTCGTGGGATTCTCTTGTTATGGCTATCGGTAGTACTTCTATTGTTTTGAAATCTGAAGAAGTGGTGGGTGCCCTACTCGGTGAAGAGATGTGAAGGAAGGTATCCATTAGTTCAAAGGAAGCCCTAACCGTTCGTGGAAGACCTAAGGAGAAAGGCAAGAAGAATGAGAAGCACGACAAGTCCAAATCCAAAGGGAGATCAAAATCTCCTGGAAAGTCCAAAGTCATTTGCTGGAACTACGGTAAACCGGGTCACATCCGTAAGGACTGCAAAGAAGAAAAGAAGAAGAAGAAAAAGAAAAAGTTCGATTCTAATTCTGAGTCCGACAAAGAAGATGGTGATGCATTTATTGCGGCTTTGGCGACTCATGCAGGTAATGATGCCTGGCTAATTGACTCAGGTGCATCTTTTCATATGACTTCCAATAGAGATTGGTTTTCTGAATATGAAGGATTTAATGGAGGTAAGGTGTACTTGGGTGATGATTCACATCTAGACATTGTTGGTCGAGGTAAAGATAGAATCAGGTTTTCTGATGGTAGAATAAAAAGGATTAATGGTGTGCTGCATATCCCTGGATTAAAATGAAACTTGTTATCTATGAGCAAACTGATAGATGCGGGTGTGCAGGTAGTCTTTTCTGAAGTAGGATGTAAGATGATTAAGGGTGCTATGTTAGTTGCTAGAGGTGTCAGGTTTGGCACTTTGTATAAGCTTGAAGCATACACTGTTGAGTGTAATAGCACTTCTGTAAAAAGTAAATCTGCGGATACTTCACTACAAGATTTGAAGGTTTCAACTTCAGCAGATGGAAATGGTTTTTGGGTACCTAAGGGTTCTCTTTCATCTGAAGCAAAGTTACCTGCAGAGAAGACTATGTTATGGCACCAGAGACTTGGGCACATTGGAGAAAAGCGTCTAAGGACCTTGAAAAATAAAAACCTTGTTGAAGGTTTGAATGATTGTAATCTTGACTTTGATTTCTGTGAGCATTGCATTTATGGAAAACAAAACCGCGTTCAGTTTTACTCGAGTTCTCATAAAACTTGTGGTGTTTTGGATCTTATCCATTCTGATGTGTTTGGTCTAGTAGATGTCTCTTCGATTGGAAAATCCACATATTATGTTTCATTTATTGATGATTTTAGTAGAAGGACATGGGTTTATTTTCTAAAGAGTAAATCTGAAGTTTTTAGTTGTTTTAAAGAATTTCAAGCAATGGTTGAGTTGCAGACTGGAAAGAAAATAAAATGTTTGAGAACTGATAATGGCGGTGAGTTTTGCTCTAATGATTTTGATAGATTCTGTAAAGACTGTGGAATTAACAGGCAGAAGACAACTCCGTATTCTCCACAGCAGAATGGAGTTGCAGAAAGAATGAACAGGACACTGATGGAGAAGGCTAGGAGTATGTTGAGTGGTGCTGGTCTCGAACAAAAGTTTTGGGCTGAAGCTGTTGCCACTGCTTGCTACCTGATTAACAGGTCTCCTACATCAGCTCTTGTTGATAAAACGCCTATGGAAGCATGGTCAGGTCACAAGCCTTCATTGAGACATCTTAGAGTTTTTCGTTGCAAGGCATATGCACATGTGCCAAAGGAGAAGCGAACAAAGTTGGAGAACAAGACTGTGAAATGTATCTTCATCGGGTACAGTTATGGTGTGAAAGGATACAAGCTTTGGGACCCTGTTGCACAAAAGGTAATTCACAGTAGAAGTGTTATTCTTAGAGAAAGTAAGTCTCCTTCTATTACTTTGTAGCCAGAACAGACTAAAAAAGAAGATGTGATTCAACTTCCTTCTACACCTGAAAGAGTTGAATCGAGACCCCTAGATAGGCAAGAAGTTGAGGAGAGCTCGTCTAGCTCTGAATCTTTAAAAGAGGAGGAAGAACCTCCAACTCAGCTTGTTCGAAGGTCTACAAGACATAGACAACCACCTGAAAGGTATTTACCTAATGATTGGAGATGTATTTTTTCTCTGAATACTAGTGTGGATGAACCGAAATCTGTAGAAGAGGCATTAGGTATGAATGATGCAGAATCCTGGAAGATTGCTATGGAGGAAGAAATGGCAGCTTTGAAAAAGAATGATACATGGGATCTTGTACCATTGCCTGAAGGACGAAAACCTATTGGTTGTAAATGGGTGTTCAAGAAAAAGATTGGTTCAGATGGAAGCATTGACAAGTATAAAGCAAGTTTGGTTGCAGAAGGCTACTCTCAGGTTGAGGGTGTTGATTACGGTGAGATATTTTCTCCTGTTGCAAAAATGACGTCAATTAGATTTTTGCTTTCTATTGCTACTGCTTATGATTTAGAGGTTGAGCAAATGGATGTGAAAACTGCTTTCCTTCATGGTGATTTGGAGGAAGATATTTATATGACACAGCCAGAGCACTATGTGGTGAAAGGCAAAAGTAATTTGGTCTGTAAATTGAAGAAATCTTTGTATGGCCTCAAACAAAGTCCTAGGATGTGGTAGCAGAAATTTGATACATGTGTGTTGAGTTTGGGATTTGAACGTTCTAAATCAGATCACTGTGTTTATTATAAATCTGATGGTGATCATTTCTTATTCATTGCATTGTATGTTGATGATATGTTATTCATTGGTAAAGGGAAAGGTATGATTTCAGAACTGAAGTCTCAGCTCGCTGCTAAATTTGAAATGAAAGATCTTGGTGCAGCATAGCACATTCTTGGGATGGAAATTAGAAGAGATAGGGTGAACAGAAAGCTATGACTAGGCTAGAGTAAGTATGTGAATTCAGTGTTACAGAGGTTCAACATGCAGAATTGTAGACCATTGAGTGTTCCTTTTACAGTTGGAATGAAACTATCTATTTCAGATTGTCCTACATCCCCATTGGAGATGGAAGACATGAGCAGAGTGTCTTACCAGAGTGTGGTTGGAAGCTTAATATATGCTATGGTCTGTACTAGACCAGACATTGCCCAAGTAGTGGGAGTACTTTCTAGATATATGTCTAATCCTGGTAGAGTTCATTGGGATGCAGTCAAAAGAGTCTTCAGATATTTGAAGGGTACTTCAGAGTATTCTTTGTGTTATCATGGTAATTCAGTTGGAGACATGACTTCCCTTGATATCCATGGTTATGTGGATTCAGATTGGCCAGGTGATATTGATAGTAGAAGATCCACCAGTGCTTATGTGTTTACTTTGTTTGGTGGTGCAATTAGTTGGATGAGTAAGCGACAGGGTGTGGTTGCTTTATCCACTACTGAAGCAGAGTATATGGCAGCTACTCATGCTTGTAAAGAGGCCATTTGGCTTAAGAGACTGTGTTCGGATATTGGAATAAAAGAAGGTACAGTGATAGTTTACTGTGACAGTCAGAGTGCAATTAGCCTAGCTAAGAACCCGACATTTCATGCCCGGACCAAACATATTGATGTTCAGTATCATTTTGTTAGAGATATGGTCGAAGATGGTAGGGTGAAGCTGGTTAAGGTGGAAACTTTGATGAATGTTGTAGATGCTTTAACTAAGGCTGTGAGCACAGAGAAGTTCAGATGGTGTTCAGAGTCTATGGACCTTATGGCCCCTAGCAATTGATTCATTGTGTTGACATTCCCTTCCGCTCCTGCAAGGTGTTCGACAAGTGGGAGATTTGTTGGGAAAAATGCTGTCTCAACCTTGCATTTATGTGAGGTTACTATTTATAGTAAGTTTTCATTTGAGCACAAAATGGTGCAAAACTCTCCCTGAAGCTTCTGGTTGGCTAGATAAGCATTCCGGTAAAGTTGCATCGCAAGGTCACAGCTAGTTTTGAAGATATTAAATTTTTCGTCTTGGAGGGGTGCGTTAAAATATTTAAACTTAATTTTGGAGGTTTTAGAGGCTCTGAAATGCCTTGAAAAGTGGCTGTAACTGGCATAGTGGGTTACGAGCTGATAGAGCACTTCACGAGCTTTCTGGCACTTTAAACGGTTCATCAATCGGACACCTGGTTCTCAAGTTATGGCCTCCGGAAGTTTGTACTCTTGAAATAGGAAAAATAATTTGTATCGGATACATAAATGAGTTGTAAAAGGGAGCGACACATTTTGACGTGTGCTTTAACATGTCATAGGGCATCTAGAAGGGAGATAAGGTCGGCTACACCTTATTGGGTGGTTTTAGCCCATGGTTTTGTAATACCGTTTGACAGTTTCCTGTATTGTATCTCCTATTTATGAGGTGTGTGAGATAGAGGTTGTGTAAGAGTCTTATGGCTATTGAGTTGCCTCTGAATCTCTGATTAGTGGTACTCCTTTGAAGAGCTTGCTCTGCAAGTATGTTGTAATCTATTTTTGATTGCTGAATAAAATATTGAGCTGCTTTTGGAGTGTGTGGTTTTTCTCCCGAAAGGGTTTTCCCCACGTAAATCACTGTGTTGTGGTATGGATGCTATTATATCTATTTCTATTTTTCTGTAACTGTTGTAACGATCTGAAAAGTTTTGCATTACCCTCCTCTCAAGGTTAGTGTAGGAAGTTGTTTCCGCTACTTAACTTCCTTACAAGTGGTATCAGAGCCTGATCACCTTTGGTTTCAATTGTGGGCAGTTGGGTTTTTTGAACTAATCCAGATTTGAGTGGGAGCTTGTGCAGAAGACACTTTTTGATCTTGTTGCAGGAATATTCAGATGGCGAGTTCGTCAGGGAGAATAGAGGTGGAGAAATTTAATGGAAGTAATTTTGAGATGTGGAAGCTGAAGATGGAAGATCTACTAATAGATCGAGATCTTTGGGATGCTATTAATGCGAATGTCCAAAGGCCCTCAGATCCTACTGCGGCAGCTCAGTATGATGTTATGGACCGAAAAGCCAAGGGTCTAATCAGAATGTGCCTGGCAGACTCTGTTCTAATCAATGTCCATGAAGAGAACTCTACAAAGAAGCTATGGACTAAGCTTGGTGAGATGTATCAAGTGAAATCCTTATTAAATCAAATTTTCTTAAGAAAGAAATTGTATTCCTTGAAGATGGAAGAGGGTGGACGAATTGCAGACCACCTGGAAACATTCAATATGTTGGTGGCTCAATTAGTATCCGTCGGTGTTAAGATGGACGAGGAGGAGAAATGTCAGATCTTGCTTTGTTCTTTGCCTGATTCGTGGGATTCTCTTGTTATGGCTATCGGTAGTACTTCTGTTGTTTTGAAATCTGAAGACATGGTGGGTGCCCTACTCGGTGAAGAGATGCAAAGGAAGGTATCCATCAGTTCAAAGGAAGCCCTAACCATTCGTGGAAGACTTAAGAAGAAAGGCAAGAAGAATGAGAAGCACGACAAGTCAAAATCCAAAGGGAGATCGAAATCTTCTGGAAAATCCAAAGTCATTTGCTAGAACTGCGGTAAACCGGGTCACATCCGTAAGGACTGCAAAGAAGAAAAGAAGAAGAAGAAAAAGAAAAAGTTCGATTCTGATTCTAAGTCTGACAAAGAAGATGGTGATGCATTTATTACGGCTTTGGTGACTCATGCAGGTAATGATGCCTGGCTAATTGACTCAGGTGCATCTTTTCATATGACTTCCAATAGAGATTAGTTTTCTGAATATGAAGGATTTAATGGAGGTAAGGTGTGCTTGGGTGATGATTCACATCTAGACATTGTTGGTCGAGGTAAAGTTAGAATCAGGTTTTCTAATGGTAGAATAAAAAGGATTAATGGTGTGTTGCATATCCCTGGATTAAAACGAAACTTGTTATCTGTGAGCAAACTGATAGATGCGGGTGTGCAGGTAGTCTTTTCTGAAGCAGGATGTAAGATGATTAAGGGTGCTATGGTAGTTTCTAGAGGTGTCAGGTTTGGCAGTTTGTATAAGCTTGAAGCATACACTGTTTAGTGTAATAGCATTTCTATAAAAAGTAAATCTGTGGATACTTCACTAGAAGATTTGAAGGTTTCACCTTTAGTAGATGGAAATGGTTTTTGGGTACCTAAGGGTGCTCTTTCGTCTGAAGCAAAGTTACCTGTAGAGAAGACTATGTTATGGCACCAGAGACTTGGGCACATTGGAGAAAAGGGTTTAAGGACCTTGAAAAATAAAAACCTTGTTGAAGGTTTGAATGATTGTAATCTTGACTTTGATTTCTGTGAGCATTGCATTTATGGAAAACAAAACCGCGTTCATTTTTACTCGAGTTCTCATAAAACTTGTGGTGTTTTGGATCTTATCCATTCTGATGTGTTTGGTTTAGTAGATGTCTCTTCGATTGGAAAATCCACATATTATGTTTCATTTATTGATGATTTTAGTAGAAGGACATGGGTTTATTTTCTAAAGAGTAAATCTGAAGTTTTTAGTCGTTTTAAAGAATTTAAAGCAATGGTTGAGTTGCAGACTGGAAAGAAAATAAAATGTTTGAGAACTGATAATGGCGGTGAGTTTTGCTCTAATGATTTTGATAGATTCTGTAAAGACTGTGGAATTAACAGGCAGAAGATAACTCCGTATTCTCCACAGCAGAATGGAGTTGCAGAAAGAATGAATAGGACACTGATGGAGAAGGCTAGGAGTATGTTGAGTGGTGCTGGTCTCGAACAAAAGATTTGGGCTGAAGCTGGTTCCACTGCTTGCTACCTGATTAACAGGTCTCCTACATCAGCTCTTATTGATAAAATGCCTATGGAAGCATGGTCAGGCCACAAGCCTTCATTGAGACATCTTAGAGTTTTTGGTTGCGAGGCATATGCACATGTGCCAAAGGAGAAGCGAACAAAGTTGGAGAATAAGGCTGTGAAATGTATCTTCATCGGGTATAGTTATGGTGTGAAAGGATACAAGCTTTGGGACCCTATTGCACAAAAGGTAATTCACAGTAGAAGTGTTATTTTTAGAGAAAGTAAGTCTCCTTCTGTTACATTGCAGCCAGAACAGACTAAAAAAGAAGATGTGATTCAACTTCCTTCTACACCTGAAAGAGTTGAATCGAGACCCCTAGATAGGCAAGAAGTTGAGGAGAGCTCGTCTAGCTCTGAATCTTCAGAAGAGGAGGAAGAACCTCCAACTCAGCTTGTTCGAAGGTCTACAAGACATAGACAACCACCTGAAAGGTATTCACCTAATGATTGGAGATATATTTTTGCTCTGAATACTAGTGTCGATGAACCGAAATCTGTAGAAGAGGCATTAGGTATGAATGATGCAGAATCCTGGAAGATTGCTATGGAGGAAGAAATGGCAGCTTTGAAAAAGAATGATACATGGGATCTTGTACCATTGCCTGAAGGACGAAAACCTGTTGGTTGTAAATGGGTGTTCAAGAAAAAGATTGGTTCAGATGGAAGCATTGAGAAGTATAAAGCAAGGTTGGTTGCAAAAGGCTACTCTCAGGTTGAGGGTGTTGATTACGGTGAGATATTTTCTCCTGTTGCAAAAATGACGTCAATTAGATTTTTGCTTTCTATTGCTACTGCTTATGATTTAGAGGTTGAGCAAATAGATGTGAAAACTGCTTTCCTTCATGGTGATTTGGAAGAAGATATTTATATGACACAGCCAGAGCACTATGTGGTGAAAGGCAAAAGTAATTTGGTCTGTAAATTGAAGAAATCTTTGTATGGCCTCAAACAAAGTCCTAGGATGTGGTAGCAGAAATTAGATACATATGTGTTGAGTTTGGGATTTGAACGTTCTAAATCAGGTCACTGTGTTTATTAGAAATCTAATGGTGATCATTTCTTATTCATTGCATTGTATGTTGATGATATGTTATTCATTGGTAAAGGGAAAGGTATGATTTCAGAACTGAAGTCTCAGCTCGCTGCTAAATTTGAAATGAAAGATCTTGGTGCAGCATAGCACATTCTTGGGATGGAAATTAGAAGAGATAGGGTGAACAGAAAGCTATGGCTAGGCCAGAGTAAGTATGTGAATTCAGTGTTACAGAGGTTCAACATGCAGAATTGTAGACCATTCAGTGTTCCTTTTACAGTTGGAATGAAACTATCTGTTTCAGATTGTCCTACATCCCCATTGGAGATGGAAGACATGAGTAGAGTGCCTTACCAGAGTGTGGTTGGAAGCTTGATATATGCTATGGTCTGTACTAGACCAGACATTGCCCAAGCAGTGGGAGTACTTTCTAGATATATGTCTAATCCTGGTAGAGTTCATTGGGATGCAGTCAAAAGAGTCTTCAGATATTTGAAGGGTACTTTAGAGTATTCTTTGTGTTATCATGGTAATTCAGTTGGAGACATGACTTCCCTTGATATCCATGGTTATGTGGATTCAGATTGGGCAGGTGATATTGATAACAGAAGATCCACCAGTGCTTATGTGTTTACATTGTTTGGTGGTGCAAGTAGTTGGATGAGTAAGCGACAGGGTGTGGTTGCTTTATCCACTACTGAAGCAGAGTATATGGCAGCTACTCATGCTTGTAAAGAGGCCATTTGGCTTAAGAGACTGTGTTTAGATATTGGAATAAAACAAGGTACAGTGATAGTTTACTGTGACAGTCAGAGTGCAATTAGCCTAGCTAAGAACCCGACATTTCATGCTCGGACCAAACATATTGATGTTCAGTATCATTTTGTTAGAGATATGGTCGAAGATGGTAGGGTGAAGCTGGTTAAGGTGGAAACTTTGATGAATGTTGCAGATGCTTTAACTAAGGCTGTGAGCATAGAGAAGTTCAGATGGTGTTCAGAGTCTATGGGCCTTATGGCCCCTAGCAATTGATTCATTGTGTTGACATTCCCTTCTGCTCCTGCAAGGTGTTCGACAAGTGGGAGATTTGTTGGAAAAAATGGTGTCTCAACCTTGTATTTATGTGAGGTTACTATTTATAGTAAGTTTTCATTTGAGCACAAAATGATGCGAAACTCTCCCTGAAGCTTCTGGTTGGCTAGATAAGCATTCCGGTAAAGTTGTGTCGCAAGGTCACAGCTAGTTTTGAAGATATTAAACTTTTCGTCTTGGAAGGGTATGTTAAAATATTTAAACTTAATTTTGGAGGCTTTAGAGGCTCCAAAATGCCCTGAAAAGTGGCCGTAACCGACGCAGCGGGTTACAAGGTGATAGAACACTTCGCGAGATTTTCGGTGCTTCAAACGGTTCGTCAATCAGACACCCAGTTCTCAAGTTATGGCCTCCGGAAGTTTGTACTCCTGAAATAGGAAAAATAATTTGTATCGGATACATAAATGAGCTATAAAAGGGAGCGACATGTTTTGATGTGTGCTTTAACATGTCATAGGGCATCTAGAAGGGAGATAAGGTCGGCTACACCTTATTGGGTGGTTTTAGCCTATGGTTTTGTAATACCGTTTGACGGTTTCCTATATTGTATCTCCTATTTATGAGGTGTGTGAGATAGAGGTTGTGTAAGAGTCTTATGGCTATTGAGTTGCCTCTGAATCTCTGATTAGTGGTACTCCTGCGAAGAGCTTGCTCTGCAAGTATGTTGTAATCTGTTTTTGATTGCTGAATAAAATATTGAGCTGCTTCTAGAGTGTAGGGTTTTTCTCCCGAAAGGGTTTTCCCCACGTAAATCACTGTGTTGTGGTATGGATGCTATTATATCTATTTCTCTTTTTCTGTAACTGTTGTAACGATCTGAAAAGTTTTGCTTTACCCTCCTCTCAAGGTTAGTGTAGGAAGTTGTTTCTGCTACTTAACTTCCTTACACTCATCGATAACTCTAACTTCTCGATCCTCATTTGCCACATAGTTTCTTGCCATCCCTTGCTTGCACTCAAAATATCTATATCCAGTTTCTCCACACTTGAAACATCTTCCCAATAATTCTCTACTGCCACTGCCACTACCATTTCTCTATGTCTTATGATCCAGTTCTTTATTCTACTTAGGTTTTCATTCTACTTCAACATTATGCTTCTCTATATTGCCACTCATCTATCTTTTATATCTCTCCTTTCCTCTAGGGTTATTTTGTTGTCTTCTTTTCACTTTCTCCTCAGCCTTCAAAGTATATTGGTAAGCCTCTTCAACTTTGGAAATCTTTAGCATACTCATCTCATCCTAAATGTTAAATACAATTCCATTTATGTACCTAGCCACCTTCTCCCTATCCATCTCTCTATGTCTAGATCTGAACATCACCTTGTAGAATTCCTCAATGTATTCTTTCACACTCATGTTTTTTTGCTTCAGGTTTTGCAACTTCTTGAACAACTCCAACTCATAGTCTCCTAGAATGAACTTATCCTTCAATGCCACTACCATCTGCCTCTGTCGGGTGATCTTCATGTCACCATTCTCAACTCTATCTCTCAACAACTCCTTCCACCATAAAGTACAATGCCCTTTCAACTTAGTCTATTCCAACTAGACTCTCTATGGGTCCTTAATATCCTCAAACTCACTGTAGTTCTCCAACTCTCTAATCCAATCAATTAGATCTTCTGGATTTAACATCCCAAAAAAATTTGAAACCTCCACTTTATGAACTTTACTCACTTTTTCCACTACTCTTGGAAATCTTTCCTCTCTTTCATCTTCTAGTCCATTAGCCTCTTCAGCCTCAAGCCCCTCTCCAGCTTCTTCATACTCATCCTCAGACTTTAGATTCCTTCACAAACCAACCAATGCATTTTGGATTGTGTTCCTCATCTCATTCTTGAAATCCTCCATCATCTGCTCTACCCTCTAGGGGTTCATCCTTCTAGGTAGCATCTCCTCCTTTTCTTCAATAGAACTTCCTCAGCTCCATGATCTGGCTATTGGTTTTTATTTCCTCACACTCAGTGATCTATCTAACACACTCATAGCCTGCCTCCACTCGACAAGCTGTTCACCCAAAGGAATGCCTCAAGGTTTGCAACCAGCTCTTATACTACTTCATGTAGGCATAATGTAGTGGGTCCTCAAAGAGACCAAACCAGATCATGCAACAACAGTAACGCAACAGAACCAACAAAAAAACATGGATAAAATGAAAAATTAGATATTTACATCATCATATTATCATCATAGAACTTCCAGTAATCATTCGATTACATGCAAGCTAACATGCCCTGTTTCACACTACATGCCATATTACAATCCATCCAGACCTCCAAGAGTCATCTAAATTACAATTTCAGAATCTAGATCCTCATAGCCTTCAAATTGCCCCCTAAGGATAACATAAAACAATATATATACCCTCCAGAAAACATTCAGGTTGGGCACAATAGATTATATTTACCAAGAAAGGAAAATGAAATGTGCAAATAGGTCAACCCCAAGAATGAAAGGAAAATCCTCTGAAAAAGAACAACCAAGAAGTGTGGGTCAAAAAAAAGGTTGGCCAAGGACTCAATAACATCGAGCAAGGCACCAAATAGATCTGCAAGCCAAGAAATTTATCTACAAAAGAAGAAATCACCAACTAGCCGTTAACTCAAAAACTGTTACAGAAACCAAGAACAACCAATCCAAAAGCGATAACTCACCGAAAAAGAATCCAAATGAATTGAAAATATGGGATAATGTACAATAACAATCCTGGAAACCAAAAATATAAACCACAACAAAAAAGAACCAACTACCAGAACACACTGAAGGAAACACAGAAATCTACTACCAAAATTGAACAAGAACAAAACTGAAAGGAAATATTTTTGGTTGATGCAAGATTTCTCATAGACCGGGGATGCTCCTACATCATTTTCCCTTTAATTTGAACTTTAAAAAAATTAATTAAATTAAGTCATACCTATGTCTCATGATGAATATGGTTAGTGGTTGTCTGCAAATATCCATACATGGATCCTAACATAATTCCCTATAGTTCAGAAATTATAATAAATAATTAAAAAATTATACCTCTAGAATACATTTAAAGTTTTTAAAATTAATTTTTAAATTTATACCTGATTTGTAGTATGTAATGCTCATTTGATCCTACTAATGTCAAAATCATGCAAGGATCCCATTGCAGCATCGCCCTCAGGATCTGTCTCCATAAGTAGACTAGTGTAAACCCACGAACTCTAGTATCAAGTGTCGTGGGATCAAGTGATGTATGAACATGAGGAGGAGGTGTATCATGGCCAACTATTGTATGTTGGGGAGGGGTTGTAGGATGTGCATTATCATGCTAATAATTTGTAGCACCACCATGGCAAGCAGGAACCAATCTACCAAGTACCTATCTAACATATGTTGAGGCCTCATTTTACAGATATCCTATTAGAAGCAATGGAGGAAAACTAAGAGGGGGGGTTGAATCAGTTTTCACCGAATCTACAAACTTAACCACAAAAATAGATCTAATAAATTGCAACAATAATAGAAATAAGAAAAATGACAGCACAACACACAACACCAATATTTTGACATGGAAAACCCGGTTAAGGGAAAAACCACATTGGGAACCTACCCACAATAAGATGATACTCTATAGTAGTATGTGAAAATATTACAATGGGGAATGCACATGCATCTAGGCACACTACCTAGAGCTCACTGCTCAAAAGATAATGACCCAGAAGGCTACAACCCTCAGGGAAATCTCACTCATTTACAACAAGCTTCAGACTACAATCTGGAAGGAAAAAACTGCAATAATAACATCTCCAAATGCTTGATGACAGTTTTGGTTAAGTACAATTGTGTGCTTTGCAACACCAATCTCTCCTTAATGCACTACACTAAAATATGAATCCTTTCTTGCACATACACCACTCTCTGATATGCAGACACAACCTCGATACCCAAATTACATGACAATATCACCTATTTATACAATTCATCAAACTTGACAACAAGGTCAACTAAACCCTCAACTCACAATTACAAAATTACATCACACAATAAAAAGATTGACCACTGGACTAATATAATGGTTTACATAGTATAACATGGACCTAATTAAAATTCTTAAACTCTCATCACCATTAGAAATCATGCCAAGATCAACCGCAACACGCTACACCACTAGGAAAACTATATAACACAAAGAACATCTCTGGTTCGGCAAAATCACCAAAAAATCGCACAACAATCAATGTGGATCATCGGGAGAAATAGGAAATAGTTAAGAAACACTAGAAAGCACATTAGAATCATTAGTAATAGCTACACCAACACCACTTATCAAATCTACATCGATCAACATCTGAACCTTAAGAACATTCAAACAATAGCAACTGTCATGAAGAAAGATAGCTTATGGAGCACCAAATCATGAACCATCTAAAATGAAGATACATACGATCATCTCAAGTAATATCCTAAAAACTCAAATCAAGATCTGATCACACCAAAATATGTTGGAGGAAATATTGAGCTTTGTAAAGCACTGATCAGATAAAACAACTGCAAAACCAGATCATGTGATATGATCAATTAAGCCTCTCGGATCTTCAACACCAGTACAAAAGAATATAATGATACTAAGGATACTCCTTACACCAAACCATAATCACAATGAGCCAATCTGTAATCACTGAAACAAGAATATGTTGACATCAATGACAACAACATATCCTAGCAGCAATAATGTTGAACATATCCCATGCTCTATAGAAATAACCTTATATGCATCCAAAAGATCGTTGAATAGACATGTGCTCATCCGCAACAAAGGATCTATCTCATGCATGCATACAACATCCATTGGCTATGGTATGTCTGCTCGAACATAGGGATCGTAACTTGATGATATATCATGAATTGTAGGAATACTAGTATGAAAATGTAGCAAATATTTGCCCACACAATCTGATGTCATCTAGTCAACCTGTGTTACTATAGTAGAAATATTGGAAAGAATAGATTGATGAGTATCATCGGTTGATGTGCCAGTTCTAAATATTTTGGAAGAACCAAAAGGTTTGGACCAACTAATGCCCGCTTATTAGTAGGTTTCGACATGTTAGATCATCTAAACTTATTTAAAAATCTCCCTCTCCCCTACCCAGCATGCGCAAGACAATCTGTGCAATCTACATCATAGACCAAACAGAACTCTGCAAATAATTGTTTGTAGAAATATAGGGGTAACTCATCCTTTTAGAGCCACA
Organism: Cryptomeria japonica; assembly: GCF_030272615.1. Lineage (NCBI taxonomy): Eukaryota > Viridiplantae > Streptophyta > Pinopsida > Cupressales > Cupressaceae > Cryptomeria > Cryptomeria japonica. The sequence continues at coordinate 128,648,481 of NC_081413.1, read as the reverse complement.
TATGATGAGTGGTCAACCATCTGGGATATATAAAAGGTGTCACAAGTACATAAGTGCACCTAGTAGGCATATAACCCTTAACTCTACCTTTCAATCGATAATGGGGGGACATACTCTTCACATCAGCAGTAGAAACATCATCATTGACTTTTGGCCATTTTATGATACCAACAACACTATGTGTAAGAGAAGAATAGAATGCATCAATATTGATCTCATCATAGGGATATGTCTCAACAATGTCAATCTAAAGCACATTGTAATATCTCTACAATTTGGGCATAAAGACATTGCATATCATCAACAGATCTTGCAGACCGACGTGACATCCGCTCACTGCCTCTAGGATGAACACTAGGCTTAGCTCTAGTATGATGAGAACTAGGATGATCTGACATGATGGTAATATGAAATATATGAATAACTACATTTGCACATGTACATTACAATTTAAAAACAAAATTTTTACTTAAATAAACAACAATTATATACATAAATATATTCTAACATCTTTTTTCTTTGAAGAATATTGAAATAATGTGCAATTTTTTTAAAAATAACTAATTAGTGGTACTTGATCATAAAAATAACTAATACCATAAGTGTATATCACTCATGAAATATGATTTCCCTTTCTTTTGTTTTCTTGAGTCAAACATCTTTTTTATTTGAAGAATAAGTTGAAATAAAGTGCAATTTTTCAAAAAAAGATGCCTAGAACTATATATATATATATATATATATATATATATATATATATATATATATATATAATTAGATATAGAAAATTTCAAACATATATAGAACATTGTATGTAAATTAAATTAAATTTAAACATCCTGAAAATGTCTTAAAGTAATATTAAATGTCATTTTTAATACGTGGTCTTAAAGGGCCCTAAGGGGTCTTAAGGAGATTTATGCATTGGGGTCATATATCATCCTAAAGAGTCATGCTTGTGTTAGAACACATGTGTGTCACCCCTTAGGACCACATATGACCCATTAGGACACTATTGGATCCTAAGGGGTATGTTGTACACACTAGGATATTAAAAGGGGTCATATGTGCTATGTTAGATACTTGATTAGTCCCAAAGACACTGAGAGGAGGGTGAATCAGTGTCTAACTGGTAAACAAAATATTTAAACTTGTTTGTAAATTTATAACCCAAATTAATATACCGGTAAACAAGTAATAATGCAATAAAGAGAAATAATAGTATAACCATCAATGCACACCGTAACACATATATTTTTGGTGAGGAAACCCGATAGGGGAAAAACCTCGATGGGATTTGTGACCCACAATATTTACTCACTGACCAATAAGTATAAATATTACTTATACAATAGGGGCCTACACATGCAGGAAGGCCAATAGCCTAGAGTTCACTACTCAATCACAAAAAGGAGTCACGCTGACTACAAAATTGGATAATTAAATCCAATGATAATGTACTGCTCAAAATAGCATCTGCAATGCTGGATTCGGTACCAATTTAAGCTTTATCAGATACCTCTACCATAAACCTTGCTTCACTATACTCTTCTTTTATTCTCTCATAAAATAATTACATCATAATGCATATACAGATATTCACTCTTATACACCACTTATATTCATTACCTATACATATTTTACTTACATGCATACTTACAAAATGACCTACAAGATCTCATACATATATGAGTTTTTACAATACATCATGTCAGCTATACAATATAATTACAATACAAAACAATATAATTTCCATGTCCGCTCAAAGTGCCGGTAAGATCTTTTGTCGGTGTAGATTGGATGCCGATGAGAATAATTTTGTTGTGCCTGTCGGTGCTGGTAGATGATGTCTTTTGCCAGTGTAACTTGTGAACCATGTTACCAATTGGTTGCCATCAATGAAAACATCAACTATTCTCATCTGAGTGTATAATGCCAACAATCTCCCCCTTTGGCATTGATGGCAACACTCATTAGAAAAATCCAAAAACTGATATCCAAAAATGAAGTCCAAAACTGATCCAAAAATAAGAGTGTTCTCCCTAAGCAAATGATCCCTTCTGTATATTTTTCTCCCATACTACTACTCCCCCTTTGACATCAATGACAAAGGATGTCAAAAAAGAATTAAAGAGTTCAAAATTCTACCTCATAGCCTATAACTGGTTGTGTACAATCTGAAAGATATCTGCCAAAATCAGATTAGGACTCTGCATAAATTTAGTGCTGTTAGAAATAATGGTTTCAGTCTGTTGGATCATCCCGGTCAGATAATGCATCTGTTGCTCTGGTGATCTTTATCCTTGAATTGTTTCTTTAGATAGCTCAATCCATTGTGTTAAAAGGTTGTCCAATCTAGGAAAAAGTTTATTTTTCAGCTCCCGGACCTTCATTATTATCCTTTCTTTTTCCTTTTCTAATTTCTCAATCTTTTCTTCAAAATCTGCCATTTCTTGATCAAAAACTGAAGTAAGTTTCGAAGAACATATCATGTTATATGCTATATCATCAATCTCTTTTTTTGTTTTCTCTATATCCTCATCAATATCCTCTGTTAGGTGGTGAGGCTTGCATGCTTCCTTATATAATTCTTTATATTCCAAAATAGTGGAATTAAGTGTTGGTAATAAATAATCAATATGCTCAGTACAGTCCTTAATAGTCTTATCAAACAATTCACCTTTCTCCTTATTCACCCTTTCCTTAATAGAATCTTCATTAATTTTATCCACAGTTAGAATATTTGAAGCAATGAATTTGGAGAATGTGTCCAATTTACCTAAAGATCCATCAATATGATCAATTTTACATGTCGGTGCAATCATTTTCAAAATAGGTAAAGTATCATCAATGGCCTTAAATGCTAAGGCATTGCAATCTGTGATCCTCTTTATGGAATCCAAAAGTACATCTGTCACATTAGTAGGTCTGTAATCCATAGTGGAAGTGCTAGGTGGAGTGTGAGGTTCTGCAGTTGGTTTCTTCTCATCTCCGGATTTCTTAATGACTTTTGCTAGCTTGTTTCCATCATTGACCTCTTCTTTATTCATTGTTTCTTCCTTTTGCTCACTTTGATTTTTAGCTTTGTTTTCATCCTTACCATAATGCTTACTTTTTGCCTTGCTGACTATCAGTTCAGATACAGTATGTTCTTGTCCTTTTTTTGCTTTAGTTTGTGCTTCTATTTCTGCTTCTACCAGTTTCTCAATGGTAAGCTAAGTATCATTAGGGATGGTATCAGGTTTCTTAACTTCAACTAGTATCTCAATGTTCTAAGAGTCAACAATGTTTACCTGTGACTCAGAGACCTCAACATTTGTAGCTTTAGTTGTCTTAACCTCTGTAGTTTCCTTATCCATGACAATGTTAAAATCTTATGTGTCCACATTCATGGTAAAAAGAATTTCAGACTCTAGATTAATGTCATCTTGTGTCATTTCCTCTACCTTCTCTTCCAGTTGACTATTAGTTTGTGTCGGTGCCTCTGCAGTTATTGGTTGGGTGTCCTGTGCTGGTGGAGAAAGGTTATCCTTGTTCCTGATATTAGGTACACTACCAATTTTTCCTTTTCCCTTATCTTTCTAATATACCTTGGTAAATGACTTGTCCATTTTCTGTCTATCTTTCTCTTATTTCTTCTCTTTTTCCACAAAAAATATATCCCATTTATCTGTCATTTCATCTCCTATTTCTTTCACTCTGCATGCCATAAGGCTAACCTGCTGGTGACCACTCACAAAAACTATTCTATTTTCCTCTTATATTAAGTCATCAATTTCATGTTTGGAATTAACAGGATGCAAAACAAGTAGAGCCTCTACTTTCAATTTCTTATCTAATTCCATTACCGATATTCTTTTAGCTTCTAACCTTAAGTACAAATTGTTAGGTAGATCATCTATGACCTCAATAAGAACTTTCTTGTAGATATCAAGGTGCAAAATAATGCTTTCCTCTATGGTATCATTATCTGAATCTTTGAAAGAATGATAAAGTTTATTCACATTACTAAGGTTGCCTTCTTGTGTGATTTCATTGATCAAATCTTCCAATGTAAGAGTATCTGGTTCCTTGGGTTATTGTTTCTTCTTTGGATTTACTTTCTTCTTCTGACCAATGGGCTCTCTTACACCCTGTTGTTTCTTTCTCTGTGTCCTTGACTTCTTGGGAGATGGAGTAGGTGTCGGTGAGGGTTTTCTTTTCTTCATGTCCACTCTCTTGAATTCGGCTGCCCTATCATCATCAGAATCAGATGAAGTAGCCATAGGGGAAATGTGAACTACCAGTATCTACTCTGATTGGCTTTCTATCACACTAGTAGCAATACCGCTAAGATTCATTAAACCTTCTACAACATCCTTTATCATCTTAGAAGTATCTTTCATAAATTTATCTCTTTTCTTCCTCTACTTCATCATAGCAACATCACTTTCAATGGTTTCAGCATTACCAAATATTTTCTATGTTGGTTCTGGTGGAGCATCTAGGAGTATTTTAGCATATGAGTCCAAGATGTGAGAGTCCAACTCATATCCCATTTTAGTAATCCATACAGTTCTGGGTCTAACTGCTTCCATCTAGATTTCATCTCTCTTCACTACAAAGCATATTTGTTTGTCATATTTATCTATGATGCTAGTGGAATCCTTTCCCTCTGTTTCATTTTAGTTTGAAAATTCTTGAAATACTCTTTCACCAACTCATCATTGTTAGCTCCCATACTGGTAATTGTCTCCTTTATCTGTTTTACAACAAAAATATCATAGGCAAAATCCTTGTGACCTTTACTGGGGATCTCTTTTGAAAAGAAGAGCATTAAACACACTAATAGACTTCCAATCCTTTCTTATCACCTTTGATCTTATGCAAATTCTCTAGCAGTTCATCCTTTAACCATTCACAAATATCAATCTTTACATTGTTCAATATCATCTCATGTGCACTGTGAATGCATGAACTAGATACACAATTCAACCTATTTGTATGACCAACTTTATAGCCAATGACCATGCTAACAAATTTAACATTTTTATCCTATATAACATTGACCCTAAGTAACCGGTTGTCAAATGTACCTCCGGTTAATCTAATAACCTCTTTGTTAGGGATTTTCTTCTTCTTGTTAGGTCTAGAACCGATGGAGGGTAAACTAGTAACAGCCTTGATAGCTTCCTTGGTAATCTTCAATACTGAGTCCAACCACATAAATTATCTATGAACCCTACTAAGGACATATTGGATGGCTTCATCTGAGAATTTTGGCATATGGAGGATATCTATGAAACCTAAATCCTCAACCACCTTATGTTTCGGTTTCACTACCCCATTCTTGTCAGTGATTACATTCATATACAAGTTCATCAAATCTTTAGACCCTAAACTTTCTATGTAACAATGTATGTATGCCCTAGGGTTTTCAGCAAATGCGACTTCCTTCGGAATTTTAGAAAATGCACCAATAGAGTCATCCAGTTTTGATATCTTAGGAATGATCTTGAAAATGGGTCTAGGTCATTTAATTTTTTCCAACATGGTAGGGTTTGCTACAAATTTGGGAACAAAATATGAAGATGACATTGCGAAACATAAATACCTTTTAAATATGAAATCCTTGAATGCTCTGAAAATACCTTTGTTGCTTCGCCTTTAGAATGCCTTTGCTCAATTTCGCTCTCTTTGAATGCTTGGATGCTTGGTGAATTGAAATGAGAGGTTACAATGCCTTTATAATCAAAAATTGACTTACAACCGCAATAAATGCTTCACCGGTGAAGTGAAGACTCCACATTTCTACCGGTAAAGAAGAAATATAACTTCTTACCACCAACCAAGGGTAAATGCAAGATTTTCAATTTGTTACCTCACCCTTAAGGATTATTCCTTAGTTAGATGAAGAATCTCCTACCAGTGCAGGATTACCCTGTTCTGTCGGTGCAATGATAGATTCATCACTTCTTTGATATCTCTTCTTAATCCATTGTTTAGAAAATTCTTACTTGATTTCAGTTACCTTTTCTTTGCCTTTGTTATTGGATCCTTTATCATTCACCTATACATTCTTGCTTCTACAAAATTTTGCAATATGCCCAATCTTGTTACATGCATAACAATTTAAATTGTTTCTCTGAATAGCCTTTCCATAACCTTGACCGGATTGAGTTCTATATTGATTAGATAAATGTCCAAATCTACCCACAAACATAGCATTTCACATTCATTTTGTAATTGTGTGAGTTATGACCATTTTTATTGCATTTGGAACATTGACCGGTGGGTAAGTTTGTATTCTCATTATTCCTAAATCTGCATTGATTTTCTCTATGACCAAATTTGTTGCAATTAAAACATTTCCCATTAAATTTATAAGCATTAGGTTGCCTTACCGCTTTGTTGTGATGATTATTGTTTGCAGTCCTAGAACTTTCTCCATGTTCAAATCCAAGTCCAATTGTTTCTCCATCAAGTTTTTGACTTTTCAGCATATCATCAAGATTATCTAAATTCTTCTTGAATTTTTCTTTGTATTCATTTGCAGTGACCAACTCACTTTCCAAAGTGCTAACTTGTCTCAAAAGTTCCTCTTTGTCATGTTGCATGTGAATCAAATCTGTTTTAAGAATATCATTTTCATAACAAAGCCATTGAGATTCATCTGATCTTTCATTTAGTCTTCAGGCCGAATCTTCCTCATTCCTCTTTCTATCTTCAATATCCTTGCATAGTCTCATGGTTAAATCTTGCATCTCATTCTTCATGTTACTATTCTCTTGTCTCAATTTGTCTGCAATATCTCTGAGAGTTTCTTTTTCTTCATCATCTTGATTTTGCAATTCCACATGTAGTTATTTTCTCTTATTTTTTTCTATAACTAGGTTATCTTGAAGTGCTTTGATAAATTCTCAAGCAGTTTTGAGTTCATCTTCCAGTTTGATATTCTTCAATTGTTCTACATCAAAATCTTCAAGAGCTCCTTCCACTGTTGTCTCAAACTTTCCATCGGTACCGGTTTTAGAATCTTCCTCAAGTTGTTAGGCTTCTGCAAATAGAGGACTAGGCTCTGATACCAATTGTTAGATACTTGATCAGTCTCAAAGACACTGAGAGGGGGGCTGAATCAGTGTCTAACCGGTAAACAAAATATTTCAACTTGTTTGCAACTTTATAACCAAAATTAATATACCAGTAAACAAGTAATAATGCAATAAAGAGAAATAAGAGTATAACCATCAATACACACCATAACACATATATTTTTGGCAAGGAAACCCGGTAGGGGAAAAACCTCGATGGGATTTGTGACCCACAATATTTACTCATTGGCCAATATGAATAAATATTACTTATATAATAGGGGCTTGCACGTGCAAGAAGTCCAATAGCCTAGAGCTCACTTCTCAATCACAAAAAGGAGTCACACTGACTACAAAATTGGCTAATTAAATCCAATGACAATGTACTGCTCATAATAGCATTTGCAATGCTGGATTCAGTACCGGTTTAAGCTCTGTCAGATACCTCTACCATAAACCTTGCTTCAATTTGTTCTTCTTTTATTTGCTCATAAAATAATTACATCATAATGCATATACAGATATTCGCTCTTATATACTGCTTATATTCATTACCTATACATGTGTTACTTACATGCATACTTACAAAATGACCTACAATATCTCATACATATATGAGTCTTTACAATACATCATGTCAGCTATACAATATAATTACAATACAAAACAATATAATTTCCATGTCGGCTCAAAGTGGCGGTAAGATCTTCTAACGGTGTAGACTGATGTCAGTGAGAATAATTTTGTTGTGTCTATTGGTGTCGGTAGGTGATGTCTATTGCCGGTGTAACCTATGAACCATGTTACCAGCTGGTTGCCATCAATGGCAATATCAACTATTCTCATCTAAGTGTATAATGCCAACATGCTATGACCACTTAGGACATAAGGTGATCCTATATAGTCATACTGGGTCCTAAGGGGTATGTTGTACACACTAGGATGTTAAAAGGGGTCATATGTGCTCCTAAGGGGTCACACATGTGTTATAACACATGCATGACCCCTTAGGACAACATATGACCCCTTAGGACACTATGTGATCCTATATGATCATATTGGGTCCTAAAGGATACGTTGTATAGACTAGAATGTTATAAAGGGTCATATGTGCTCCTAAGGGGTCATGCATGTGTTAGAACACATGGGTGACCCCTTAGGACCACATATGACCCCTTAGGACACTATGTGATCCTATGTGGTCATATTATGTCATAAGGGGTACACTATATATACTAGTATGTTAAAAGGGGTCATATGTGGTCCTAAGGAGTCACGCATGTGTTAGAACACATGTATGACCCATTAGGAAACTATTGGATCCTAACAGGTATGTTGTAAACACGACGATGTTATAAGGGGTCATATGGACACATAAGAGGTCATGCATATGTTAGAACACATGCATGACCTCTTAGAACCACATATGATCCCTATTGGGTCCTAAGGGGTATGTTGCACACACTAGGATGTTATAAGGGGCCATATGTGCTACTAACGGGTCATGCATGTGTTTGAACACATGTGTGACCCCTTAGGACCACATATCACCACTCAGGACACTATGTGATCCTATTTGGTCACATTGGGTCCTAAGGGGTACACTAAGATGTTATAAGGGGTCATATATGGTCCTAAGGGGTCATGCATGTGTTAGAACACATCTGTGACCTCTTATGACCACATATGAACACTTAGGACACTATTGGATCCTAAGGGGTATGTTCTACACACTAGGATCTTATAAGGGATCATATGTGCTCCTAAACGGTCACTCATGTGTTAGAACAAATGTGTAACCCCTTAGGAACCTATTTGAACCTAAGGGGTATGTTATACACACTAGGATGTTTTAAGGGGTCATATGTGCTCTTGAGGAGTTACGCATGTGTTTGAACACATGTGTGACCCCATAGGACCACAATGGCCTCTCAGGACCACATATGTCCATATATTGTACATACTAGGATGTTAAAATGGGTCATATGCGGTCCTAAGGGGTTAGGCATGTGTTAGAACACATGAGTGACCCCTTAGGACCAGATATGACCACTTAGGACACTAAGTGATTCTATTTGGTCATATTCGGTCCTAAGGGGTACACTAGGATGTTATAAGGGGTCATATGTGGCCCTAATGGGTCACGCATGTGTTATAACACATGTATGACCCCTTAGGACCACATATGACCCCTTAGGACACTATTTGGTCCTAAGTGGTATGTTATACACACTAGAATGTTATAAGGGTTCATATGGAGTCCTAAGAGATCACACATGTGTGATCCCTTAGGACCACATATGACCACGTAGGACACTATGTGATTCTATTCGGTCATATTGGGTCCTAAAGGGTACAGTAGGATGTTATAAGGGGTCATATGGGCTCCTAAGGGGTCAAGCATTTGTTAGTACACATATGTGACCCCTTAGGACCACATATAACCCCTATTGGATCCTAAGGGGTATGTTGTACACACTAGGATTTTATAAGGGGTCATATGTGCTACTAAGGGGTCATGCATGTGTTAAAACACATGCTTGGCCCCTTAGGACCACATATGACCACTTAGGACCCTATCTGACCCTATTTGATCATTTTAGGTCCCAAAGGTTACACTAGGATGTTATAAGGGGTCATGTGTGGTCCTAAGGGGTCACGCATGTGTTAGAACACATGTGTGGTCCATTAGGACCACATATGACCCCTTAGGACACTATTGGATCCTAAGGGTAACACATGCTTGACCCCTTAGGACCACATATGACCGCTATTGGATCCTAAGGGGTATATTGTACACACTAGGATGTTATAAGGGGTGATATGTGCTACTAAGGGGTCACGCATGTGTTAAAACACATGTTTAGCCTCTTAGGACCACATATGACCACTTAGGATCCTATGTGATCCTATTTGATCATTTTAGGTCCTAAAGGTTACACTAGGATGTTATAAGGGGTCACACATGTGTGACCCATTAGAACCACATATGACCCCTTAGGACATTATTGGATCCTAAAGGGTATGTTGTACACACTAGGATGTTATAAGGGATCATATATGCTCCTAAAGGGTTAGGCATATGTTAGAACACATGTGTGACCCCTTAGGACCGCATATGACCCCATAGGACACTATTCAGTCCTAACGGGTATGTTGTACAGACTAGGATGTTATAAGGGGTCATATGTGCTCCTGAGGGGTCTTGAATTTGTTTGAACACATGTGTGACCCCTTGGGACTATATATGACCCCTTAGGACAACACATGTCCACATATTGTACATACTAGGATGTTAAAAGGTTTCATATGGGGTCCTATGGGGTCACACATGTGTTAGAACACGTGTGACCCCTTAGGACCACATATGACCACATAGGACACTATGTTATCCTATTTGGTCATATTGGGTCCTAAGGGGTATATTAGGATGTTATAAGGGGTCATATGTGGTCCTAAGGGGTCACACATTCATTAAAACACATGTATGACCCTTTAGGACCACATATGACTCCTTAGGACTCTAGAAGGGGTCATATGTGGTCCTAAGGGTTCAAACATGTGTTGGAACACATGCATGACCCCTTAGGACCCCATATGACCCCTTAGGAAACAATGTGATTGTTGGAATAGAAGGAATCCAAGAACATTGAGAGGGGGGTGAATCAGTGTTATGTCGATGATATAAGATTTTACCTTATTATAACATACATAGATAAACCAGTAAATGAAGAAACATATAACATGAAGTAAATAAACCAGCCACATGAATGAACACCATAACACATTGAATTTTATATGTGGAAAACCTCAAAGAGGAAAAACCATGGTGGGATTTGTGACCCACAATATCAATTCACTGGCCATATAAAATATATTACATAGAATGGGGGCTTGCACATGTTGGAAGGCACACTTCCTAGAGTACACTGCTCAACACAAAAGAGTCTCACTAACTATAGGCTTCTGATGAGATAAAACAATAATGGTTAACTCACAAAATGCATCTGCAATTCCAAAAAGAGTTTCGGTTATAGCTTTGTTCTGTACCAGTTCATAAACCCTAAACCCTTTTACCGGTATCTCCTTTACTCTAAGAAATCTTTACAAATTGTCTACTGACCATTGCATGATATTAATTTCACATACAAATGATCTACATACATATCCTTCACATCACTTTTCTTCTCCACATTCGTTATTCCATTCTACTATATCAAAATGACCTAATAAACTGACTTATATACCCTTTACAAACAATATTCCTTATGTCAGCTTACAACACGTTACAAAAGATATTGAATGTCGGCTCTATATAATAATTACAAAATTATTTTATAAATAAAACTTTTTTTGGATCGCAAATAGATGTCGGCTTCACTATAGGATGTCGGTGTCGGTGTCAGTGTCGATGTTGGTATCTGTCGGTGTATGCTTTCTACAGAATCTTGTTGCCATCAATGACAACATATGAATCCAATGAGTTTCAATTGCCAGCAATCTCCCCCTTTGGCATTGATGGCAACACTCATGTGAAAAATGGATTCCCTACTAGTTCAACTGAGCTGAAACATGCTCCCCCTGAGTTTATTGACCACTTTGATTCATATACTCTTTGTCTGATATCCTCCCCCTAGGATTATATGCATACTTTCCTTTTCATTTTGTTTTTCACATACATATACTCCCCCTTTGGCATCAATTCCAAAGACCAGTGAAAGAATTGAAAGAATTGTTAGGAATCTATGCAAAAGAATGAATAATTATAGATTACTTATTGGAGCTTGACCAATTTCAATATTTCTGGATAAGCTTTCTCTAGTAATTGTATATAAGTATCCCAGCTAGTTTTGAATGTTCTGGATATGGATACATGTCCACTCAGTAAATGTGCAAGTGATTCTTTCTCAATGACTTATGCTAGTGTGGGCTTCCCAAGCATATCCATTCATTCCCTCTTATGTACACCAAATGAATCCAATCTTGGACTCATCAAACCTCTGAGACTTCTAGCTCTCTAAATGAACTTATCTCTTTCCTTTTCAAAAAAAAAAATTGGTTCTCCAAAGTCAAAATTTGTCCATCAATAGATGTTGTAAGTGAAGTTAGTCCATCAAAAGAATTAGAAATATTAGCAATCTTTTCTTGTAACTCCTTTATCCTCTTATCTACATTTGTTGTAAGAATCTCTATATTATAGCAGACCCTGAAAATGTTAGTACACTATTTCAAATAATTTTCAATAAGTTTAAGTTTCTCTTCAATCTCCCTCTTTTCTATCTCAATGATTTGATCAAAAGCGGCTTTCTTAGCCAAAGTAAATCTTTCAAGTCCTTGCCAGTCAGAAATCTACTGTAATGATTGAAATTTTTTAGAGATGTGATTTCTCAAAGCCTTAAGCTTGTGGGAGGGGCTCATTTCATTTTCAATCATGCATTCTGGAATCAATTTTTGCAAAACTGTTATTGGCTGATCTATTATTCCCTTGTCTGCAGATCCATCCATTAGTTTTTGAGCAACTATCATCATTAGCTTTGTGGGACTCATCTCAGTGATGGATTTCTTCTCAACTTGAAAAGTGTCAGTTGCCAAAAGTTTTGATGAGGAATCATCTGTCAATTTGGTACTGGATGTTTGTGTAGCTTTACTCTTATCGTCTCCTTTTCCTTTTCTTCCTTCCCCTTATCCTCTCTCGGCATATCCCTTTTCTAATTCTCTTTTGCACTGGTGGCTTTGCCACTTGGTGCGGTATCTATCACTGCTGATGGATTATTATACACAATATTATCTGTATCATGTACATTACCTTGCTCAGACTGTACATATGATGTCTGTGTTAGTTTAGCCTATACACTCTTAGTAATTTTACGTTGATCTTCTAGTGGAGTTTGTACACACTTATCTGATTGAGAATTATCTACCGGTTCATTCAAAATTTGACTATAGTTCCCCAAAATTTCTTTTCTTTTTGATCTATCTGGAATAGTGGGAGCAGTTACCTTAGCAAATTCTTCTTGGGAAGTAAGGAAATCAGGATTCTTTTGGAAAAATTTAGCCCATCCTTCTCTGGTCTCATTTATTATTTCATTGACTCTAACCATCATTAAGCTTATTTGTCGGGGTTTGTTGCTAAGGATTGTTCTATTTGCAACTTCTATACATCTTTTAATTTCCTCATTATTTATAGAACCACAAATGCCTAAAAGTTCAACTTCTTTAATCTCTTTGTCCCTCTTGATTGCATATAATCTCCTTGCATCCAACTTATTATACAAAGATAAAGGAATTTTCCTTCAAAATATCTACCAAAGACTTCTTATATATGTCTAAATATAACAAAATTGCTTCTTCTATTTCATTTTTCTCATTGTCATTTGAATGCTCATAAAAATTTGACACATTCTTCAAAATTCCATCTTTAGTTACCTCATCTATTAATTCTGCACAAGTCATATTACCAGATTCAATTGCTTCATCTATCTCACTCTTTTTCTTCTTCTTGTTGGGGGTTGCAGGCATGGATGGAGCTAGCTTCCTCTTCTAGATAGGTTCCCTTGCTGGAGGTGTGGATGTTGTTATCACCTTTCTTACTAGCTTCCTCCTTGGTTCCATCTTCTTCTCTTCTACTGGAGGATTTTCAACTTTCTTCCTTTGTACCCTTCTAAACGCAAGAGGTTTATTTTCCTTTGTATCAGAGTCAGAAGTGATAGGAGATATGAAGGTTTCTGGCCTCTTTATCTCTGGAGCACTTTTCACTTCAGTCATTGCCGGTTGATCTACCGGTTTAGATCTAGAACCTAGTTCTGTATCTATCATGTGAATTACATTCCGAATGAAAGAAGACATTTTCTCTTCTTTTTTTCCCTCCTTTTCTTATTGAAACCAATTATTTTAACTTCAAGTGCCTTCTCCTCTACAGTACCAAAGTGTTTAGTCTTATCATCCAAAGGAGCATCAAGTAGCATTTTTTCATACAATTCCAAAATGTTATCATCAACTTCATAGCCCAATTTACTGACCCATATTGTTCTAGGTTCCACCACTTCCATGAGAGTCTCATCTATTTTCACCATGAAGCAGATTTCAGTGGAGTATTTCTCCACAATGTGTTTGGAGATTCTCTCCCTCAGTCTCATGTTCTTTTGGAAATATTTAAAGAAACCCCATAACTTCTCATCCCTATTACTGCCAAAACCGGTGATTGCATCTTTAATCTGTCTACCTACCAAAATTTCATGAGCCCATCGTTTCTTTCCCAAACCCGGTAGCTCATTCATGAAATATAGAATCAAACAGATAATAAGGTTACCATGCTGGAATGTCCCTTTCTTAACACCTTTTATTTTTCAAAGATTTATCATCAATTCACTTCTTAACCATTTACATAAATCATATTTTCCATCATTATTTATCATTTGATATGCAGCATGAATACAAGAACTGGCAACAGAGTTTAATCAATTTGATTATTTTACCTTGTAACTGATGATCATGCTGGCAATTTTTACATCTAAGTCCTTAATGGTGCTAATACTCATCGACCTTCCATCATGGGTTGCGCCAGTGAGATTTTCCACCTTAGTGTTGGAGATCTTCTTGTCGGGTTCTTGCCCGAATTTGGGTAATCCGATGACCGCCTGAATTGCTTCTTTGGTGACCATATGAGGTCGGTCCAACCAGATGAATTCATTATGGACACTACTCAGAACATATCTAATCATTTCATCCTCAAATTCTGGTATATACAAGATTCCAATTAACCCTAGGTCTTCAATGATTTGAAATTTTGGCTTGATTGTTCTAGAGCTTCCCAATATCATAGATTGATACATTCCCTTAATTTCCCCAGTGCCTAATTCCTCTACAGTGCAGTGAATATAAAATCTGACATCTTCCACATATACTACGCCATCAAGAACCCTAAAAAATGTGCCAATAGAATCTTCCTTCATTTCAATTTGAGGAACCTCTTTGAAAATAGGTCTACGCCTATCCTTAACCTCAAATACAATGGGATTCACAATGAAAGTAGGACCAGAAGATGATCAGGATGCCATTTCAAAGAAATACCTAGATAACAATTTTTGGTTGAAAGATCTTGATGACTTCTCAAAAAACTACTAGAAATTTCTTTAGAATGCCTTTGCTCGCTTTTGATCACCTATGATTCACCTTTGCTTCGCTCTGATTTGATCAAGTGTTGGATGAGTGAAAATGAGTTGATTTTCCCTTTTTATCAGCGATTAAACCCTAATTCTTCATTGTCATAAATGCTTAGCGGTGTGCCCTACCAAATGTTGGTTTCATAGTTTTATGTCGGATAAACCTCCATCAATGATCAATACCACTCTCTAGATCTCTTTTCAGATCTCTTTCGGGGAATATGCAAGATTTGCAATGAATTTGTCAACCCCTAAGGTGTCTGCCTTAGTTATCGATTGAATTTCTTGCCGATGCAGGAATGCTCTATTCTACCAATGGAGTTATTGGTGCAGTTACTAGTGTAGTTGCTTCTCCACTTGGTTCTTCAGACTTTCTAACCCATCTCTTGGTGTGGTCTTGTTGTAATTCATCTACCTTTTGCTTTATTTTCTCATTTTCTCTGTCATTGCTAACCGGTTTAGCCTTGCTTCTGCAGTTGTTAGCAATATGACCTATTTTGTTGCATGCATAACATGTAACATTGCTCTTTTGAATTTCTTTGACATATCCGATGTCATTTCTTGATTTGCATTGGTTAGCCAAATTTCCAAACTTTCCACATGCATGACACTTAACATTCATTCTGCAATCTTCTGACTTATGACCATATTTCTTTCAATTTGTGCATTGACGGAGAACTGAATTGTATTTTTGACTTGCTCTATTTCTACATTGTTTATCCATATGCCCAAATTTATTACAAACAAAGAATCTACCATTGAATTTGTAAGCATTAGATTGCCTTACCAGTTTTCTTTGGTCTGATGAGTTCTGCATACCAATTGTCTGATCTTTATTTGTAGTACCAGAGCTTTCACATTGTTCAAATCCAAGTCCTCTATAATCTTCATTCTACCTTTGTCTTTTCAATAGATCATCCAGCTATGAAACACTAATCCTGAATTTTTCTTTATACTCACTTGCACTAGTCAGATCATTTCTCAGAGTCATTATTTGTCTTTCAAGATCTTGTTCATTATTCTGGGATTGTACTAAATCAGTTTTCAACATATCATTCTCATGAGCCAATCTGCCACATTCTTCAAATTTGTTCTTCAAAGATACAAAAAGATTTTCTTCCTTCTTTCTGTCCTCAATTTTTTTGACATCCTCATAGCCAAGTCTTTCATTTCATTCTTCATGAGCATGTTTTGTTGACTTAGCTTCTGACATTGTTTCTTAAGTGCATTTTTCTCTTCCTCATCCTGGTTTTGCAAAAGTTCCTTCCTTTTATCTTGAGCAGATTGTAACCTTTCTTACAAAACAAGAATGAATTCAATAGAAAAATTCAATTCATCTTGCAGCTTTAAGTTCTTCAACCTTTCAGCATCATAATCCTCAAGTACCATCTCAAGTTGCTTCTCCATAGCCATATTCAATGATTCTAGTTTCAGGATCTTCCTCAAGTTGTTAAACTTCCTTCAAGGCACCAGGCTCTGATACCAATTGTTGGAATAGAAGGAATCCAAGAACACTAAGAGGGGGGCTTGAATCAGCGTTCTACTAGTGATATAATATTTTACCTTATTATAACATACACATATAAACCGGTAAATGAAGAAACATATAAAATGAAGTAAATAAACCAACCGCATGAATGCACACCATAACACACTGAATTTTATACGTGGAAAACCTCAAAGAGGAAAAACCATGGTGGGATTTGTGACCCACAATATCAATTCACTGGCAATATGAAAGATATTACATAGCATGGTGGCTTGCACATGCCAAAAGGCACGCTTCCTAGAGTGCATTGCTCAACACAAAAGAGTCTCACTGACTACAAGCTTCTGCTGAGATAAAACAATAATGGTGAAATCAGAAAATGCATCTGCAATGCCAAAAAGAGTTTCAGTTATAGCTCTATTTTGTACCAGTTCATAAACCCTAAACCCTTTTACCGGTATCTCCTTTACTCTAAGAAAGATTTACAAACTGTCTGTTGACCATTGCATGATATTACTTTCATATACAAATGATCTACATACATATCCTTCGTATCAATTTTCTTCTCCACGTTCGTTATTCTATTCTACTATATCAAAACAACCTAATAAACTAACTTATATACCCTTTACAAACAATATGCCTTATGTCGGCTTACAACATGTTACAAAACATAATCAATGTTGGCTCTATACAATAATTACAAAATGATTTTACAAATAAAACCTTTTTTCGGATCCCAAATTGATGTCTGCTTCACTGTAGGATGTCGGTGTCAGTACCGGTATCAGTGTCGGTATCTGCCATTGTATGTGTTGGTGTAAATAAATATTCATTATGGATATTATTACACTTTACTTAAGTTAACTTAGGATAATGCATTTCTTCGTAGTTTGGATTTGAGACACTTAGGGAAGTGTGCACATAGGGATAGAGCTTGTAGGAGAAATTCCACCTTTTGTGGTCTTGTTTTGTTGTTACACCACATTCGGTGGGTCATCCACCTCTTGTGGAATATTATATTATTTCTCCTACCTACCCCTAGTATTTCTTACCTACCCTTGTTTCTCATTGAGCCACATGTCATGATTGTGTGCTCATACATCCATATGGCCTTGCCTATATAAGAAGGCCTATATTCATTGTATTGGTGAATCCAATTGATCATTTTCATATTGATGAGAATATAGTTTGTTCTTGTCATTCTTTTCTCTCTATTTTAATACTTTTCATTGTGCCCTTGATCTTGGAAAAATCTCACATGGTATCAGAGCCATTAGGGCTTCATTGATTGGTTTTTGGAGACATCATGGAAGGCTTCTATTTTCAGATCTGATGAACTGCACTTTTTGGAGGCATCTTGGAGCATTTTCGACCTCACCATTGCGTCCAGGAGGCCGTTTCCATAAAAATCGAGTATAAATTCAACCTATTTTGGCAAAAATCAATTTTTGGGTGTGGAGGAAATTTTCTACCCAATTCAGGCAGTACGGTATGGAATTTTTGGATTTTTTTCAAAAAAAAAAATTATAGAAAATTATTTTCGAGTTTGAAAAAAAAAAATTTGAAAATTATTTTTGGGATCCCTACCTTCTGCCCAGTCAACAGCGCACAATCAGCGTCCAGTCAACAGCACCTAGTCAACATCTTCTTTGGAAATTTTTAGACCCCTCTCCGTTGAGCAGTTTGGATTTTTGAGTCAACTTTGGAGGCCCATAACTTGCTCAATTTTGGTCCTTTTTGGGTGAAACTTTTTTTGATTTGGGCTAATTTTTCATGTTCTTCATAGTGGTGTGTTTATTTTTTGGTTTTGGTGCACATGGTTTACAAAAATTTTAGATTCTCTTAGTTGTACCTGTCCAATCCTCAATTCTGCAACTTCAAAGGCCTCGTTTGAGCTCATACGACCTTTTTAGGTGACATTTTTTTTTTAAAGTGCATGTTTTTTCATCTACTTTCATAATCTATGATCAAATTTCAAAGATTTTAAGTAGAAATTGTACTTTTAGATATTGGTCTTATTTGGCCTATTTGGTACTTGTAAATTGCTTGGATCTTAGTTTAGATCTCTTGCATTATTAGTTTGAGTCTCTTTTGGCCTTATTGAGGTAGTTGTAAAATTGAAATCAGAAGTCCACTTTGCCATTTTTTGCAAGTGGCCCATTGTACATGCACTAAGTATAAAGTGCCAAATCATCACTTTTGGGGGGGTGTCTTGTGTGATTGTGCCTCTCATTCCTTGTGCTCTTTCATTTTTGTTGCAATGAGTCATCATAAATTTCCACGTTTAACTCCACATAATTGTGCATCATGGAAAACTAAAGTTTGGAGCAAATTAATGGAAAAAGGTGTCACGCATTATATAGATGGAATAATAGCAGCACCACCCGATCCTAAGGCTGATCCTAATGCTCAATTAGAATGGCTCACTAAGAATTGCGTGGCTCTTGGAACTTTGTGCAAGTATGTATCAAATGACCTCATCTTTCATATTGAAAAGTGTACTACAATCAAAGATGCTTGGGACATGTTTCAGAAATTGTATGGTCAAGTTGATGAAATCAGAGGTTATAAGATTGACAATGAGCTCGCCAACTTGGATCCCAAGAGTTTTGATACAATCCAAGATTATGTCACAAAAGAAAATGAGCTAAGAGCAAAGCTTAAGGATTGTGGAATTGACAAAAAGGATGCTCAGTTGATATTCAACTTGTTGGACAAGCTTGCACTAGAATATGCAGCATTTGTGTCTAGCTTCCAAACTCATTGTTTGACAGTGGGGAGTTCCTATATTATGCCTTCATTTGATGCTTTCACAGAAATGTTGATATTGGAACAATCAAAGTTGTTGAGCATGGGGTTTCTCAAGTCTTCAAAGTCCAAGGCTTTGGTGGCTAATCAAGGGAATCAAGGAAGTCAAGGCAAAGATTCCAACAAGAAGAAGAAGCAATATAAGTCATAGCCACAATAGGAAAAAGGACAATAATCCTCTCCATCACAAGGCGATTTTTCATCCTCTTCCAAGAAGGGGACACCACCTAAGAAGGATAAGCCAACTTGTGCATACTGCAAGAAGTATGGTCATGATGAGCATCGATGCCACACAAAGCAAGTTGATGAGTTAACTAATCTTCTTAAGAAAAACAACATCAACTTGTCATCTGCCTACACAAAGAAGGATTCATCTCCTTCCTATTCCTCACAGTCTAAGGGGAAAGGGAAAGCATTTGTGGCTACAACAAGTTCTTCACAGCAGTGGATACTTGACTCAGGTGCCTCATATCACATGGGTTCTACAAAGGAGCAGTTTTCTTCATTGGAGCCATCTAAGGTACCTCACATTTACATAGGTGATGATACACAAGTAGAGGTTGAAGGGAAAGGTTCAGTTGACATGGATGATGGAACATTTGAGAATGTTCTCTATGTTCCTAACTTGTCTACCAACCTTCTCTCTATCTACCAAATCACTCACTATGGGAATCAGAAAAAGGTTGAGTTTACACCAGATTCAGTTGTCATAAAGGAACTTGATGATGATGCCTTGGTAGCAGTGGGACAAGTCAATGACAACTTAAGGCTTTATTCATTCTCCCACTTTGTGCCAAGTTCACCTTCTAGGGCCTTGCTTACTCATTCAAATTCAGAAAGTAAGCTATGGAATGAGCAGTTTGGTCACCTCAACTACCGCTATCTTTAGCAGCTCAACACTAAAGACATGGTCACAGGTCTACCTCGAATTAGTTTTTCAGAGGGTGTATGTTCAAGTTGTTCCATGGGCAAGCATCCCAAGGAAAATTTTGATAAAGGGAAAGCTTGGAGAGCTTTGGAAGTTCTTCAACTTGTTCACAGCGATGTAGCAGGTCCATTTCCAGCACCTTCATTTAGTAAGGCCTGCTATGTCCTCACCTTCATTGATGACTACTCCCGCTTCACTTGGGTCTACTTTCTTATTTATAAGAGTGAAGTGTTTGATAGATTTCAGCACTTCAAGACTCATGTGGAGAAGCAATTCGGGAAAGTGGTGAAGATTTTTTGTACAAATAATGGAAGGGAATATGTGAACAAAAGACTTGAGGATTTTTGTACATTTGAGGGATTGATCTTTAGCATTTTGTAGCATACACTCCATAGAAAAATGGAGTTGCAAAATGCAAGAATAGAACTCTCAAAGAAATGGCTAGCTGTATTATTCATGCACGTTCTCTTGACCCCACTTTTTGGGCCAAGGCTATCAGTTGTGCCACACACATCCAAAATTGGGTTCCTTACAAAGCTTTGCAAGGTATTACTCCTTTTCAGGCTTGGGCTGGTAGGAAACTGATTGTTAGACATTTTAGAGTCTTTGGGTGTCCAACATGGGCTCACATACCTCCGCAAAAATGCAAGGCATTGGAACCTCAGAGTCGGCCTTGCATATTTGTTGGATATCCTAAGGGTGTTAAGGCATATAGACTGATGGATCCTTAGACACATGAGGTGTTCATTGAGAGGAGTGATCACTTTGAGGAAATCTCTCCTAGCTTAGCCTCTCTACCTCCTCCACCTTCCTCCATTGTGGATAGTGATGCTAGTGATTCAAATGATGAGACTCCTTCAACTCCGATTCACAGGGTCACACCTCAGCAGGGTCCACTTGCAGTTGAGGAGCTTCATTCTCCACCTCCACCTAGACCTCGTTGGGCTCGAAAAACACTTGAGTTTGTGGGTTCTCTTATTGGGGATCCTTCAGATACATGGAGAACTTGATCACAACATCAAGATCTTCCACATGCATTCATTGCTACTGCTTCCATTCCATAGACATTTCAGGAAGCATCAGGGGTTCCTGAGTGGGACCAAGCTATGGAGGAAGAGTATAGTTCCTTGATGAGGAACAACACATGGGATTTAGTCCATCTCGATAGGGGAGAAAGATGGTTTGATGTAAGTGGATCTATCGGATCAAGTATGTTGCAGATGGTAGTGTGGATAAGTATAAGGCTCAGCTTGTTGCGAAAGGTTTCTCTCAAGTTGCAGGTGTTGACTATACTGAGACCTTTGCGCCTATAGCCAAGATGAACTCCATTCGCTTGACACTTGCTATTGTTGCAGCTCATGGTTGGGTTGTACATCAGATGGATGTGAAGAGTTCTTCTCTTCATGGTGACCTTGATGAGGAGATTTATATGGAGTAGCCGTAGGGTTTCATCCAGGATACTTCCTTGGTTTGCAGACTAAGGAAATCTCTCTATGGCCTTAAGTAGGCCCCCAAGGCTTGGTATGCCAAGATGAATTCCTTTCTTCTCTCAACAGGGTTCACTAGGTGTCATTCTGATCCGAATGTCTATATTTTGTGACAGGATGACTCTCACTTGATACTTGTGCTCTATGTTGATGATTTGATCATTACAAGGAGTACCGCATCCATCATTAGCAAGGTCAAATCTGCTTTGCATGACAAATTTGCTATGACTAACTTGGGTCTTTTGGACTACTTTCTTGGGATAGAGATTTCACATTCACCTTCTGGGATTACACTATCGCAGCCCAAGTATGCTCTCGATCTACTTGCACGCTTTCATATGGCTAATTGTAAGCCTGCACCGACTCCCTTTCTTTCCGAAGTCAAGCTTGAGGCTCAGTGTTCTTCTCCACCAGTTGATGCCACTTTGTATCGTCAGCTTGTGGGTAGTCTCATCTACTTGACCCATACATTTCATTTGTAGTTGGCATGGTTTCCCACTTCATGCAGGAACCACATGAGCTTCATTGGAAAGCCACCAAATGTATCCTTCATTACATCCAGGGTACACATCACTATGGGATTCACTATGCAGCAGGCACAGGACTTCGCTTGGTTGGTTACACAGACTCTGATTGGGCTGGTAATCTTGATGATCATAAGTCTACTTTTGGTTATATTTTTCACCTTGGTTCAGGCCCCATTTGTTGGCAGAGCAAGAAGCAGCATGTTGTTGCTCTTTATTCGACTGAGGCTGAGTATTGAGGCACTATTAATGCAGCAACTGAGACCATTTGGCTTCAAAAAATTCTCACAGATTTTGGGTTCACCACTCCACGACCGATAGTTCTACATTGCGACAATCAGAGTGTTATTGCTATCTCAAAGAACCCTGTCCAACATCAGCAGACCAAACACATTGAGATCCATATGCACTATATCTGAGAGTTGATTCAGGAGCAAGTCATTGATTTGCAATATTGTCCTACAGTGGAGCAGGTTGCAAACATATTCACCAAGAGTAAGTTCCAAGAGTTGTGAGCTCTCTTGGGGGTGCGGGATGTGTCATTAGGGGGGGTCAGCTAACGTCTCCTTCCTCTCTTATGGGGGGGACTTTTTCCTCTTTGAGATTTTTTCCTTCTTCTTTGAGAGTCTTTTGTACTTTCATCTCTCTTTTGGGGGGGAGTTTTTTCCCACTGGGTTTTCTCCTTTTCTCTGTTTGTGAGAGATTGCATTGCATGGTTTTGCTTCCATTTGCATATTGTACATGGGTACCTATCATGGCCTAGTAGCGAGGACCCATCTTGCATTGTTGACTTGAGTCTTCACTCCCCTAAGTTGCACTTAAGGGGGGGTTTTGGTGTAAATAAATATTCATTATGGATATTATTACACTTTACTTAAGTTAACTTAGGATAATGCATTTCTTCGTAGTTTGGATTTGAGACACTTAGGGAAGTGTGCACATAGGGATAGAGCTTGTAGGAGAAATTCCACCTTTTGTGGTCTTGTTTTGTTGTTACACTCCACATTCAGTGGGTCATCCACCTCTTGTGGAATATTATATTATTTCTCCTACCTAACCCTAGTATTTCTTACCTGCCCTTGTTTCTCATTGAGCCACATGTCATGACTATGCGCTCGTACATCCATATGGCCTTGCCTATATAAGAAGGCCTATATTCATTGTATTGGTGAATCCAGTTGATCATTTTCATATTGATGAGAATACAGTTTGTTCTTGTCATTCTTTTGTCTCTATTTTAATACTTTTCATTGTGCCCTTGATCTTGGCAAAATCTCACAGTATGCTTTCTACAGAATCCTGCTACCATCAATGACAACATATGAATTCAATTAGTGTCAATTGCCAACAGTGATCCTATATGGTCATATTGGGTCCTAAGGATTATTTTGTACACACTAGGATGTTAAAAGGGGTTATATGTGTTCCTAAGGGGTCACACATGTGTTAGAAAACATGTGTGACCCCTTAGGACAACATATGACCCCTTGCGACACTATGTGATCCTATATGGTCATATTGTATCATAAAGGATACATTGTACACACTAGAATGTTATAAGGGGTCATATGTGCTCCTAAGGGGTCATGCATGTGTTAGAACACACGAGTGACCCCTTAAGAGCACATCTAACCCCTTACGACCCAATATGACCAAATAGGATCACATAGTGTCCCAAGTGGTCATGTGTGGTCCTAAGGGGTCAGGCATGTTTTTTAACACATGTGTGACCCCTTAGTAGCACATATGACCCCTTATAACATCCTAGTGTGTACAACATACCCCTTAGGACCCAATAGGGGTCATGTGTGGTCCTAAGGGGTCACACATGTGTTCTAACACATGTGTGAGCCCTTAGGAGCCCATATGACCCCTTATAATATCCTAGTGTGTACAATATACCCTTTAGGATCTAATAGTGTCCTAAGGGGTCATACATGTGTTCTATGGGCTCATATATGTTGTACACACAAGGATGTTATAAGGGGTCATATGTGCTTCTGAGGGGTGACGAATGTGTTTGTACACAACCCCTTAGGACCAAATATGACCCCTTAGGATAAAATATGTCCACATATTGTACATACTCAGATATTAAAAGGGGTCATATGAGGTCTTATGGGGTCACGCATGTGTTAGAACACATGTGACCCCTTAGGAGCACATATGACCACATAGGACACTATGTTATCCTATTTGGTCATATTGGGTCCTAAGGGGTATTTTGTACACACTAGGATGTTATAAGGGGTCATGTGTGGTCCTAAGGGATCACACGTGTTAAAACATATGTGACCCCTTTGGACCACATATGACCACTTAGGACACTATGTAATCCTATTTGGTCATATTAGGTCCTAAGGGATACACTATGATGTTATAAGGGGCCCTATGTGGTCTTAAGGGGTCACACATGTGTCCTAACACATGCTTGACCCCTTAGGACTATATATGACCCCTTAGGACACTATTGGATCCTAAGGGGTATTTTGTACACACTAGGATGCTATAAGGGGTCATGTGGGCTCCTAAGGGGTCATGCATGTGTTAGAATACATGTGTAACCCCTTAGGACCATATATGACCCTTTAGGACACTACTAGGTCCTAAGGGTATTTTGAACACAGCGGGATGTTATACGGGGTCATATGCGCTCCTTAGGGGTCACGCATGTGTTAGAGCACATGTGTGACCCCTTAGGACCACATGTGACCCCTTTGGATGACATATCTCCATATATTGTACATACTAGGATGTTAAAAAGGGTCATATGGGATCCTAAGGGGTCACGCATGTGTTAGAACACATGTGTGACCCCTTAGGACCACATATGATCAATTAGGACACTATGTGACCCTATTTGGTCATATTGGGTCCTAAGGGGTACACTAGGATATTATAAGGGGTCATATGTGGTCCTAAGGGGTTATGAATGTGTTAGAACACATGTGTGACCCCTTAGGACCACATATAGCCCCTTAGGACACTTTTGGGTCCTAAGCAGTATGTTGTACACACTAGGATATTATAAGGGATCATATGTGGTCCTAATGGATCACGCATGTTTTAGAACACATGTATGACCCCTTAGGATCACATATGACCACTTAGGACACTATGTGATCCTATTTGGTCATATTGGGTCCTAAGGGGTACATTAGGATGTTATAAGGGGTCATATGAGGTCCTAAGGGTTCACGCATGTGATAGAACATGTGTGACCCCTTAGGACCACATATGACACCTTACAACACTATTGGATCCTAAGGGGTATGTTGTATAGACTAGGATGTTATAAGGGGTCATATATTCTCCTAAAGGTTCATGCATGTGTTAGAACACATATGTGACCCCTTAGGACCATATATGACCCCTTGGGACACTATTCAGTCCTAAGGGGTATGTTGTACACTCTAGGATGTTATAAGGGGTCATATGTGCTGCTAAGGGGTCCTGCATGTGTTTAAACACGTGTGACCCCTTAGGATCACATATGTCCACATATTTTACATACTAGGATGTTAAAAGGGGTCATATGGGGTTCTATGGGGTCATGCATGTGTTAGAACACATGTTTGACCCCTTAGGACCACATATAACCACTTAGGACACTATGTGATCCTATTTGGTCTTATTGGTTCCTAAGGGGTACACTAGGATGTTATAAGGGGTCATATATGGTCCAAAGGGGTCATGCATGTGTTAAATCATATGTATGACCCCTTAGGATCACATATGACTCCTTAGGACACTATTCAGTCCTAAGGGGTATATTGTATACACTAGGGTGTTATAAGGGGTCATATACAATCCTAAGGGATCACACATGTGTTAAAACATATGTGAGCCCTTAGGACCATATATAACCATGTATGACACTACATAATCCTATTTGGTCATATTGTGTCCTAAGGGGTACACTACGATGTTATAAGGGGTCATATGTGGTCCTTAGTGGTCACGCATGTGTTAGAACACATGCCTAACCCCTTAGGACCACATATGACCCCTTAGGAAACTATTGGATCCTAAGGGGTATGTTGTACACACTAGGATGCTATAAGGGGTCATATGTGCCCCTAAGGGGTCATGCATGTGTTAGAATACATGTGTGGCCCTTTAGGACCATATATGACCCTTTAGGAGACTATTGGGTGCTAAGGGGTGTGTTAAACATACTAGGATGTTATACAGGGTCATATGCGCTCCTGGGGGGTCACACATGTGTGACCCCTTAAGACCACATATGACCCCTTTGGATGACATATGTCCACATATTGTACATACTAGGATGTTAAAAGGGCTCATATGGGATCCTAAGGGGTCATGCATGTTTTAGATCACATGTGTGACCCCTTAGGACCATATATGACCACTTAGGACACTATGTGATCCTATTTAGTCATCTTGGGTCCTAAGGGCTACACTAGGATGTTATAAGGGGTCATATGTCATCCTAAGGGGTCACACATGTGTTATAACACATGTGTGACCCCTTAAGACCACATATGACCCCTTAGGACACTATTGGGTCCTAAGGGGTATGCTATACACACTAGGATCTTATAAGGGGTCATATATGGTCCCAAGGGGTCATTCGTGTGTTATAACACATGTGTGACCCCTTAGGACCACATATGACCCCTTAGGACACTATGTGATCCTATTTGGTCATATTGGGTCCTAAGGGGTACACTAGGATGTTATAAGGAGTCATATGTGGTCCTAAGGGGTCACACATGTGTTAGAACACATGTGTGATGCCTTAGGACCACATATGACCACTTAGGACACTATTGGGTCCTAAGGGGAATGTTGTACATAGTATGATGTTATAAGGGGTCATATGGGCTCCTAAGGGGTCACACATGTGTTAGAACACATGTGTGACCCCTTAGGACCACATGTGACCCCTTAGACACTATTGGGTCCTAAGGGGTATGTTGTACACACTAGGATGTTATAAGAGGTCATATGAGGTCCTAATGTGTCACGCATGATGTGTTAGAACACATGTGTGACCCTTAGGACCACGTATGACCTCTTAGGACACTATGTGATCCTATTTGGTCATATTGGATCCCAAGGGGTACACTCTGATGTTATAAGGGGTCACATGTGGTCCTAAGGGGTCACACATGTGTTAGAACACATGCGTGAGCCCTTAGAACTACATATGACCCCTTAGGATACTATTAGATCCTAAGGGGTATGTTGTACACACTAGGATTTTATAAGGGGTCATTTGGGATCCTGAGGGGTCACCAAGTGTTAGAACACATATGTGACCCCTTAAGACTACATATGACCCCTTAACACCATATATGTCCACAGACTATATATACTAGGATGTTAAAAAGGGTTATATGGGTTCCTAAGGGGTCACACAATGGTTAGAATACATGCATCACCCCTTAGGACCATATACGACAACGTAGGACACTATGTGTTCCTATTTGGTCATATTGCATCCTAAGGGGTACATTAGGATATTATAAGGGGCCATATATGGTCTTAAGGGGTCACAAATGCGAGACCCCTTAGGACCACATATGACCCCTTAGGACACTATTGGGTCCTGAGCAATATGTGGTACACACTAGGATGTTATAATGGGTCATATGTGGTCCTAAGGGGTCACACATGTGTTAGAACACATGTGTGACCCCTTAGGACCACATATGACCACTTAGGACACTATGTGATCCTATTTGGACATATTGGGTCCTAAGGGGTATATTAGAATGTTTTAAACGGGTCATATGTGGTCCTAAGGGGTCACACATGTGTTAGAACACATACAAGACCCCTTAGGACCACATGTGACCCCTTAGGACACTATTGGATCCTAAGGGGTATGTTGTACACACTAGAATGTTATAAGGGGTCATATGGGCTCCTTACATGTGTGACCCCTTAGGACCACATATGACTCCTTAGGACACTATTGGGTCCTAAGGGGTATGTTGTACACATGATGATGTTATAAGGGATCATATGGGGTCCTAAGGAGTCACTCATGTGTTAGAACACATGCATGACCCCTTAGGTACACATATGATCACTTAGGACACTATGAGATCCCATTTGGTCATATTGGGTCCTAAGGGGTACACTAGAATTTTATAAGGGGTCATATGTGGTCCTAAGGGTTTGCGCATGTGTTAGAACACATGTGTGACTCCTTAGGACCACATATGACCCCTTAGGACACTATTGGGTCCTAAGGGATATGTTGTACACACTAGGATGTTATAAGGGGTCATATGTGGTCGTAAAGGATCACGCATGTGTTAGAACACATGTGTGACCCCTTAGGACACTATGTGATCCTTTGTGGTCAAATTGGGTCCTAAGGGGTACGTTGTACATGCTAGGATGTTATAAGGGGTCATATGTGCTCCTAAGGTGTCACGCATGTGTTAGAACACATGTGTGACCCCTTATAACATCCTAGTGTGTATATTATACATAGTAGAATGTTAAAAGGGGTCATATGGGGTCCTAAGTCATTATACATGATGTGTTAGAACACATGTGTGACACCTTAGGAATGCATATGACCACTTAGGACACTATGTGATTCTATTGGGTCATATTGGGTCCTAAGGGGTACACTAGGATGTTATAAGGGGTCATATGTGGTCCTAAGGGGTCACACATGTGTTAGAATGCATGTGTGACCCATTAGGACCACATATGACCCTTAGCACACAATGTGATCCTATATGGTCATATTGGGCCTAAGGGGTATGTTGTACACACTAGGATGTTAAAAGAGATCATATATTCTCCTAAGGGGTCACGCATGTGTTAGAACACATGTGTGACCCCTTAGGATGAAATATGACCCCTTAGGACACTATATGATCCTATATGGTCACATTGGGTCCTAAGGGGAACATTGTACATACTAGGCTATTAAAAGGGGTCATATGGGGTCCTAAGGGGTCACACATGTGTTAGACAACATGTGTGACCCCTTAGGACCCCATATGATCCCTTTATGACACTATGTGATCCTATATGGTCAAATTGGGTCCTAAGGGGTACGTTGTACATACTAGGATGATATAAGCCATCATGTGGGGTCCTAAGGGGTCACACATGTGTTAGAGACCCCTTAGGACCATATATGACCCCTTAGGACACTATGTGATCCTATATGCTCATATTGGCTCCTAAGGGGTCATATGATGTCGTTAAGGGTCATGTGGGGTCCTAAGTGACCACAAATGTGTTAGATATAAGCCATCATGTGGGGTCCTAAGGGGTCACACATGTGTTAGAGACCCCTTAGGACCATATATGACCCCTTAGGACACTATGTGATCCTATATGCTCATATTGGCTCCTAAGGGGTCATATGATGTCTTTAAGGGTCATGTGGGGTCCTAAGTGGCCACAAATGTGTTAGAACACATGGGTGGCCCCTTAGGACCCCATATGACCCCTAACGATTCCATATGATCCCTTATGATAGTATATGGTCCTATGGGTTCATATGGTGTTAGTACCTGGGTCATTGTGGGTCATAAGGTATTATTATGGTTCGTTACAATCATAATGGTTCATTACAGTCAAAAGAGGTCTTAAGGGGTCTTATATGTTATACATGTGAGGATGCTAAAATGAGTCAAAATATATCTTCATATGTATTAAGGGGTCGTTCATGGCTTAATAGTGTCTTAAGATGTTCTAGTATGTGTTAAGGTGTCCTAGTAAAGTTGTATATATGTGTATGTCACATTTATAAATAATTAACCATTAAAATGCTTAAAACTAATATATTATTAAACATTAAAAAAATTTAAAGCCAAAATGTTATTCAGAATTTAAAAACTAAAAGACTAAAAAACTATTATTATGAAAAAAGATAAAAAAATTAATATATTACTATTATTGCATTTTCAAAAACATTTAAAAAACTAAAAAAACACCTATCTCCGGAATGCTTCCGACTGAAACTATTTCTTCTTTCTCCTCCTCATGCACTGAACAGTAAGTCAGTCAGTGCAAAATGAGGGGAAAGGGTTTTTTGTAGTTTATATAGGGAAAGTGGTTTCGATCGGAACCCCTTTTCCTCGTCAATGCCACGTGACTACCACATCGGTCCAACTAGAACCCTTCTGGCCGGATAGCTCGGGTTAGCTCTAGGTGCGACACAGATCCGTACTTTTACCCACTATGTTTATTTTAGAAGTCAAATGAAGATGACTTCCACCTCTGAGGTATATAAAAAGATATAGTATGGTACTAGTTAGGTGGCATATTATAATGCATCCTAAGGACGAGGCCTAATGATATATTATTACATTTCCAAGGGGACACAAATGTCCTTTCAACTTTATTTACATAATCTATACAAAATGAAAGAAAGCTTGATAAAACTTCTACCACTTGAAGACATCTTTGACTTCAAGCATGATTCTTCAATACTCAACAATGATTTGCATACCGCCCAACCTTTTGGAATCAAAATATATACTCGTACCATGCAATGAGATTATCAAAAAACTCATACTCACACACTCAAAACAATCACATTTGGACAAGGCTTACACACATAGTATACATAAAACATAAATGTACCACACACATAAAGAAAATACAATCTATATCACATGAAGGATCGAAACACAAAAATCTCATTGGGCACAAACATCTATGGCATAAAATAAGAAACCACTTTGGGCACCTCATCAATGGATCAAACCATAAGACTCCATTATTCAAATTCACCAATAGCATAAAACACATAAACCTTAATTAGAAATTTCACCAATGGCATAATCAAAGTACTCAAATTGGGTACATTCACAAATGGAAGAGACTTGAAATGTAATATAAGGTCAAATAAGATTAGATCCTATATAGGGGGTTAGGATTGTCATCATGAAGATCACTGATATAGTTAGGAAGAATCGATTGCTCTTCTCACAAGAGATAAGGAGGCACGATCATACAAAATCTAGTACTCCTCATGTGGGAACGTCTTCTATAATCATTTTAAGCCTATACAAACACTCCAAGCATGAAGGGGCATCCATTATCTTGCCTCAATTTAACTGTATTATTTCATTAGTTATCACTAAATTAAGAGACTCACCAACATGATTTCTAGTGATCAACTTTAGGTTTGGGATAGATTGGGATCCACTCCCATATTTCTCTCTACCATGGTATCGAAGGGTTATTGCATTTTCCAAAAAAATGAAGGTGGCACAAAAAAAAAAAAAAAATTAGCTCAATGCCCCTAACAATAGACATCTCATCAAATCCCAATTGGATGTCTATGTGGGTGGATTTTTTTCTTCTGCAAGAAACTAAATTTTTAGAACCCGAGGATTCCCAACCTTTCTCCAAGTGGAACAACTAGAATTATGTTGTTTCTCCCTTGATTGGAGCTCTGGAAGGGTTGGCAATTCTTTGGAAAATAAGGCTATTCAGGTACATAAGATCCAAGCTAAGGAAAATTTTATTCAGGTTGAAGTCGTACTGTTTAATCATCATTTTCATTTGATTAACATTTATGGTCGAAATTCAAATATTTCAAAATAACTTCTTTGGGACTCCCTTTCTTTTGTTTTGGCCAATTATCTAGCTGAACCTTTTATACTTGGGAGGATTTCAATGATATTTTATCCCTTAATGACAAGGTGGGAGGTATCATTCCTCCTCTTCAAAATATGTAGGCATTTAGATATTTTGTGTTTAATAATTGATTAAAATATTGGGAATGTTTGAATGGTCATGTAACTTGGACTAATATAAGGAAGAATTTTATGCACATTGTTGAGCATCTAGATAGATTTTTTTCAAAACCAATTTTCTTCTCATAGTTCAGTTCAAGCTCCTCTCAGATTTTGTCATTATCTGGATCTAATCACTTTCCTCTTTAGTTGTCTCTTGCCCCTTATATGTTTCATTCTATGTTGTCTTTTAAGTTTGAATCTATTTAGTTTAGGGATCTAGAGATTTTTCTTTTGCTTCAAATGTGGTGGCAGAGTTTTCCCTATGAGCATGGTTCTAGAATGTATCAATTGTATAAGAAGTTGCAAAAGATTAATGGGATGATTACGAAAGGGAACAAAAAGTTTTTTAAGAATGTTTTTGTGTTAAAGTCATAAATTGAATCTGCCCTACTTAATGTTAATAATATAATCATTTGGAATGGTATTTATTTATGGTGAAAATGGAAACAACAATATTGAAAGACTAAATGAATTCAACAACGAAACCCTAGCCTAACAACAACAAAGATCCACCATAACATATGAAGATTACCTAAGACAATGCAAATAAAATAAAATCACAAAGATTATACTATCACATGTCCAATAGGGTTTGGATCTCCATTCTTCGTATCTCCATTGATCTTGCTTGATATATTTACTCTCAGATTTTATATATGCACAAGAGCTCAACAAAGAACGGAAATGTGGTTGCAAGTAGACTTGATCGCATATGAAATTTTGAATGCTAGAAGGCTTGATTAGCTGAATAGATTGATTAGAGTTGATAATGAAGGAAGCATCTCCTTATATAGAAGACACTATAAGAAATGGAGGGATAAGATTGAGAGGTGTAAAAGATAAATGGTCAGCTAAGATTAGAGGGTAGGTAGAGAAAAGAAGAAAATAATGAAAGGGTAGGTAGTGTAGGAATTAAGAGATGAATGACATGCGTCATGGGTAGAAAAGCCTAATGAATTAATTAAATAAATAAAGATTTAATTAATGAATAGAGGAAGTGGGATCAATTAAATAAATAAAATATTTATTTAATTAAGGAAAAGCATAATTTAAATAAATAAAAGTATTTATTTAAATGAGAAATAAGGCTAGAAGAGGATAAATGAATTAAAAAAATAAATAAAGATTCATTTAATTAATAGAAGAATTAGGCTTAGACAATTAAATAAATAAAATATTCATTTAATTAGACTGGACAATTTTAGGTGTCTACATTTTATAGAAGTTGAGAAATACAACCCCACAGTAGCCTGAAGATCTTCTGCAAGCCGAATAACCTGTTACAAGGAGAAGCAATGAAGCAAAATCTAAAGAACAAGAAAAACACAGGAAAAATATTCTCCAAAAAAGAGAGCTTCAATTCACCAGAAAAATGTATATTGAAAAGATGATACAATGAAAAGAAAAATAACCTCCAATAGGTCAAGAAACCCTAAAAAGGGAAAACCCTAGGTTTGCACATAATAATTAATTAAAATAATTAATTATATGCACCTAATGTTAGCTTAAGTGTAAAAAGATAATTGGAAACTTAAAGAATTAAACAAATAATGTTTAATTTAATCAAGTAAAGACCCAATTACTCTAACACCCCCCCTTAAGCTAGACTTAGGGAGAAGCTAAAACCTAGATCAACTACTGAAAGCATGAAAGATGGGTCCCGGCAACAAGGCCTGATCAGGTACCCAAATACAATGAAATCTCTATGAAACGGAGACAAAGGAGAAAACCCAGTGGGAAAAAACTCCTCTTCAAAAAGAGATAAAAGAACATGTTGAAAGAAGAAGAAGGAAGGAAGCCCTCATAAAGACCCCCCAAGGGCAACTTCCTTCACCCCAAGCATGAAGCGCAACTGAAGATAGCGCGGCGATGCAAAAGGTTTCGTGAAGATGTCTGCAACCTGCTCAGAAGTGGGAATGTACTCCAGAATGAGAACACCATCCTGAATCAACTGACGGATGAAATGCATGTGAAGCTCAATGTGCTTCGTCCGCTGATGCTCTACTGAGTTGCGGGAAATATGAATAGCACTCTGATTGTCACACCAAAGAACAGTGGGACTATCATGAGGAAAACCAAACTCAGTCATCAATTGTCCGAGCCATAAGATCTCCTGACTAGCAAGCACAACAGAGCGGTACTCAGCCTCTGTAGAGGATAATGCATGAGCAGTCTGCTTCTTGCAAGACCATGTGATAGGACCAGAGCCAAGATAGAAAATAAAGCCGGAAGTAGACTTTCGATCAGTGACATCACCAGCCCAATCTAAGTCAGTGTAGCCAACAATGTGTGGTTCCCCTGATGTATAATGAATGCCATGAGAACTAGTGCCCTGAATGTACCTCAAAATATGTTTGGCAGCTTGCCAATGACTCTCATGAGGATCATGGGAGAAGCAAGAGACAAGACCAACCGCAAAAGAAATATCAGGATGGGTGTGAGTCAGGTACAACAAACTACCAACCAACTACCTGTAAAGTGTAGAAACGACTAAAGGAGTGGGACAAGCTGTGGTCAAAACAACCCTTGACTGAAATGGTGTGGGAGCAGGCTTGCAATCAAGCATGTTGAAGCGCTGAAGCATGTCAAGAGCATACTTCTGCTGGTAGAGAGAGATCCCATCAGAAGTCTGAATCACCTGAAGACCAAGGAAATAGTGCAATAGACCGAGATCTGTCATCTCAAACTGATCCATCAAGGCACGCTGAATATGCTGAATCATAGAGGATGAGCTACCCGTGATGAGAAGATCATCAACATATAGCACAAGAATCAAAATGTCACCCTCAAGAATCTGAATGTAGACGGTGTGACCAGAATGACTGCGGGAGAACCCAATGGAGAGCAAGAAAGAGTCCATCTTCTCATACCAAGCCCGAGGGGCCTGTTTGAGACCATACAATGAACGTCGAAGTCTGCAAACAAAAGAACTATCTTGCACAAATCCCTGAGGTTGTTCCATGTAGATTTCCTCCTGTAGATCCCCATGCAAGAAGGCACTCTTCACATCCATCTGAAAAATAGGCCAATGCTGAGAAGCTGCAAGAGAAAGTACAAAGCGAATGGAATTCATCTTGGTGATAGGGGGGAAATGTCTCGAAGTAATCAATACCCTCAACCTGTGAAAAACCCTTCACAACAAGACATGCCTTGTACTTATCAATGGAACCATCAGCAACATATTTAGTGCGATACAACTAGCGACACCTAACCATCTTTTTTCCCTTAGGAAGAGGACATAGATCCCATGTATGATTCCTCATCAAAGAAGAATACTCCTCCTCCATAGCACAATCCCACTCAGGGTGACCTGTCGCCTCTGAAAACTTTTGAGGATCATCTGAAATAGCATGACTCAAAAGACTAGAACCCACTGTGTGAGAATGAGTGCGACGAGTATGTGAAGGGTCACAAGCCAGAGGACCTACCGCTGCAATAGTAAGGCGAGCCCACTTGGGCATCTGAGGTGGAGCAGGTGGAGGTGGGGATGGTAAAGGTGGGGATGGTGGATCATCAGCACCATCATCAGAATCATCCTCAAAAAGATCTTGAAGTGGTGCAGTGGCCGGAGTAGGTAGAGGAGTAGACACTGGAGTCAGGGTATCCATTGTGGGAAGACGCTCATCAAACTGAACATCCCGTCGAAACAAGACCTCTCTGGAATCAGGATCAAATAACCTATACGCCTTAACATCCTTATAGTAGCCAACAAAAATGAGTGGTCGGCTCTTCCGCTCCATGGCTTTCCTCTGAGCATCAAGAATAAAGGCCCATGCCTCACTACCAAATACCCAAAAAAAGGAAACATCAGGCTTGTCATGAGACCAAGCCTCCTCAGGAGTCATATGTTGAATAGCCTTGTGAGGCATCCAATTCTGAATATAGTCGGCACAATTGATTGCCTTAGCGCAAAAAGATGAATCCATGGACCTGGACTGAATCATACAATTCACCATCTCCCATAAAGTTTTGTTCTTGCGTTCAGCGAGACCATTCTGCTGAGGGGTGTAGGGAACAGCAAACTGATGCTGCAAACCATGCTCAATGCAAAAATCTCTAAAAGCCTGATTCACATACTCCCCCCCATTATCTGTATGTATCCACCGAATAGAATAGCCAGACTGCTTCACGACAAATGTCTTGAAGATTCGAAATGAATCAAAGACATCGGATTTGTACTTAAGAAAGTACACCCATGTGTGTCTGGACAAGTCATCAATAAACGTGAGTACATACTTGGCCCCTAAAAAAGAAGGAGTGGGAAATGACATGAGATCACTATGAATCAACTCCAAGGGTGCCAAAGCACGAGAGGCTCTCCCTTTTGGAAAGGGATCTTTGTGATGCTTGCCAAGAACACAACCATGACAAACACCATCAGTGCAGGAAATCTGTGGGAGCCCAAGAACAAGTGCCTGTGTACTCATCTGTTGAAGATATCTGTAATTGACATGGCCCAATCGCTCATGCCAAAGCTTACTCACTGAATCTGTATGTGCTATGAGAGATGAACCTGTACCCGAGGAGGGCTCAAATTCATCAAATCTATAGAGACGAGATGCAGAATCCACACTACCAGAAGCCACAACCAAATCAAGGTCATGGAGGTCCCGAATAACCACATCATGTGGTGAGAACTCAACTGTCTTACCAGAGCCAGAGTGGCAAATCTGATAAATGGACAGGAGGTTCGTTAAGGTGTCAGGGACAACCAGAACATCCTATAGAGTAACCCCATCCAAAGAGACATAACCTGAACCCAAGACGGAAAGCTGAACTGAGCCACCCACTGCAATCTGTGAAATACCAGAAGAGGCAAGAGAAGTAACCAACTGTTGAGTGTGTGTCATATGGTGAGAAGCACAAGAATCTAGAATCCAAGTGGACCCAGAGGTCAAAGCTCTAGTAGTGAGAGCATGACCTTTCCCTGTGGAAGGAGAAGATGCCTGAGGTGAGGAAATGTGATGTTGTTGCATGGCTTCCTCTAAAGCCTCTAATCGTTTCCAACACTTGGAAACTGGATGTTCATCCTTTCCACAAAAACTGCAAGTGTCTGATGATTTCTTCTTAGTCTTGGAGGAAGACTCGCCGGACTGTGAAGATTTCCCTTGTTTGGGAGGAACTGGTTTTGAATCAGACTTAGGAGCAGGCTTGGAGGAATTCTCACTACCTGCAAAAGGCTTTTTCTACTTCTGTTTCTGCTTCTGTTTGTCCTTCTCCTTAGAGGACTGAGCAACCACTGTTCTTGGAGCCTGAGAGCGTATCCAACTGAGAAAGATGAGGCTGCTCACGAGACAAGTGCTCACAAAAGACATCAAAGCTAGGCATGGTGAAATTAGTACCCAAACCATCCATGGTGGAGTAGAAAGCAGAGGCAAAAAACTGAAAGGGACCCCAAAGCTTCAAAAGAATCAAATGAATGCACTCTATATCGGTCTTGTTCTTTCCACATCCCTAAAGAACAGATCTGGTAGTCTTGAATTTGTTCAAAAAATCCTCAATAGTGGGAAAGGTATCAAGTAACAATGAAGTCAACTCTGCCTCAATCTGTAATGCCCGAATCTCATTGATCCTCCTGAAGAGAGAATCAAACTTCAACCACATATCTTGAGGAGTAAGCAACTCATCAAGGTGAAACAAAAGACTGTCGGAGACATGCAAAGTGATCAAACCCATGGCCTCATCCAGCATGTTCCGGTACATAAGAACCTCATAAGGATGATGTAGGTCTGGCTGAACCTCATCCAAAGTAGCCCACAACCCTCATGACCTAAGAAGCCTCATGATGCGGGGCTTCCAGGTGTGATAGTTGTGTGAAGTCAACAACTCAACTGAAGGATCTGCCATGAGAACAAAGAAAAAACTCTGCACCTGCACCTACTTGTTGGTTGTTTTTATTATGTGATATTTCAGAATAGACAGAAGATGCAGAAGGGTTTGTTTGTTTTGAGAGTTTAGGTGTTCCTGATTTCTAAAATAAATGACAAAAAGCGAGAAAAAAAACACCCCCCCACAATGGAGAAAC
This sequence comes from Cryptomeria japonica, assembly GCF_030272615.1. Taxonomy (NCBI): domain Eukaryota; kingdom Viridiplantae; phylum Streptophyta; class Pinopsida; order Cupressales; family Cupressaceae; genus Cryptomeria; species Cryptomeria japonica. The sequence continues at coordinate 128,610,230 of NC_081413.1, read as the reverse complement.
CCAAACCCTAGTACATAGTACGGAGAAGGAAGTAGTGCATAAGCAAAAAAAATTCAAACTGATATCTCATGTACCTAGTGAAAATTCTGAGAAAAAAAATCACAAATTTGAATAGAGAATGCTGAGATCTTTCCAACGCCTATTCGTTTTTGAAAAACGGAGTCCGTTTGCCCATTTTATGGCCCCTGAAGTGCAAAAAAGAAGCCCGACTTTGACTGGTAAAAAACATAATCAAATAGTAGATCCAGAAAAAAAATCCACAACCATGAGGTCCAGCTTGTAATCACCTTTCCAACGCCTATTTGTTCGCCAAAATTTGACTCCGGATGCACGATCGAGGCCCAAAAAACCAAACCCCTCTCAAAAAGACTAGAGAGGAGGGGTTGGTGGTGCTCCGGGCGGAGGTGGCGCTCGGGCCGAGTGCAGGAGGTGTTGGGTGGAGCTGAGCAGAGCAGAGCTCAGCCTGGTGGAGCGGAGCTCAGCCCGGTGGTGGTGGCGTACCGGTGGGGCGGGAGCGGCGGTCGGAGCGGCAGGAAACTTGTCGACGGGGAACGGAGCGTGGCCGGCGACGTGGAGTTCGCGGGCGGCGGGAGACTCGCCGACGGAAGACAGAGCTTGGTCGCCAGCGGGATCCATAGTCGAAGCTGGAGGCCTGCGGCACCAGGTGGGGCCGGCCTGACAGGTCTGTACGGCGCCGGACTGTTAGGTCCGGTACCCTAAATTGCTTTGTTAAAATTTTTTTTTTTTTGAATGCCTTTTTGATTTGTTTGATTTTTTTTTGAAATTTTTTTTTTTTGGAAAAATCAAAACAATTCGGCCTGCATGCCGTAAAAAGGCAATATTTTTTTCTTCAAATTTTTTTTTTCTTGGTGTGTGTGCCAGGGCCGTACGGCCTGGCTTGGAGAGAGAAAAAAATCACCCAGATGCTTAGGGGTCAAAATAGGGGTTTTTGGGTCTTCTAAGCACGATGGTGAGGTCCGTTTAGGCCCAAAGTGCTAAAAAAAAACCTTAACCATAAGCACACAAAAAATGCCTGAAACCCCAGATCTGCTTCAAATGCAAAATTCTCAAAAAATAGGAATGGGTAGCTGCAGATCTGAGCTCTGATACCATATAGAAGTTGAGAAATACAACCCCACAGTAGCCTGAAGATCTTCTACAAGCCGAATAACCTGTTACAAGGAGAAGCAATGAAGCAAAATCTGAAGAACAAGAAAAACATAGGAAAAATATTCTCCAAAAAAGAGAGCTCCAATTCACCAAAAAAATGTATATTGAAAAGATGATACAATGAAAAGAAAAATAACCTCTAATAGGTCAAGAAACCCTAAAAAGGGAAAACCCTAGGTTTGCACATAATAATTAATTAAAATAATTAATTATATGCACCTAATGTTAGATTAAGTGTAAAAAGATAATTGGAAACTTAAAGAATTAAACAAATAATGTTTAATTAATCAAGTAAAGACCTAATTACTCTAACACATTTTGCCCCTCTTTGAGACAATGCAGCTTGTCATGTTGTTTCAAAGAAGATAAGATGAACTGATACAAAGTTTCCCCAAGATGGGAATGATATGCCCCCTTGAGAGATTGGATGAAAATGTCTGAAAAGATCACAGACAATCTCTCGATAAGAAAGGAAGGATAGAATGGACAGACCGGATAGGACAGAGTGACAAAGTCACGAGATAAAGAAGTCTGACCTGGGAAATGAGGGCTAGGGTAGTCTATAAGATAGACTACGAATGAAAACATCCTCATTATCATCCACACACTTAAGAGATCAGAGTGCAGAAAGAGTAGAGAGCAGTCAGAAGTGATGACATTGGTGCACAGATTCATTTATGTTCACCGATATAAGAGGCCAATAATGTAGGAGAGCCGGTGAGTACCACAAAACCTCCTTGTACTTTGTTGCATTAATTGTTGTCATAAATTCATGCTAGGTAGTGTAATAAATGCACTTTACATAATGTCTAGAAAAATGTCAAGCAGGGGGGGAAATACTAAGGCACATCTGTGTTGGTACCAAGTGTGTATGTGTCGAAGAGAGGCACGTTTGTGTGATGCAGGCATGTCTATACAGGGCAGAGGCACGTCTATGTGTGTCAGGCGCGTCTATGTAGATCAAGTGCATTTAGGAAGGATGCAAACACGTTTGTGTCTTCACAGTCGAATTGGCAGTTCTGTGATGAGCATACACTGTCGATTGGATAAGCTACCGAGAGGATACACCCAAGTAGGTCCTCTAGGGAAGACTAGGATAGCAGATAGGGCTAGGATTGACAATTTTGTGATAGAACATACGTTGCCAATCAGGAAACTACTCAAGAGGATACACTCAAGCAAAGGCTCTAGGATAGGATAGATCGAGGCACTTTGTGATGAACAGAGAGTACCATAGAAATTGACAATTCTATGATAGAACATACGTTGCCAATTGGATTAGGTTGGAATTGACAATTCTGTGATAGAACATACATTGTCAATTGGATAAGCTACTCAAGAGGATACACTCAAGTAGGTGCCCTAAAAGATAGGATCAAAGTAGCACTTTGTGATGAACAAGGAGTACTACTAGGATAAAAAGTAGTACTTTATGATGAATAGGGGGTACCACTAGGATAAGAAGCAACACTTTGTGATGAATAGGGAGTACCACTAGGATAAAAGAGTAGCACTTTGTGATGAACAAGGAATGCTACTAGGATTGACACAATTGATTTTCTTGACTACAGGAGGACCTACTGATGCTGGAGTCACAGGAGAGATTCCCTTTGACTCAGAGTTTGCGAGCAGAGCTAACACTTGAAGATAGAGCAACAGTTGAGGCTATGGGACTGTGATACATTATGTATGTGCCTACGTTTTGGGTGAACATGGGATTGTTGACTGCATTAGCTGAGAGATAACACTTAGAAACATATACATTTCATTTGTTGATGGGTGAGATGATAGTCACCTTGGAGGATTTATATAGGATACTAAGGATACTGATCAATGGGGATTTAGTTCCTTCTGATCGAGAGGGAGACAGGGATGCACTGAGACGAGTGTTTCAGGATCCAGGACTGGAGATGAGGGTTGTACATGTGGCTTGGGATACCATGACATAGACAGGATTGGAACTACTAGCAGTACTAGCAGGAGTGATCAGTGGGTTCCTCTGTTTGGATAGGGCAACACGAGGGTTGGTTGTAGGATGGGGGAGGAATCCGAAGAAATTGGTGATACAGCACACTAGGTTTGCACTGGGGTCATGTCTTTTGGCACACTTATACTATGAACTGCATCAGTTTGTGTATCATGAATCAGTAGGATTGGGATGCGGAGTGGCACTATTGCAGGGAGCATCTGTCGGTTACATGTCTGATACACTTTAGAGGTAGGGGGCATGGGTGTAGTTACGTGCATCTGTATGATATGATTACATCTTAGCCTTGGATTGGGAGGCTGGAGTACTGGTGTTGAGTTATTGATGAGATAGACAGTGTGGTATGGAGGTCGACGATGGAGACAGGGTGCATTGGCAAAGAGGAGAGTGGCTCCAAGGAGAGAGGGCAGAGAGGAGAGACAGGCTCAACATTCTCATGTAGTGAGGGATAGAGGTGGATTTTTGTTACAGGTGCCAACAACACACGTTTCGAGATAGGTACAGGCTCCTAGATAGGTACAGGGATGGGGACAGGGACAAGGACAACCACAAGGATAGGGTGAGTGGGGAGAGTGTTGAGAAAAATGGTGTCTCAACCTTGCATTTATGCGAGGTTACTATTTATAGTAAGTTTTCATTTGAGCACAAAATGGTGCGAAACTCTCCCTGAAGCTTTTGGTTGGCTAGATAAGCATTCCGGTAAAGTTGCATCGCAAGGTCACAGCTAGTTTTGAAGATATTAAAGTTTTCGTCTTGGAGGGGTGCAATAAAATGTTTAAACTTAATTTTGGGGGCTTTAGAGGCTCCAAAATGCCTTGAAAAGTGGCCATAACCAGCGTAGCCAGTTACGAGGTGATAGAGCACTTTGCGAGCTTTCCGGCGCTCCAAACGGTTCGTCAATCGGACACCCGGTTCTCAAGTTATGGCCTCTGAAAGTTTGTACTCCTAAAATAGGAAAAATAATTTGTATCGGATACATAAATGAGCTGTAAAAGGGAGCGACACGTGTTGATGTGTGCTTTAACATCTCATAGGGCATCTAGAAGGGAGATAAGGTCAGTTACACCTTATTGGGTGGTTTTAGCCCATGGTTTTGTAATACTGTTTGACGGTTTCTTGTATTGTATCTCCTATTTATGAGGTGTGTGAGATAGAGGTTGTGTGTAAGAGTCTTATGGCTATTGAGTTGTCTCTGAATCTCTGATTAGTGGTACTCCTATGAAGAGCTTGCTCTGCAAGTATGTTGTAATCTATTTTTGATTGCTGAATAAAATATTGAGCTGCTTTTGGAGTGTGGGGTTTTTCTCCCGAAAGGGTTTTCCCCACGTAAATCACTATGTTGTGGTATGAATGCTATTATATCTATTTCTATTTTCTGTAACTGTTGTAAAAATCTGAAAAAGTTTTGCATTACCCTCCTCTCAAGGTTAGTGTAGGAAGTTGTTTCCGCTACTTAACTTCCTTACAAGTGGTATCAGAGCCTGATCACCTTTGGCTTCAATTGTGGGCAGTTGGGTTTTTTGAACTAATCCAGATTTGAGTGGGAGCTTGTGCAGAAGACACTTTTTGATCTTGTTGCAGGAATATTCAGATGGCGAGTTCATCAGGGAGAATAGAGGTGGAGAAATTTAATGGAAGTAATTTTGAGATGTGGAAGCTGAAGATGGAAGATCTGCTAATAGATCAAGATCTTTGGGATGCTATTGATGCGAATGTCCAAAGGCCCTCAGATCCTACTGTAGCAGCTCAGTATGATATTATGGACCTTAAAACCAAGGGTCTAATTAGACTGTGCCTGGCAGACTCTGTTCTAATCAATGTCCATGAAGAGAACTCTGCAAAGAAGCTATGGACTAAGCTTGGTGAGATGTATCAAGCGAAATCTTTATTAAATCAAATTTTCTTAAGAAAGAAATTGTATTCCTTGAAGATGGAAGAGGGTGGATGAATTGTAGACCACCTAGAAGAATTCAATATGTTGGTGGCTCAATTAGTATCCGTCGGTGTTAAGATGGACGAGGAGGAGAAATGTCAGATCTTGCTTCGTTCTTTGCCTGATTCGTGGGATTCTCTTGTTATGGCTATCGGTAGTACTTCTGTTGTTTTGAAATTTGAAGATGTGGTGGGTGCCCTACTCAGTGAAAAGATGCGAAGGAAGGTATCCATCAGTTCAAAGGAAGCCCTAACCGTTTGTGGAAGACCTAAGGAGAAAGGCAAGAAGAATGAGAAGCGCGACAAGTCCAAATCCAAAGGGAGATCGAAATCTCCTGGAAAGTCCAAAGTCATTTGCTCGAACTGCGGTAAACCGGGTCATATCCGTAAGGACTGCAAAGAAGAAAAGAAGAAGAAGAAAAGGAAAAAGTTCGATTCTGATTCTGAGTCCGACAAGGAAGATGGCGATGCATTTATTGCGGCTTTGGCGACTCATGCAGGTAATGATGCCTGGCTAATTGACTTAGGTGCATCTTTTCATATGACTTCCAATAGAGATTGGTTTTCTGAATATGAAGGATTTAATGGAGGTAAGGTGTACTTGGGTGATGATTCACATCTAGACATTGTTGGTCGAGGTAAAGTTAGAATCAGGTTTTCTGATGGTAGAATAAAAAGGATTAATGGTGTGTTGCATATCCCTGGATTAAAACGAAACTTGTTATCTGTGAGCAAACTGATAGATGCGGGTGTGCAGGTAGTCTTTTCTGAAGCAGGATGTAAGATGATTAAGGGTGCTATGGTAGTTGCTAGAGGTGTCAGGTTTGGCACTTTGTATAAGCTTGACGCATACACTGTTGAGTGTAATAGCACTTCTGTAAAAAGTAAATCTACGGATACTTCACTGAAAGATTTGAAGGTTTCACCTTCAGCAGATGGAAATGGTTTTTGGGTACCTAAGGGTGCTCTTTCGTCTGAAGCAAAGTTACCTGCAAAGAAGACTATGTTATGGCACCAGAGACTTGGCCACATTGGAGAAAAGGGTCTAACGACCTTGAAAAATAAAAATCTTGTTGAAGGTTTGAATGATTGTAATCTTGACTTTGATTTCTGTGAGCATTGCATTTATGGAAAACAAAACCACGTTCAGTTTTACTCGAGTTCTCATAAAACTTGTGGTGTTTTGGATCTTATCCATTATGATGTGTTTGGTCCAGTAGATGTCTCTTCGATTGGAAAATCCACATATTATGTTTCATTTATTGATGATTTTAGTAGAAGGACATGGGTTTATTTTCTAAAGAGTAAATCTGAAGTTTTTAGTCATTTTAAAGAATTTAAAGCAATGGTTGAGGTGCAGACTGGAAAGAAAATAAAATGTTTGAGAACTGATAATGGCGATGAGTTTTTCTCTAATGATTTTGATAGATTCTGTAAAGACTGTGGAATTAACAGGCAGAAGACAACTCTGTATTCTCCACAGCAGAATGGAGTTGCAGAAAGAATGAACAGGACACTGATGGAGAAGGCTAGGAGTATGTTGAGTGGTGTTGGTCTTGAACAAAAGTTTTGGGCTGAAGCTGTTGCCACTGCTTGCTACCTGATTAATAGGTCTCCTACATCAGCTCTTGTTGATAAAATGCCTATGGAAGCATGGTCAGGTCACAAGCTTTCATTGAGACATCTTAGAGTTTTTGGTTGTGAGGCATATGCACATGTGCCAAAGGAGAAGTGAACAAAGTTGGAGAACAAGGCTGTGAAATGTATCTTCATCGGGTATAGTTATGGTGTGAAAGGATACAAGCTTTGGGACCGTGTTGCACAAAAGGTAATTCATAGTAGAAGTGTTATTTTTAGAGAAATTAAGTCTTCTTCTGTTACATTGCAGCCAGAATAGACAAAAAAGAAGATGTGATTCAACTTCCTTCTACACCTGAAAGAGTTGAATCGAGACCCCTAGATAGGCAAGAAGTTGAGGAAAGCTCGTCTAGCTCTGAATCTTCAGAAGAGGAGGAAGAACCTCCAACTCAGCTTGTTCGAAGGTCTACAAGACATAGACAACCACCTGAAAGGTATTCACCTAATTATTGGAGATGTATTTTTGCTCTGAATACTAGTGTGGATGAACCGAAATCTGTAGAAGAAGCATTAGGTATGAATGATGCAGAATCCTGGAAGATTGCTATGGAGGAAGAAATGGCAGCTTTGAAAAAGAATGATACATGGGATCTTGTACCATTGCCTGAAGGACGAAAACCTGTTGGTTGTAAATGGGTGTTCAAGAAAAAGATTGGTTCAGATGGAAGCATTGAGAAGTATAAAGCAAGGTTGGTTGCAAAAGGCTACTCTCAGGTTGAGGGTGTTGATTACGGTGAGATATTTTCTCCTGTTGCAAAAATGACGTCCATTAGATTTTTGCTTTCTATTGCTACTGCTTATGATTTAGAGGTTGAGCAAATGGATGTGAAAACTGCTTTCCTTCATGGTGATTTGGAGGAAGATATTTATATGACACAGCCGGAGCACTATGTGGTGAAAGGCAAAAGTAATTTGGTCTGTAAGCTGAAGAAATCTTTGTATGGCCTCAAACAAAGTCCTAGGATGTGGTACCAGAAATTTGATAGATATGTGTTGAGTTTGGGATTTGAACGTTCTAAATCAGATCACTGTGTTTATTATAAATCTGATGGTAATCATTTCTTATTCATTGCATTGTATGTTGATGATATGTTATTCATTGGTAAAGGGAAAGGTATGATTTCAGAGCTGAAGTCTCAGCTCGCTGCTAAATTTGAAATGAAAGATCTTGGTGCAGCAAAGCACATTCTTGGGATGGAAATTAGAAGAGATAGGGTGAATAGAAAGCTATGGCTAGGCCAGAGTAAGTATGTGAATTCAGTGTTACAGAGGTTCAACATGCAGAATTGTAGACCATTGAGTGTTCCTTTTACAGTTGGAACGAAACTATCTGTTTCAGATTGTCCTACATCCCCATTGGAGATAGAAGACATGAGCAGAGTGCCTTACCAGAGTGCGGTTGGAAGCTTGATGTATGCTATGGTCTGTACTAGACCAGACATTGCCCAAGAAGTGGGAGTACTTTCTAGATATATGTCTAATCCTGGTAGAGTTCATTGGGATGCAATCAAAAGAGTCTTCAGATATTTGAAGGGTACTTCAGAGTATTCTTTGTGTTATCATGGTAATTCAGTTGGAGACATGACTTCCCTTGATATCCATGGTTATGTGGATTCAGATTGGGTAGGTGATATTGATAGCAGAAGATCCACCAGTGCTTATGTGTTTACTTTGTTTGGTGGTGCAATTAGTTGGATGAGTAAGCGACAGGCTATGGTTGCTTTATCCACTACTGAAGCAGAGTATATGGCAGCTACTCATGCTTGTAAAGAGGCCATTTGGCTTAAGAGATTGTGTTCGGATATTGGAATAAAACAAGGTACAGTGATAGTTTACTGTGATAGTTAGAGTGCAATTAGCCTAGCTAAGAACTCGACATTTCATGCCCGGACCAAACATATTGATGTTTAGTATCATTTTGTTAGAGATATGGTCAAAGATGGTAGGATGAAGCTGGTTAAGGTGGAAACTTTGATGAATGTTGCAGATGCTTTAACAAAGGCTGTGAGCATAGAGAAGTTCAGATGGTGTTTAGAGTCTATGGGCCTTATGGCCCCTAGCAATTGATTCATTGTGTTGACATTCCCTTCCGCTCCTGCAAGGTGTTCGACAAGTGGGAGATTTGTTGAGAAAAATGGTGTCTCAACCTTGCATTTATGCGAGGTTACTATTTATAGTAAGTTTTCATTTGTGCACGAAATGGTGTGAAACTCTCCTTGAAGCTTCTGGTTGGCTAGATAAGCATTCTGGTAAAGTTGCGTCGCAAGGTCACAACTAGTTTTGAAGATATTAAAGTTTTCATCTTGGAGGGGTGCGATAAAATGTTTAAACTTAATTTTGGGGGCTTTAGAGGCTCTGAAACGCCCTGAAAAGTGGCCATAACAAGCACAATAGGTGACGAGGTGATAGAGCACTTCGCGAGCTTTCCGGCGCTTCAAACAGTTCGTCAATCGGACACCCGGTTCTCAAGTTATGGCCTCCGGAAGTTTGTACTCCTGAAATAGGAAAAATAATTTGTATTGGATACATAAATGAGTTGTAAAAGGGAGCAACACGTGTTTATGTGTGCTTTAACATGTCATAGGGCATCTAGAAGGGAGATAAGGTCGGCTACACCTTATTGGGTGGTTTTAGCCCATGGTTTTGTAATACCGTTTGATGGTTTCTTGTATTGTATCTCCTATTTATGAGGTGTGTGAGATAGAGGTTGTGTGTAAGAGTCTTATGGCTATTGAGTTGCCTCTAAATCTCTGATTAGTGGTACTCCTGCGAAGAGTTTGCTCTGCAAGTATGTTGTAATCTGTTTTTGATTGCTGAATAAAATATTGAGCTGCTTTTGGAGTGTGGGGTTTTTCTCCCGAAAGGGTTTTCCCCACGTAAATCACTATGTTTTGGTATGAATGCTATTATATCTATTTCTATTTTCTATAACTATTGTAACGATCTGAAAAATTTTTGCATTACCCTCCTCTCAAGGTTAGTGTAGGAAGTTGTTTCCGCTACTTAACTTCCTTACAGAGAGGAGGAGGATGAGATAATATCCTTGAGGGAGATTTGTGAGGGATAGGTAGATGAGATCTAGGATCTAGAGAGGGAGACATCTAGGCTTAGAAGATAGCTGAGGGACACTGAGCGGGAGAGGGATCAGGCTATTCAGTGCTTTATAGAGGTTGAGACAGCATTGAGGGCAGGGAGGCAGGTAGAAGAGGACACAGGGGCTGGATATGCCTATGATCCATAAGCAAGGGAGGAGATAGCCTATTGGAAAGACCTGTACTATGGAGTGGTGCCACTAGATCAGCGGGCTAGGAGCTTCCAGAGACCATCACGGACTACGATGACCATTGGAGGGAGAGATAGGAGACAGACATCTAGCGGTGGGGTCATGGGTCCTCCACCACCACCAGATAGAGGGGACAAGAGAGGTGATCCTGGGGCAGGTCCTTTCAGGGCTTAGACTCCGTCGAGGCTAGTAGGCTCCGAGGGAGGGATTTCATCATAGCCTTAGAGGGCTCCCTATGTATCAGTTTTGTACTATTTTGTATGATGACACCTTTGGTTGATTGTAGCCATATGATTTTTACATCATTGTATCATGATACTTATGATTATATATATGAGATGACTCATCCTTGCAGTAGCTATATGCATGTGTACCTATGTGATGCTTCTATATGTTTTATGATGTATGATTCTATGTAGCATTTATGATATGGATGCAAATATGTACATGATGAAATACAATATTTTTGTTCTTTTATGTTTTAATATGTTATGCATATGCAAATGTGAATATATGAAATGCAAATAAATATGATAATGTACATAACTATTTATATGATGAGGATGCAAAATGTGTTAACATGTGTTGTGTGTAGGATGTGATGCAATTGTGATATCTATATGTATGTATAAAATGCTTATATGTGGTAATTAAGGTGCAAACTACATGAAATGCAAATGTTTTTGGCATTTCATTATACTCAGTCCTGTGATAGCAGGCTACATAGACTCAAGAACGATGGAGGTTAATCAAGAAAGAGGGATGGAAGATAGAAGATATGAAAGTGAAAGAGTTTCTTGTATGTTATCATCATTGAGCTTTATTATGGCAAATAGGTTATGACAATCCAGATATATGTTTGACCCAGAAAGTCATTATACCCGTTTGCATTGAAATCAGAGAGTCGCAAACAAGGAATTCCCCAGTTCATACTAGACTCACAGTGTCCTCATATCCTTGGACAAGTCATAGCATTACTAAGAGACAATCCATAGACAACAAAGAAAAATAGGTGACGATACCTAATCCTCGCCTTTCTAGTCAAAGACATCCTGGAGATAGAATCTCTAGTCAGAGACATCCCGAAAAAGCTAAAAGACATGTCACCAAAAAGATAAAATCAAAAGAAAACCAAGACTCGACACCAACATCCACTGTAGTCCTCAAGTTTAGTATCTCTTGTCACTTGTATAAGTCTTATTTGATTGTGGTCATAATGTTTACTTTCACAAAAGGATAGATAGCACTAAACCATAATGTTTTTCGAGTCTATTGAAAGATTTGATTTTGTTGAAGCCCATTGTTTTTGTGTCTCACCTAAAACTGATACTTTATTGCAAAGAAAATGAAACTTTATTATGGATTGGCGATGCAAGTGTTGCTTTATTGTGGATTGTGCGTGGATAGACTGAAGACAACTGGAAGAAACTATACTCCTCAGAATATGTGATTCTCTCAGTTCCACACCCATCACTAGATGTAGGATTTTCCTTAGCCATAGATAGGAGCAGATTTATTATGGACGGAAAGGGGTGAAAAGGAAGGATTATTATTGTAATACCCTAAAAATGGTCATCTAAACCATAGGCTCCTAATCTCGACAACGTCACCAAGGTCCTAACCAAAGGCAATTAAATCAATCTTGAGCACACAATTAATTCCTAAAATCATCAAATGTCACATGGCAAATCAATCACTCAATATTAATTAAATATTTATTTAATTAATTAATCATTCCAAGTAAATCATTTTAAACAATTATCATATTTATTTTAATTAAATATCCTAGCATATTTAATTAAATAAATCAAATTGCCATAAATCTTCAAAAAAGGAAACAAATCAAGAAAGAGGAATTAATTTAAATCAATTAAATCAATTGAGCACAAATCTTCAAAAATGGAAATAAATCAAAAAAGAATTAAAATTTGAGAAAAGAAATCAATTAGAGATATCTTGAAAAAAACAAATTTAAAGTTGATAGATAATCTCAAAGAAAAGAATTAAAACAATTCAATATTAAAATTGAATGAAATAGAGAATAAATTAGTTTTTTTTTTCTGATTTAATCTTAATTTTAGTTCAATTTCCTTTAAATCAGTTTTTTCTTGATTTAATCTTAATTTTAGTTCAATTTCCTTTAAAACTGAGAAAAGCATCCAATCACATCAATTCACCTGGATTGTGCTTCCTCTTGGAAAATCTTGACCGCTCATCATCATTTGATCTCAACCGTTGGTTTCTTTCTGAATTTTCTATAAATTCAGGCTCATCTCTCATTCAAAGGGAGGCTAGAGAATATATTGTTATTATACTATTTTTGCTCTAGGCTCATTGCATATTAATTGTTTCATATTGATTAAATCATTTAGTTTAATATTGCAAAAATATTGTTAGATTAATATTGCATCCATCTAGCATTCATCATGTTCATATAGATAAAATCCTTCATCTTGATGTTGTCTAGTCACTAGTATTGCTAAATAATCTAAGAGAAATTTTATACTCACATCTTTTAGAAGGCAATGGGTCGATTTGTTATGGTTTATTATTCATTGATTATATCTGACTAACCATGCATGTAATGACTTGATTGAAGTGTTGTGTATTGCAGATACAGATACAGGTCCACTTTTCACACAGACATTTCTGGCACACACTGTGGGGCTCAAACCCACAACTACAAGATTTCTAATGTTTCTTGAACAAATTTAATGTTTGATTTTTATAACTAATAAACATGTGTTAAAATTGCAAATAAAAATCTTTCTTTTTTATTGTTCTTCTATGACAGTTAAAAATGGTCTCGGTTTGGAGAGTATAACTTTTTATTGAACTATTGGATCTTAACCAATTTTTGATATGTTGTTGAAAATGAAGTTTTATACAGGTTCACTGAATGGATTTTTCAAAAAATTTTGGGTTTGAAATTTATGATTGACAGAGTGCAGGACTGTCAGTTTACCTATTCTTCTGTGATAGTCAAAAATGGTCTCGGTTTGGAGGGAATAACTTTTTATTGAACTGTTGGATCTAACCCAAATTTTAATATGTTTTTAAAAAATCAAGTTTTCCACATTTCCACTGAATCGATTATCTAAATTATTTCTGATTCAAAAGTTATAAACGACAGAGTGTAGTTCTATCAAAAATTGTCATAACTAGGATAGTCATAAAATGGAAATTCTTGTTAGATTAGTTTAATTTATAGTTTACATGATAGAATTTTCATTTGATGATTTTTTTATTTTATTTTGGCAACTAATTTGGGGCTTTTAATGTTTGCAGGACGCTTGTCAAAGAATCTATCAATCAAACATACGCCTGCCAAAGAATCAAGAAGAAAATGACTACTGACATATTGGTTTTGCAGGTTGCCTAAGGAGAATCGACTAAACATTGTGTATTCATTTAGTATTTTCTTAGGCACTTGAATTGCTATCTGGTTTAAAAAAAAATCTATCTTTCATGTTTTCAGAAAAATCTAAGAGGTAGGAGAGTATGCTCTTGTCTTTTATAGACAATCAAAAATCTAGACCCTCGAAGCTTTTTTCTAAGTTTTGAGATTTGTGTACCTTTAGCGGGCTTGTCACAGTGGGAAAAAGTAATCACCCTGTGAGAACAACCCAAGTGAGTATAGCTAGACCTAAGCATTCCAACTCACTATAATAAATAGGCCTCTGGTGATTAAAGTCTCAGAGGATGGGACTATTTGAGTTTTCTCTTTGAGATCTCTCATGTCGAGCATTTTGTAGGGCCTCACGGTCTCAATCACGTTTACGTGACTACATCTTGTTTCGGTACCTTGTTGGGCTAAAGGCATCACTCATGCTTGCATGACTTCAAGGGGTAATTTCAAATGGAATTCCTGACTAAGAACTATAAGATAGAAGCTACCTGATTCACCTCCGAAAGGTTGATAATCTTTGTGCAAGAGAGATAGTAACTCTCCCAAGACACTTGCCATATAGTGCTCCCATTAGAATTTGAAGTCGGCTAATATGGCATTGAGAATCCATTGCATGAGACTCAATGGCCATATTCTGATTAGCTATTGGGTGTGTACTTAAGTCAGCAAGCAAAGGTTTTCTTCTCTAAGCCAACTTCCATAGGGTTAGCATGTTGTGATTGAATTATTATATATCTTGTGTGTTTTCTATGTTTTCATCCCTAAAACTAAAACTAGAATAGCAAAACTGGAGAAAACAACAAACAAAATCACTAATAAACTTTGTCTGTGTCCAAACTAGTCTCTGTCAGTCATTGAAACATCAATCCTTATCAAAAAAATGGTAGTCGTTAGTCATCGAAACTTTGTCTGTTAGAATCTCGTCTCTGTCCAATCCTCTGTCATATGAATTCCTAATCTTGTCAGTCAAAATAGTCAAAGTTTCCGAGATCAGTCTACAACAAGCCTAAAAGTAGTTATCATCCTCCTGAGCATAAACAGCCTTGATAGTGTACCTTTGTCATTGCGTTGCACGATTTTGTCGATCATCTTTAAGCTAGTTCAAATGAACATTTTATCAAACCTAAGTCAACTTGGATAATGTCTTACACAGGATAGATCATTCCTGAAACCAGACCAGATCTTAAGTTACTGATCTTAATTACTACATTAAATGAACTACTAGCTACAATTTGATCTTGACTTCTACAACACATCTTGATCCCGGTCCTGTCGATTAAAAATGCATGTTCAAAACAAAAGCTCTTCTAATTTTTTTGACAAAAGTAAGAACCTCCTAGATACCTTAGCTCCAATTCCCATGGCTACCTATACTCAAATGCTTCAAGATATAAAGAAAAAAATATATGACATGGAAATCCAACAAATAGATCAATGACTCCATTTGAAAAACAAATGTATGATATCAAGTGTGAGAAACTTCAAGAAGTGCTAAAATGATTATGTGATTTGTCAACCAAATACCAACAAATGATTGACAATCAAAATCCAAATCTCAAACAAGCTCACAAGACACCTTCACCAAGACAAAAAGACATCTATTCCCTAGATAGACAGTTTACACCTTTGGGGCAATCTATTGAGTCCATTTTGGAAGAGCTTATTAAGAACAATCTTATCATATTGCCTAAAAACACCACATGGGGATGGGAATTTGTGAGTAAGTATTGTGCATATCATAGGCAAAATGAACATAAGACTTCGCATTGCATAGAATTAAAACATAAGATTCAAGATCTCATTGATAATGGTGTCATTGAAATTGAAGATCCTAATTACTCACCTAAAGAAAAAGAAGGAACTACTTCTAAACATAATCAAAATCATGAGCCTATGTCTAGAAAGGCTCCATATGTGGCCTCCATCCCTTCCATGATGCCTTCATCTCCTAAAATGTCTCAACAACAATCCATACCATCTCCTTCAAATAGTGAAATTTCCCATGTTTACCTTCAAGAGCTATCTCCTATGGAAATCCAAGTTAATGCCAATATTGATACAAGTTCCTCTAAAGAATTAAAAATCCTAGATCCTATGCCATCATACACTTCAATTCCAAACATACCCACTCTAGAAGGCCATTTCCAAAATGCTTCCCCATCATGCCAAAATATGGAGACCTTCCAAGAATCCCCTATGCCTATGCAAAATCCTATCCCTTCCTTAGAAGTGACTCCATGTCAAGAGGATAATCTGAAAAATGGAAGAATAAGTCCTACCATAAATCAAGATCAAGACACCAAAACTCCTCAATCCCGTCTAATGATTAAAAAAGATCCTATTCTCCTAGAATCCCATGATGATCCCCTTATACCTTTCCATTTCTTCCAAGATGAACTCCTTCCATCTCAAGAGAAAAGAATCCTTCCAAATCCCATTCCTAATCCACTTCCTAAGCAAGATCATGATGCCTCTTACACCTTTTCAAACAATCCTATTCAAAATGAAGAGTCAAACACCCTATCCAATGGTCCTCTTCCATGTCAAGATCAAAGTATCCCAATATTCCCTTGTCATAATCCTCCATGTTCACCTCAAGAGTCCATCATACCCATAAAGCCCTCTCATGATCCTATCATTCCTTGCAAGCCACCTCCACCTCAAAATGAACTTGCCTCTAGCATCAAAAGTAAGAAGAAACCCTTTGTTAAAAAGATCTTTCAAAGCATGCATTATCAAAGAAAAGGGTTAGATATTCACGAATGAGGTATATTAGAACCCCCTGCTATTAAAGAAAATGTTAAAGGTCATGGCCTCAGGGAAATTTCTCAAGATGTTGGTATCTCTCATAAATCCTACATTTCTCTAGTTAAATCCAAATACATGCTTTCCCCATCATCACTTCCATCCATTCTAGGTCCCTATATCCCTCCATCCCTTATGAAAGATCAACAAAGGCACACATCTTTGAGTACCTTCCATCAATATAAAATATGTCCATATCATTCCTATCTATCCACGCATCTCCCTCCAAGAAATTTGGATGCCAAGCATAAAAGTCATAAGTCAAGCAATCCACATGCATTCAAGGATCAACATGTCCCATCTAATCGACATGTCAAAACAAAGCAAAATATGATCCAAAAAGAAAAAGAAAAATACAAAATGCCACAAAGGCCAACAAAGAAAGAAGAAAAGTCGAAAGTTATATGGGTTCCTAAGGCACTTGTATAAGCAATGCGCTCCAAGGAACTACAAAAGAATCAAAAATCAAAAGCCATGTGGATCCCTAAGTGGCTACTTGAAGCGCAATAGTCTAAAGAAAAATCAAAATTGGCATCCAAAATTGTTATTCCTTCATCCAAACCTTCTGAGTCTATTCCTCCATCACCTCCTTCATCCATTTTGGGTTCTTATGCCCTAAAATATGTAACTTTTCCTCCATCCAAATCTCAAAATTTGCGATTCACTTCTCCTCCATATGTCCACCATCCCTCAAGGCGTGTGCCAATGTTGATCTTTCCAACATTTCCATCTATCAATACACAATTCTTCCAACATCCCATCCATTATCCAACACCTCTTTTTCACCCTTCCATCCCTCTTATCCAATCCTTTGCATAATTACTTGCCCTAGTTTCATTTCATTATCCTACCAACATCTTTGAGCATACCTTCATAGCCATGGTCTATTGCAACTCATATTCTAAAGGTACCATCCAAAGCAGCAAGACATTGGGGTCCTTCTTCCATCTCCTCTCATGCCTCCATTATCTTCCAAAAGAAAAAAATGATGAAAAAAAGTGAAAAAAAAAGAAGTAAAGAGAAATGAATTCGTCCTTGTGTGAAAACCACTTCTTGTGGCACCTTGGGCAAGTACCATGATGAAAACCTGGCAAACAGGCATCATGCGTAATCCATTATCCTTTTGCACTTTACACTAGGGGCAAGTTTCATCCATGTACATCCATCTTTTATCCATCTTCCTCCATTATCCTTCATCCTCCATTATCCCTCATTTGCTCTATCTACATTCATATCCATTTTCCACCTTTGATCTTGACAAGGTTAAGGATCTTTATAGGTTTTGTATGTCCTATATATTGCACTTGATCCAAACCCTTTAGCTCCTCTCCATTGCTTGCTTACATACTTCATTACTCCCTTGTGATCTTGCTTATCATATCTGCCTCCTATCCAAATCTATCCCTTGATCTTGATCAACACTATGGACAAAATGCAAAAACAAGCTTTCCACAAACCTCTTGACATGGCCACTTCTTTGGACCATATGGATTAGTTACGCTATATCATTTTTTTACATTGCTAAAATCCTTGCTTTACATCGCTAAAATCCTTGGTTTATATTGTTATATTTGGAACATGTGCTTGGATTAATGTTGTGAGATAGTCCTTGAAAGCATCCACCATCATTCACTTATCCATTCATGTACTCAAAATCCCTTTTGCCTTGCTAGACACTAGGGGAAAACATTAAAAAATCATAAAAATCATAAAAATCAGAAAAAGTCCGGAAAAAATTCCTAAAAATTAAAAAAAAAGTCCTGAAAAAATCATAAAAATCAGAAAATATCTTGAAGAAATCCTAAAAATTAGAAAATGTCCTAAAGAAATCCTATAAATCAGAGAAAAAGTCTTGAAGAAAAACAGAAGGAAAAAAAAGGAAAAAAGAGAGAGAAAATGCCTTGGTGAAAACCTGGTAAACAGGCACCTCGGTAAAAATAAATTAAAAAAAAAATGAATCTCTGCCAAGCAGGTGAAAACTTGGTAAACAGGCGCCTCTTGTATTCAAGCGCTCCATCTATCAACGCAACATTGGCATTCTTGTTTTCTTACATATTTTCTTTCGCTTGTACATATTTCAGTCACTTTTGTGACATCTTGGTTCGTCGGAACCTTCATGGCTTGAAACCGATCAATGTCCTAGTCTTAGGTAATCAACCAAGCACATTACATGTCCTAAGCAATGTCAACCAAGTCAACCTTATGTTAGTGAAACTTGGTCGTCCACTCTGAGTCAGTTACCTATCTCCTGACTACTGAAGAGTTTTATCACTGAGTTAACAAGCAAAACAACAAAACTAAAAAACAATCACTAAGTTTTTTGAGATATGCATGAAAATTTTCTTTGTGTGTTGTCTTTTATATTGGTTTTCGATTATTATCCCTCTGAGTAACTCAAGGAAGTCTATTGTGACTAAGAGGAGCAAGGATTGGGGGCATAATATTTTCTTTGTTTTCTTCTTGAAGGAATGATCCCAATGATCTGGAGACATCTAAATTAGCTGGGTATTTGTGATAAGAGCCTTCACATCAAGGTGAAATCACCACACATACCTCGACTCTACTTATTTGAGTGCTACAGGGAGGTTCCCATCATTTCTTTGTCTATTTTGAGGAGATTTCTTTATTGTGCAATCCGGGTCCATGCGTAATTTGTCCAAGGATATGAACGGAAAAAGGGTCATTACGAACAAGATAATTAATATTGCACATGAAAAGAAATGAACTCTATTCTGCCTACTATAATTGTAAAATGCTCAATGATGACAATTAAGCTATTCAAGTCCAGTGACTAGGTTTAGGTTGCATCTCATCTTGCATTTCATTCTACATTTTGTGAATTTGGAGTGATTTCGGTATAGTAACAATGCTTCCTCTTTGTCTGTTGAATGAGAGTTGGAGTGTCATCATTTCTTCGCTAAGTGGTCTCTTTTCATCATTTCTCTAATTGAGTACTTGTGATTTGAGATGTTTAGCTACATACATAAGCATATTATATAAATTCATGCATTCATTATCATTCATTTACATCCATCTTATTGCATAGGAAAATGAAAACATTACATCATTCATTATCATCCATCTAGCATTCATCATGTTCATATAGATAAAATCCTTTGTCTTGATGTTGTCTAGTCACTGGTATTGCTAAATAATCTGAGAGCAATCTTATACTCACATCTTTTAGAAGGAAATGGGTCAATTTGTTATGGTTTATTATTCATTGATTATATCTAACTAACCATGCATGTAATGACTTGATTGAAGTGTTGTGTATTGCAGATACAGATACAGGTCCACTTTTCACACACACATAAGTGGAAGAAAAAGGTACTAACTCTAACAACACAAGAAATTAATACTCAACAAACTCAGGAGGAATGTGATGGTGAACAAAAAGAATTACCCACCTAGGGAAAGGAAATAGATGGTAATCAAGTTCCAGTTGTATCAGCTATGATACCACATGAAGTAGACGCTCCAAACGATATGAGAGATGAAATATATAGAATCAGAGAATTGTTTGCACCACTGAACATTCCAGTCACATATACTGGCAGACAACAGATAGATGACTCAGAAATTGATTCAAATGAGTATGAATGGGGTCCAGATCACATCTCAGATACATCTACTATAGAAATGCTTGAAGAACTCAGGGATACCGTAGATGACGCACAAGAGATGATATGCCTAAGAATGCAAAAGGAAATAGAAGAAATCAGATTAAAATGACAAGAAGACTATGACCGACAACTAAAGAAAGAAAGGACACAAGCAAGTCCTTCACTTACCAATTATCCTAATGAGACAGGACAAATCAAGTATGGAATCACACAAGAAGAACTAGAAGCTAGAGCAAGAGAACCAGTCATCAGTCTAGAAGAAGTTGAATGGAACAGATGACAAGGGTTAATAGAATCGTCAATGTCATGTCCACAAGTGTGTCAAATGCAAGCAATCAATGAACCAAATCAAGAAGGAACTTGCAACATCGAGGATGTGGGTGTTGATACTATATATACCTTCACTAAACCACTTGAAGATGAGGCAGCAACTCCATCCTATGAATCTAATGGCTCAGATAGGAGCTCTATCTATGACAACAACTATTCAACAATGCATTATGACTACTCTATCATGAATAATGAAATATTGTCTATGGTTATACCACGGTATGTAGCCCAGTATGAAGTACACGACGATGCTAGAAGTAGGTCGGTTGAGTTAGGTCCAATAAATACTAACATGAATGATGATAATCATGTCATAACTCTTCCTGGTCTTGAGACACATATGCAAGGTAGTATTATGGAACTCAACTGGTCAGTTCGAAACAATGATGATAGTACCATGAACTCCCTTGAGCTGTACCAACCTTATCCTTAATACATCCATAACTGATTGATAATACTCTTTATAACCAACCCTTGAACGTGCCTACTTTTGCCAATGACTATACACTAGCCTACTATCTCAATGCAGTTGAACCCATGTACTCTTCCACCAGTGAACAAAATGAAAACATGACTGAAGTGAATATCAAGTATCTTAGTCACAAAAACACGAAAAATAAGAATAAAAGATCTGATAGCGAAAACCACATTGTGGTGGTGTCAGACTCTAAAAAAGAGAAAATAAAGGACATACCCAAAGGTGAAAACCTCTATGAGGCGCCTAAAGGTGAGGTAATTGATGTACTGTCGAGCCACTTCTATTAGAGATCTTCCATATTGATCAAACCAACTCAGCCAATGAACATTGGGTGTCAAGAGATACCGCATGTCATTCATTTATCCCAATCACTGTCAGTAGAAGAGTTAAAAGATTTCACCAATCTGTTTTTAGAAAAGAAGATTAACTTTGCATGGACATACTCAGATATGCCAGGACTAGATCCTGATCTCATCATGCATCATCTCTCTATTATACCAAGAGTTAAACCAGTCAAACAAAAACTTCGAAAAATGCATCCTCACGTGGCACCACTAGTTAAGGCTAAACTAGAGAAATTGCTAAAAGCTGGATTTATCAGAGCTATAGACTACGCAGAATGGATATCCAACATAGTACCTATATCAAAAGCAAACAAATCTATTAGAGTTTGCACAGATTTCAGGGATCTCAACAAGGCATGTCCAAAAGATGATTTTCCATTGCCCAACATTGACATGATAGTAGACATGACTACTGGATATGAGATGTATTCATTAATGGATGGATTCTCTAGTTACAATCAGATCAAGATAGCACCTAAAGATCAAGAGAAGACAACCTTCACATGTGCGTGGGGAACCTTCTGTTGGAATGCTATGTTGTTTGGTCTAAAGAATGTAGGAGCAACTTACCAAAGAGCAGTAACCACTATTTTCCATGATATGATGCATAAAAACATGGAAGATTATGTAGATGACACCCTGGTAAAAACTATGAAGAGATCTACACACATTCAAGAGTTGGGCCTCATATTAGATCGAATGGAAAGATTCAAGCTCCGCTTAAATCCAAAAAAGTGTGCATTTGGAGTCACATCAGGAAAATTACTTGGTTACATAATTTCAAAAAAGGGAATTGAGGTTGATCCTGAAAAGGTCCAAGCTATAATGGACATGCCTCCACCCAAGAATATTAGTCAGATGAGAAGTCTACAAGGTTGTCTTTAGTCCATAAGGCATTTTATATCTCAGCTAGCTGACAAGGCTCAACCCTTCACGAGGGTATTAAGGAAAGGGATTCAATACAACTGGGATAAAGATTGTGAACTACATTTATAGCAAATCAAAGAATATCTTTCTAATCCACCCATATTAATGCCACCAATTCAAGGTAAGCCACTGATCCTGTACATATCAGCTATAGATACTTCACTGGGGGCACTTCTGGCACAGCAGGATGACAAT
Source organism: Cryptomeria japonica (assembly GCF_030272615.1). Classification (NCBI taxonomy): domain Eukaryota; kingdom Viridiplantae; phylum Streptophyta; class Pinopsida; order Cupressales; family Cupressaceae; genus Cryptomeria; species Cryptomeria japonica. The sequence goes on along the minus strand of NC_081413.1, from coordinate 128,588,106 downwards.
AAAAAGGAATGAGCTATCTATTACATCAACCGAACATTGGTGTCATATGAAATGAATTACACTATAATAGAAAAAGCATGCTTAGCATTAGTCTTTGCATCACAAAAATTAAGGTACTATATGTTGGCACATTCTATTAAGCTGGTAGCCAAGATTGATCCACTTAAGTACCTTCTCAGTAAAGCAATGCTTACAGGAAGACTGGCCAAATGGGTCATGGTCCTTACAGAATTTGACATTGAATATGTAGAATGTACAGCTATCAAAGGACAGGTTATCACAGACCAACTTGCTGAAGCTCCACTTGAAGATGATCAACCCCCGCATATAGAATTCCCAGATGAATCAATCATGTACCTTACTGAACAATCGTGGAAGATGTTCTTTGATGGGTCTTTTACTCAACATGGCTCTAGTGCTGGAATACTATTTATTACTCCCCAGAAATACTCAATTCCAAAAGCTTACAAACTTCTCTTCCCTTGCACAAACAATATTGCAGAGTATGAAGCTTTGGTAAATGGGATCAAGCTGGCCATCGAGTGGAAGATCATGGAATTACACATCTATGGAGATTCTCAACTCATTATCAACTAGATTAATGACCTATATCAGACGAAAGATGAGAAATTGATGCCTTACAAGAGGATGGTGGATGACCTCAAGAAATATTTCACCTTCGTATCATTTCAGCAGATACCCAGAACAGCAAATAGAGCAGCAGATGCAATGGCCACTTTGGCATCTATACCACGGTTACAAGAGTCTAATTTTCGCTTTGAATTCCTAGCGGAAGAGTTACATTACCCTGCCTATGATTCTCCCGAGTCCCGGGTAGTCTATTCTATTATTGGACATGACTCATCTCATTATAGCCACATTTACTCTTACCTACATGACCAACTTGTCCCTGCCAATCTTTCCTGAAATGAAAAAAGAAACCTAATCCGAAATGTGTCACGGTACGTCATCATTGCTAATGACTTATTCAGGTGAGGTTTAGATAATACTTTGCTTAGATGTCTAGAAAATGAGGAGTCCCAATGTGCATTATCTGAAGTTCATAAAGGTGTTTGTGGATCTCATTCGAACGGTCTAAATTTAGCGTGAAAACTACTAAGGGTTGGATACTACTGGCCAGACATGGAGAAGGAAGCCATAAAATTTGCTAAAACCTATGAAAAGTGTCAGTTACATGGTCACCTTATCCATGCTCCTGCAAGGGATCTTATACCATTTGTAATGCACTGGCCCTTCCAACAGTGGGCGTTTGATCTAATAGGCCAAATATATCCTACATCATCTAATGGACATAAATTTATTATCACTGCCACTGAGTACTTCACTAAGTGGGTAGAAGCAGTTCCACTCATCAAGGCAACTGGAAAACAAGTAACTCTATTTATTCTTAACTATATCATCTGTAGGTATGGTATACCTTCATCAATTATAACAGACAATGGAGGACAGTTTAAGAACAAAGATCTAGATGAACTTTGTGAGAATTTTAAAATCAAACAATGTTGGTCCTCAGTATATTACCCTCAAGGTAATGGATAAGAAGAGGCATCTAACAAAAACCTACTAACTATCTTGTACAAAACAGTGAACAAATCTGGGAAGGATTGGCATTTGCAGCTCAATCCTGCACTATGGGCTTATAGAACAAGTATCAAAACACCTACTGGGGCTACACCTTTTTCTTTGGTGTATGGGTTTGAAGCAGTATTACCCATTGAAGTAGAAATACCATCTCTAAGAATTTCCTTGCAAGGTCTTGTTACTGATGAAAACTATAGAATATCTAGATTGCAAGAGCTTGAATTGCTGGATGAGCATTGGCAAGTGGCGTTTGATCATCTCAGAGTGTATCAAAAGAGAATGTCCAGAGGATATAACAAGAAAGTTTGACACTGAGAGTTTCAGGTTGGTGACTTAGTTCTCAGAGAGAATCCTAAAAATCAACAGTTTCGAGATAACAAAGGGAAGTTTGAACCCAACTGGTCGGGTCCCTATATCATCACTACAGCTTTCGGCTCTGGTGCCTATCAACTCTCAACATCGGAAGGAGAACAGCTCCGTGAACCGATTAACACCATCCATCTGAAGAAATTCTTCACCTAGATATTCTCCGTTCCAACAACTTTTATAGCGGAAAATGTCCTGAAGAAATCATAAAAATCAGAAAATGTCCTGAAGAAATCCTAAAAATCAGAAAATGTCCTGAAGAAATCATAAAAATCAGAAAATGTCTTGAAGAAATCCTAAAAACCAGAAAAAGTCTTGAAGAAAAAAAAAGAAAAACAGAAGTTAAAAAAAAAGGAAAAAAGAGAGAAAATGCCCTGGTGAAAACCTAGTAAACAGGCACCTTGGTAAAAAAAAAATGAATCTCTGCAAAGCAGGTGAAAACCTGGTAAACGGGCACCTTGGTAAAAAAAAAATGAATCTCTGCTAAGTAGGTGAAAACCTGGTAAACAAGTGCCTCTTGTACTCAAGCGCTCCATCTATCAACGCAGCATTGACATTCTTTCTTTCCTGCATATTTTCTTTCGCTTGTACATATTTCAGTCACTTTGGTGACATCCTGGTTCGTTGGAACCTTCATGGCTTGAAATCGATCAATGTCCTAGTCTTAGGTAATCAACCAAGCACATTGCATGTCCTAAGCAATATCAACCAAGTCAACCTTACGTCAGTGAAACCTGGTTGTCCACTCCGAGTCAGTTACCTGTCTCCTGACTACTGAAGAGTTTTATCATTGAGTACACAAGCAAAACAACAAAACAAAAAACAATCACTAAATAGTTTGAGCTATGCATGAAAATTTTCTTTGTGTGTTGTCTTTTATATTGGTTTTTGATTATTATCCCTCTGAGTAACTCAAGGAAGTCTATCTTGACTAAGAGGAGCAAGGATTGGGGGCATAATATTTTCTTATTTGCTGCTTGAAGGAATGATCCCAATGATCTGGAAACATCTAAATTAGTTGGATGTCTATGATAAGAGCCTTCACATCAAGGTGGAATCGCCTCACATACCTTGACTCCACTTATTTGAATGCTACAGGGAGGTTCCCATCATTTCTTTGTTTGTTTTGAGGGAATTTCTTCATTGTGCAATCCACGTCCATGCGTAATCTATCCAAGGATATGAACGAGAAAAAAAGGGTCATTGCGGACAAGATAATTAATATTGCACATGAAAAGAAATGAACTCTATTCTGCCTACTATAATTGTAAAATGCTCAATGATGAAAATTAAGTTGTTCAAATCCAGTGACTAGGTTTAGGATTGCATTTCATTTTGCATCTCATTTTGCATTTCATTCTGCATTTTGTGAATTTGGAGTGATTTCGGTATAATAACAATGCTTCCTCTTTGTCTGTTGAATGAGAGTTGGAGCATCATCATTTCTTCGCTAAGTGGTCTCTTTTCATCATTTCTCTGATTGAGTACTTGTGTTTTGAGATGTTTAGCTGCATACATAAGCATATTATATAGATTCATACATTCACTATCATTCATTTGCATTCATCTTATTGCATAGAAAAATGAAAAAAATTGCATTACTCATTATTCATTACTCATTTGCATTATCATTTATTTTCATATGAAAAGAAACAAAAATAGACATCCATGATCATTTGCATTACATACATTCATGCTGAAAAGAAATGCATACATATAGAATAAAGCATATAGAACAACATCTCATAGCCAATCAACACAAGTATGATGAAATCAAATCACGAGCTTGTAAATCAGCTGTCTTGAGTCCATTTTCGGGATCGAAATCGAAAATCGAGATCATTTTGCTAGTCAATTTCAAAATTTGGACCACTTAGTGCTTTTCATCAAAAGTTCATTCTCTCTTCTAATTGCGCTCAATTTCTCGTTAATCAACGCTGAATCTCAATTTAATTTCTACAAATCAACTTTGCGCTCAATTTCTCACTAAAATTTCAAAAATTCCTCTGAATCATTTGTGCTCAAACAACTTATCATCGCTAAAAAATTGCCTATAATCATCATGAACCCTTGCTATCTTTCAATTTCGCTCCCGAGGGGGGCATACTCGTGACCTTATGACTTCACATCTTCAAATGTCGAGAAAATTTTCAAATCTTCATCGAAAGTCGAGCAAAAAAATCTTTTCAACTAAAGAAAATCAAATAAGACCTCATCGCTAGGGGCATTTCAACTTCATCACTTTATATCAAGTCAAGATCTCTCAATCATCTAAATCAAATCAATCTCTAGGGGCATATCAGTTTCATCACTTCATATCAAGCTGATATTTGTCTTTTTTCTGAATCAAACTCTTTACGTTAATCAGTTCTATAGCTTTTCATCAAGCTGATTTTTCGTTTAAACTCAATCAAGGGTTTAAAGAGTATCTTCAATCATGCTAAATCTAAACAGGTGTTACGTTTTATTCATTTCTTGATCAAGCTGAACAGTTTATCTTCATCGTATCTTGATCAATCAAGTTCAAGATCGATTTTTATCATCACTCACTGTATCTAAGTTCAATCAAGTTCTAGATCAGTAAGATCCGCTTCTTGATCAATCAAGTTCAAGTTCGGTATCTTTTGTTTTCTATCGTTCCCAAGTTCAATCAAATTCCAGAACGGTATCACGTTAATCAGACTTTATTCAGCTTTGTCGCTTCGAATCAAACTAAACACCTTCCTTTTTTATGTAGTTCGTGATCAATCAAGTTCAGAACTGACATCTCCTAGACATCAACTATTCTTTGAACCAATCCGCTACTCGCACATTAATTCAAAGAGGGGCAAATGTAATACCCTAAAAATGGTCATCTAAACCATAGGCCCCTAATCTCAACAACGTCACCAAGGTCCTAACCAAAGGCAATTAAATCAATCTTGAGCACACAATTAATTCCTAAAATCATCAAATGTCACATGGCAAATCAATCACTCAATATTAATTAAATATTTATTTAATTAATTAATCATTCCAAGTAAATCATTTTAAACAATTATCTTATTTATTTTAATTAAATATCCTAGCATATTTAATTAAATAAATCAAATTGCCATAAATCTTCAAAAAAGGAAACAAATCAAGAAAAAGGAATTAATTTAATTAAATAAATCAAATTGCCATAAATCTTCAAAAAAGGAAACAAATCAAGAAAGAGGAATTAATTTAAATCAATTAAATCAATTGAGCACAAATCTTCAAAAATGGAAATAAATCAAAAAAGGAATTAATTGACAAAAAAGAATTAAAATTTGAGAAAAGAAATCAATTGGAGATATCTTGAGAAAAACAAATTTAAAGTTGATAGATAATCTCAAAGCAAAGAATTAAAACAATTAAATATTAAAATTGAATGAAATAGAGAATAAATTAGTTTTTTTTCTGATTTAATCTTAATTTTAGTTCAATTTCCTTTAAATCAGTTTTTTCTTGATTTAATCTTAATTTTAGTTCAATTTCCTTTAAAACTGAGAAAAGCATCCAATCACATCAATTCACCTGGATTGTGCTTCCTCTTGGAAAATCTTGACCGCTCATCATCATTTGATCTCAACCGTTGGTTTCTTTCTAAATTTTCTATAAATTCAAGTTCATCTCTCATTCAAAGGGAGGCTAGAGAATATATTGTTATTATACTATTTTTGCTCTAGGCTCATTGCATATTAATTGTTTCATATTGATTAAATCATTTAGTTTAATATTGCAAAAATATTGTTAGATTAATATTGCATCCATCTAGCATTCATCATGTTCATATAGATAAAATCCTTCATCTTGATGTTGTCTAGTCACCGGTATTGCTAAATAATCTAAGAGCAATCTTATACTCACATCTTTTAGAAGGCAATGGGTCGATTTGTTATGGTTTATTATTCATTGATTATATCTGACTAACCATGCATGTAATGACTTGATTGAAGTGTTGTGTATTGCAGATACAGATACAGGTCCACTTTTCACACACACATTTCTGGCGCCCACCATGGGGCTCAAACCCACAACTACAAGATTTCTAATGTTTCTTGAACAAATTTAATGTTTGATTTTTATAACTAATAAACATGTGTTAAAATTGCAAATAAAATTTTTTCTTTTTTATTGTTCTTCTATGATAGTCAAAAATGGTCTTGGTTTGGAGAGTATAACTTTTTATTGAACTGTTGGATCTTAACCAATTTTTGATATGTTGTTGAAAATGAAGTTTTATATAGGTTCACTGAATGGATTTTTCAAAATATTTTGGGTTTGAAATTTATGATTGACAGAGTGTAGGACTGTCATTTTACCTATTCTTCTATGATAGTCAAAAATGGTCTCGGTTTGGACGGAATAACTTTTTATTGAACCATTGGATCTAACCCAAATTTTAATATGTTTTTCAAAACCAAGTTTTCCACATTTCCACTGAAGCGATTATCTAAATTATTTCTGATTCAAAATTTATAAATGACAGAGTGTAGTACTATCAAAAATTGTCATAACTAGGATATTCTTAATAGATTCTTTGTTGGAACCACTCTTAGGACTATTGATATCAAGAGATGCTTGCAACACTAGAGGAGATTTGCATTTAGACTTAGTAGCCACAAAACTAGGTGGTTCACACCCAATTCCTTTCAAATTGTTTATAGATTGTTCATGTCGACTGAATACCTTAGGAGATAGTGGGATTTGATCAACATGAAAGATATACTCACCACATCCCAGGTCTTTAATCTTGAACTTTTCTTTAAGCTTTGTTTGTTTTGATGTAGAAGCTTTCAAGGATTCTGGATCAATGTATGTTGATGAAGGAACAACCTCTCGATTGACTAGGATTGTTATTTATGATCTAGGTTTCAAGTTATGGCAGTATATAAATGGATTAAGATCGCCATTAACTATTACTTCAACTCCATTATGAGGAAACTTAATGCATTGATGGTATGTAGATGGGACTGCTCTCATCTCATGAATCCATGGACATCCTAGAAATATGTTGTATGTGAGATCTAGGTCTAGGACTTGACAAATCACATCCTTTGTAATTGGCCCAACTCTAAGAGGCAAGGTGATTGTGCCTTTGGATGAACGCTCTTCATCATCATATGCCTTGATGGTGATATTATGTGTAGAATTCACATCTTTTTTTAGAATATCCCAATTGTATTATTTTGTTCAAAGTACATATATTGAGACTAGCTCCTCCATATATCCGGACTCTTTTTATTCTATGTTTGTGTAGGAAGGCTTCAATGTGTAAAGGTGCATTATGTGGTTAGCTCATGGAGGCATCGTCAACTTCTATGAATATAAGGGAGTGTGGAACGGAAAGGTATCCCACCATGGCTTGAAACTGGTCCACGTTCAGATCAGTGGGGATGGAAGTGTCTCTCAAAGTTTTGTCAAGAATGGCTTTATGTGCAGGGGATATGCGTAAAAGTTCAAGGATGGAGATAAGAGCGGATGTCTTCCCTAACTATTCTACCAGATCGTACTCAGGTTTGGTTGATGAGGAAGTGGTGGTTTTAGCTGGAGCACCTTGCAAAGTGATCTTACATTGACGGGTTGTAACATTACATTCAGAGGTAGGTTCAAAAGAAGATCCAATTCCTTTTAGGACAGATTTAGGTCTTTGGGTAGAATTTTCAAGGGTTTTTTCCATGATGATAATGGTAGAGACATAATTATCCATCGAAATGTGATTGATAGTTGAATCATGGGTATAAGATACTCTGGTATAGTCGGTATGCTCATATGTGGCTTTGGATTTTCCCTTGTCATGTTTAGGGAATGCTTCTTTAAACATTTCATGTTCTTGGTTAGATGAGTGTCCTTCAATCTTGATGTCTTGGACTTCAATAAGATCTTGTATGATGTTCTTCAGTCGATGACAATTTCTTGTTTTATGGCCTTTTCTCTTGTGATATTCACAGTATTCATCGTCATTCCACCAATTTGGTTTTACCTTTGGATCATATGGAGGCATATTTGGAATTGTTATTATTTTGTTTGCCACTAGCTTCTTGAAAGCTGACTCAAGTGGTTCTCCCAATGGGGTGTATTTCCTTCGTGATTTTGAAGTTGTTTGAGTATTCACTTGATTGTTTGTAGAGATTGATCCAGAAAAAATGATTTTGGGCCATACTGTATTGGCATCAACAACACCATCATTGATTGTGTTCTTGTTTTTATTCCAAAATCTTGGCTTGCCTTTTCCTTTTAAGTCCTCTTTGTTTTTTTTTAATATTTTAATTACTCCTTGTTCAATTAGGACCTTCTCTATTGCTAAGCGTTTTTCAATGACATCCTTGAATGTGGACAAGCAATCTTTCCTTAGATCATAACCAATTTCTCTGTGGACATTCTGGGTGAACATCTCTACCATTTATTTTTGTGGAATTTCACAAGAGCATCTGCTGGCTAGATTTCTTCATCTTTGTAAAAATGATGAAAAAGACTCTCCATCCTTTTGCTTGGTGTTGCACAAAGTGGTGATTGATATGTCTGTTTCTATGTTGCATGAGAAATGTTGGATAAATGCCTCTGCTAAGTCACCCCATGACTTAATTCTAGGTGGAAGCTGGGAGAACCATTCCATAGCTTGATCACCTAAGTTCTGTGGGAATAATCTCATCAAATATGTCTCTTCTATTACTACCTCAATGCAAGTTGTGAAAAACTATCTTATATGTGCCTTAGGGTCTCCTTTGCCTCTGTACTTATCAAACTTAGGTGTCACAAAATATGTAGGAAAAGGAGGCATTGGAATGCTTTTGTCAAATGGATAGGGACATATGTCTCTCATTGTGTAAGTTGGCTTTGGTGTATTTATGCTCTCCATTTTCTTTTGTAAGTCCTTAATTTGTTGTTCCAAATTTTTCCTGGATGGGGATTGACTTCTTGGACCATACCCCATGCCTGAAAATTTTGCATATATGGATGATACTGATCATACACATGTTCATATGGAGGAGGTTTATAATGATGCTGCGTATATGGACTACCTGGTATAGAGTTATGATGAGGAATGGAATATTTGTTTTGTCCATGTATATCATACTCTACAGGCATGTCATGAGTTTGTTCTATTGTGTTGCCCCCAAATTTGACACGGGGTTTCCTTATGTCCAAATTTTGATCATGCCTTTGGATATCCAATTGCTTTGGTGGTTGGTCCTTAGCATTGGTATGTGATTGAGTATATTTTTCTACATAAGACTTCCATAATGGTCTACGAAGGTGAGTATCATATGCTTGACCATGTGTATGTGGGACCTCAGGTTTTTGAAACAAAGATGATGGTGATTCAGGAACAATATGTGGTCCTCTATTGCCTCCACTATTAGGCCTCCTTTGATCCATGTTGAGTTGAGGTTCTTGCAAAGGTCGATTTTTCATTATTTGAGACATGTCAAAATCATGAGGGATATTGGCTCCACTTTGTGCCATCACTTGTAAGAAATATTGTCTATCTCTTCTCATTATTTCCTCAGCCAATCGATTAAAACGGGGATCCATAATGGAGTCTTCTAATTCTGTTGAATGTACAAAAAAGTTATCCATATTGTCATTGTGTGTATCATTGTTGTTTGTAGTGTCCATGTTCTCAACATTTGGAATGTTTCTATAGGCATCCATGTCAGGTAATGTGGTATGATCAGAATTGAAAAAGACATCATTGTCATACTCATAGGAACTCAAGTTTGCGGACTCTTGAGCCTCTTTATCTTCTCTCCTAGATTTTTGGGAATAGGTTTCAACCATGAACTAGGTCTTGACCAAAATGTGTGAGACTAGATGAAAATGGAAAGAGTATGGAAGACCAAGATTTAGATGGAATGTAAATGAATCTGAAGTGTACTTGCAATGTCCAAAGTGTAAGACCAAGTATGTATGTAGTAGAGTAGGTGTGGCTTCCAAAGAGATGATATTTTCTCTTGATGAGGTAAGTTGACCTTGACTCTAAGTATGACCAAATGAGACCCAAAGGTGATAGACCTTAATGAGGGACCACTTAGCAAAATGTTGTTGTATGTAGTGTGTTGACAAAGCAAGATGAGGACAAGCAAGTGACCTCTTGACTCAAGTCTTTGACAAATGTGAATGTAATGCAAGGTGTAAAGCAATGATGGAATTTGTGAGACCTAGAAATAGGCTGAATGCTAGATGAAAACCTAGAGAAATAACTTAGGAAGCTCAAGAATACTGAAATTGATTGCTCTTGTTTGCTGGATTGTAAATTTTTCCAATTTGTGAAGTTGTTTGTTGTGACCAAATCATAATTTTTGACTATTTTTCATGACAAGAGGACACAATGTTGATGAGGACTCAATGTTTGCAAGCGTTTAGACTCAAAATGACTCAAAAGAAAGTGTGTTGTTTGATGTATAAATGTTTTGCATACACTTGAAGACACAAAAGACACAATGTTTTGATGTTTGGTCTTGAATGTTTGAATATTCAAAAGAAGACAAACACAATTCTTATGGCTAGCCAGGACAATAGTTGTTGATCCCACATGGGGTTTCCCCTGAGGCTACGCTATTCAGAGCGAATAATTAGATGCTTGACCCCACTGGCTCCACTCTTGGCACTCACTTCTCTAGGGCAGTCAAGAATCAGTCCCCATGAAAAATCCCTATAGCGAACTTTATATCTCTACTAAGAACCGTATGTGTGTGGGCCGCTCCAGAGGTTCGACCTCCTACCCCAACAACTAGAAGTATTTTGGCTTTCTAAAACAAAAAGGTACTAGTAAGGGCATCCGCTCATGTGGCCATACATGTGGCACTTTCAGCTCTATAAATATAGAAGGCTCCCAGCTGGAAGGGGTTACGCCCTACAAATGATCAAATAAATTTGATCAAATTGGTTTATGGGGAGACATAGTGTCAATATGAACTAATCAGCACATGTTACCCATGGTTTTCACCATGGATATAGTTGTTTATAGTGGTTCGGAAGAGGTGGGTTTTCCTCGCTACCACTTGGGTCATTCTCTACTCACTAGTAGTCCTAATGACCACACGGGGAGACAAGCCCTCTAGAGATTAAACAAAAAGAGCTTATTTCCCAAGACACAAAAGACACTAGTTCAATTTTAGTGCACCAATTGAAGTGTTTGGTAATCTATGAAAACAAGGCACACAATGAAAATTAAAAGAAGCCCTTGCAAAAATTCTGAAACAAAGATTTATTAGTAGTTTTGAAATAATACCCCTCCTGCAAGCACACAAGTTAGGTAAATTTTAGATCCAAAAGACTTTGTGAAATAGTGGCCTTCGACAAGACGTTTTTTTGATAGATTCAAAGATCTGATTTTCCATGTGTTATTTTGCATCATAAAAAACATATCACTTGTAAAATTTCAAGACATTTCCAGAAATGTAAGAAAATCCAAAAAAGTTTCTAATTTGCTCCAAAAAAAATTTTTTATGAAAAATCATAAAAAATTCATAGAAAATGCAACATTGATCCAAAAAATCTAAATCTTCTACTGGAGACTCCTGACACCATTCCCAACTTGTATAAATTGGTTTTTGCAAAATATCCAAGCAGTTTGTGAGATATGAGAAAAATAATGCAAAATCCTAATTTTCAAAGATCCAATTTTTTAGGAATGATTTTGCATAAAAATTAAAATCACAAGTAATAGATCCTGTGCATAATTCTGAGATATTTTCAAAAATGTAACAAAATCCAAAAAATTCATTAATTGTCTCTCAAAATGAATTTTTTATGAAAATGCATAAAAAATTCATAGAAAATTCAAATATGATCCAACAAATCTGATTTTTTTACTAAGCATTTTTGATACTGTTATTGACTTGCAAAACAAATTGGATGTTAAAATTCAAAGCAGTTTGTGAGCTCTAATAAAAATAATGAAAAACCCTAATTTTTAAACATCCGATTTTTAAGGAAATATTTTGCATCAAAATTAAAATCACAAAGAATAGATCATGTGTATAAATCAAAGATATTTCCAAAGATATAATAAAATCTGAAAAATTCACTCATTTTCTCTCAAAATTAATTTTTTAATGAAAATTCATTAAAAAATCATAGAAAATTAAAATATGCTCCAATTGATCTGAATTTTGGTTTGAGAACTCTTGATACTGTCTTCAACCTTCAATCAAAATTTTATGCAAAAATTCATATCCATTTGTGAGATCGGATCAAATCTCTCCAAGATCTTGGTTTTGTGTCCAAAACCCTAGTTGGACAAGGTTATTCTCCAAATTGTTTTATAAAACAGCAATATAGGGTTAGAAAAACCTACCAAAAAAAAACATAGATCTAACAAAAATCTATGTCCCACTGGGCGTGCCAAAATGTTTATGGTCAAAGTGGATAATGGAACAATATTAAAAGACTAAATGAATTCAACCACAAAACCCTAGCCTAACAACAACAAAGATCCACCATAACATATGAAGATTACCTAAGACAATGCAAATCAAATAAAATCACAAATATTATACCATCACATGTCCAATAGGGTTTGGATCTTCATTCTTCGTATCTCCATTGATCTTGCTTGATATATTTGCTCTCAGATTTTATATGTGCACAAGAGCTCAACAAAGAATGGAAATGTGGTTGCAAGTAGACTTGATCGCATATGAAAGTTCGAATGCTAGAAGGCTTGATTAGTTGAATAGAATGATTAGGGTTGATAATGAAAGAAGCATCTCATTATATAGAAGACACTATAAGAAATGGAGGGATAAGATTGAGAGGTGTAAAAGATAAATGGTCGGCTAAGATTAGAGGGTAGGTAGAGAAAATAAGAAAATAATGAAAGGGTAGGTAGTGTAGGAATTAAGAGATGAATGACATGTGTCATGGGCAGAAAAAGGCTAATGAATTAATTAAATAAATAAAGATTTAATTAATGAATAGAGGAAGTGGGATCAATTAAATAAATAAAATATTTATTTAATTAAGGAAAAGCATAATTTAAATAAATAAAAGTATTTATTTAAATGAGAAATAAGGTTAGAAGAGGATAAATGAATTAATTAAATAAATAAAGATTCATTTAATTAATAGAAGAATTAGGCTTAGATAATTAAATAAATAAAATATTTAATTAATTAGATTGGACAATTTTAGGTGTCTACAGTATTAATCCTTCAACTTACATTCAACAAAAGCACTTGCAAAATCAACTTGAAGAAGTGTTGTTGAGGGAGGAGATCTTTTGGAGCCAAAAATCTAGGGAGTTGTGGCTCAAGGAGGGGGACAAGAATACTAATGTTTTTCACTCTTCAGCTAAGATGAAAGCTACTGCTAGAACTATTTGTTAGATTAAAACATGCTCTGGTTATTTGGTTTCTAATTTAAATCAGATTCAGGGTGAGGCAATTCTCTTTTTCTCAAAACTTTTTGAGGATTCCTCATGTAGGGATGATCTTGATTCACTTCATAAGTTAGATCATATTCCAACTTTGGTTTCTAATCAGGAGAACAAAGTGTTGGCAAGAGACATTGCATTGGTGTTCAGATGTTATCATTGATGTCAACTTGAGTCAAATATCAAATCCGCAATTCATGATTAATTCATACAGGAAGAGAGATTGAGGTCTAGTGAGAAGAGCAGGACATCTAACAGAGTGTACAGTGTTTTGGTTGGCGGTTCAAATGTGTTGATTATTTGGTGTTATAGATCTTAGAGAAGCATTGTGGACATGTAATATGCCTTCAATTCCAAGATTATGGCCTCTAGTGATGAGTCCTGTGTAAATTGGAAGATCTGGTAGATAAGTTTTTAGTTAGAACAGTGTCCATCAGCAGTAACGTGTGGATATTCATTGTGTGGATCCTGTAGAGTAATTTTGGTGATTATTTTTGTGTTCAAGGATTGTAAGATGATATGTGGGAAATGTGTGGATAATTTTTTTTGGTCGGCATGATTATTTTGGATCGGATTGAGCCGACTTGGGCAACATGTTTCATTTCCATGTTATGTGTTTTGGGCCAACATGAAATAGATTTAATTTGATGTTGCGGATATATAAGAGCGATTGATTTGATCATTTTTCATATCGATCATTATGTGTAAATGTGTATGATCGATTATGTGTAGTTTCACATGTGTGGTTGAAGGATTTATGCTTCAAAATTTAGCAGAACAACACAACAAAGTAGTGTAACAGAGAAGAGTATTTTATGCTTAATCGGAACTATTTTTGGCATTTGTAGATGTTGTATATTAGTTTAGACATTTCATTCATTATATGTGATCTTTTGTAAGGCAATGAGTCTTCTAGGGTTGTATCCCATATTGTAATTTAAGCAATGAGCTCTAGGCAGTATGCCTGAATGCATGTGCATTCCCCTCATGTAATATTATTATGCTTCTAACAAGGTGTATTAATATTGTGGGTCTCAATCCCACCATGGTTTTTCCCTTAACTGTGTTTCCACGTAAAAATCCTGGTGTTATGGTTTTATTGTTGTTTTCTTTGTGTTTTTGCACTCTACTTTTATTCATTTGCATTAAGTGGTTTGAAGGAATATTTAAGAAGATTAAACATTGTGGAAAATTGATTCACGCCCCCCCCCCTCTTAGTGCTCCTTGATTCCAACAATTGGTATCTGAGCCTAGTTCCTCGGAAGAATCCTAATAACTTGAGGAGGATCTGAGAAAGTGAATCAATCCATGGATTCTAATAGTCTTAGACAATAGCTTCTTGTTGTACTTGAAGATCTTGATCATTCACAAATTGAGGTCTGACAAGTGAAAGTGAGCCTTAGGGATGTTAAGAACTTCATTGAATCATTGAAAGATCATTTGAACAAGTTAAGGGAGACGAGAAAGGAACATGTTGATAAGCTGAAGGAGAAAGAAAGTAAAAGGATTGATGAATAAGCCTTGAAGGAAAAGACAAAAGAGTGTGAGATACTTTCTAGAGCTAATATAGTCTAGAAGAATGAGATGGAAGCCATTGTGATGAGATTAACAAAAGAAATTGAGGAAAGGAAGAAGAATAAGGAGAAGCTTTCTAAGTCCCTCAAGGACAAATCTAAAGAATATTGCGGACTTGAGAATGAGAATGATCAACTAAAGCAGGAATTGCATGAAACCAAGGAAGATCTTGGAAAGTAGATCAATCTTCTTAAATATGATCTTGAAGTTGTGAATGAGTATAAGGAAAAGTTTAGAATCAACTCAGCCAAGCTAGATGAGATGCTTGCAAGTCAAAAGAATCCTAATGATACTCAAGGTCTTGGATTTGAGAAAGGCGAAAGATCAAAATCAGCTTAGCAGAAGAACAACTCAAGAAAGCCTCCAGTAAGACAGCCTAATGCTTAGAAATTCAATGGTAACTATTTTTTTTGCAATAAATTTGGTCATAGGGATAGTCAATGCAGAAATAGGATGATCAATAATGGTCCATCTTTTACCAGTCAATGTTTTAAATGCAACAAGTATGGTCACAAGTCAAATGAATGTAGAATTACGATGAATAACTTTCAAAATAGGAGAAATGTCAGATGTTATGCATGTGGTATGTTTGGACATATTGCTAGTCAGTGCAGATCAAGAAGGAATCAGACGAATGTCAGACCTATGCAAGGAAATGTTGTTTGCTATGCTTGCAACAAATTCAGTCACATTGTTAAGTATTGAAAAAGAAGAAATATGAATGGAAGAGGTCCAGAAGACAAGAATGTGAAAGCAGATGAGAAAGGAAAATCAAAATTTGAAGAGATCTGAGAGAAAATAAAGATGACTTGGGTGAAGAAGAGCAACAATGACGCACGAAGTGGTTCTGCACTTGATTTCAGTGCTAGAACCTCATCCCAGAACTAAGCTAAGACATCCGGTCTTAGGGGGAGGTTTTCATGAGAATCTTACAAATCCCCTATTGGAGATCTGTGCCTATTTTTGGTAGGTTGCAGAGGTGTATGTGGTGATAGCATATGTTTATGATGGATTTTCAGAAGAGTTCAAGTATATTTGAAGATCCGAAGAAGAATTCCTTAGAGATACAAAGTATCTGTAAGTACTAGGGAAAAGTGCATTTATTGCAATGAAAAGTTAGGTTTGTGGAAAATAAAAGGTGACTTGAACACTTCATTTATCATATTGCATTCGAGGTGATAGTGTTTGAAGAACTCCATGAGAATATTATCAAGTGAGATCTAGTGCTAAACTAATTTCCGAAGAAAAAAGTTAATTTGATGATAAAGGTATTTATCTATGAAACTCTTTTTGGTTGAAGTTTGAAATTTAAAATTGGTGAGATGGATGTATCTGGTACTATGAATCCTTTGGTTGTTGAATTAACTGAGTGTGCACGAACAAACTCCAATAATCGTCCATTCATTTCAATGGAAGATGGTCCTAAGAGTGTGTTTTCATCGGTACCCTATGGTGTTTTCCATGTTGAAGATATTAAGGTATACACGCACTATTTTATTGAGGAATTGGGAAGCTCAAAAATATTGAATCTATACAATAATCAACTATCTGATAAGAGTTTGATATTGAAACCAAAATTTCAAGGATTGGAGGACAAGGGTTTTGCACAGTTTTTAGGTTTTCGATGCTCTATGAGTAGGAATGGATCCGATACATATAGAGTCGAGTACATGATTAATTCATGTGGTTGGAAAAGCCCTACAAGATCACTAAGACAGTTATTCCAATAGTAATAGGATTGTGTACATTCGGTGAGTTGCCATTATTGAAAGAAGTGAAGAATGATATTGATACTAATGCAACCAATTCAAGATTTGATAAACAGGCAATGACAATCAATGACATCCTAGAGCATGACATCAAGTTTGTATCAATGGTAATTGGCTATAAGATTTACTATTCTAGCAAAGAAAATTCTATTTTTGATACTACTATATATGATGCTTATGAAATTATGAGAGAAAATAAGAAATATGATCTTTGTGAGTTGCTCCAGAGTGAGATTATTAAGAATCTGAAGAAGATAAAGGAAAATAAGAAGCATCCATTCAAATATGGAACCCTGATTCTATGCATATTCTTTTACTTCATGAGCGAGATTCTAGGAGTTGGGCAAGTGCAATGGGCCTTTGATAGGCTAGTAGGAGTTAAAATCAAAGAATAATTATACATGTCTAGTGATTCTAAGGTCCAGAACAAGAATTTATGGGGTTACTTCAAAAATTTCCAAAAGGAGATGCATGGGAGGGAAAGAATCCCTAAGACCGTTGTACAGAAATATCAAGACACTATCTATTTTATGGTAGATACCAATCAGTGTTTGATGGAAGCAGTAGAGCCCCATATGGTATGGATTATGCCTATGGGTTATGAGGTTGACAAAAAAAAATTGGAAGTGCATGCACAGTATTTGTTGAGTAAACCTGTGGACTCTAATGAGGAAAAGGTCCAAAATGAATTCAATACAAAGAGGCTCCAAAATTTGAAAAAGATGACTGCAAAAGACAGAGTCACTTTAGATGCATGTGTAGAAAGTATGCAAAATGCATTGTCCAAAGGTGGAAACTTATACAAATCATGCTTAATATCATAGTCCAAGTTCACTGCAGACATTGAGAAAAAGTCTAAGGTACATGAGGATGAGCTTGAACGCATATCTCATTTGGTTGATCCTCTGTCAGTAACATTGAGCAGTCATGAAAATCGGGTGATATCACTACTTGAGAAAATAAAAACCTTGAGTCATGACCGAGAGAGAATAATTGGCAAAGTAGGAGAACTTAGCAGTCTCATCGTTCCTAATTTAAATATTATGATTAGTTCCTTAAAGGATTCTCAAGATACTCTGGAAAATAGTGATCTGGTAGGCTTGAAGACCAAAAATTCCCAAGCTTATCTTTTTAGTGGTCTAATAACAATTTTGAAGAGCTTGAAGAAGGGTTGGGACAATCACTTGGATACATTGAATAATTCCTATGTAGACATCTTCAATTTTTTGTGAGTATGTAAGGACTATGTGTACATATGTAAATAGTATTTTTTATCTCCAAAACCCTATCTTTGGCATTGTTGTCAAAGGAGGAGAGTAGAGGAGTGAAAAATGTTGATCCTAGGGGGAGTAGTTGATTTTTTATTGCAGTGTATATATTTTGGTTTTGGTCTAAGACTTAGTCATTTTTCACTAAGTCTTGCCATCAATGCCAAAGGGGGTGATTGTTGGCAAGAGACACTGTATTGGTGTTCATATGTTGTCATTTATGGCAACTTGAGTCAAATATCCAATCCGCAATTCATGATTCATTTATACTAGAAGAGAGATTGAGGTCTGGTGAGGCCCGGTGAGAAGAACAGGACATCTGGCAGAGTGTACAATGTTTTGGTTAGCAGTTCATATGTGTTTATTATTTGGTGTTATGGATCTTGAAGAATCATTTTGGACATGTAGTATTCCTTATTATAGGATTATGGCCTCCGGTGATGAGTCTTGTGTAAATTGGAAGATCTAGTAGACAAGTTTTCAGTTAGAACAATGTTCATCGGTAGTAGCATGTGGATATTCATTGTGTAAATCATGCAGAGTAATTTTGGTGATTATTTGTGTGTTCAAGGATAGTAAGCCGCCATGTGGGAAGCATGTGGACAATTTGTTTTGGTCCGCATGATTGTTTTGGATCAGATTGAGCTGACTTGGGCAACATGTTTCCTTTGTGTGTTATGTGTTTTTGGGCCGACATGAAATAGATTTAATTTGATGTTGTGGATATATATGAGTGAATGGATCTATTTAGTGAAGGCCAGCCTTTTTATTTTACATATTTTATCTTGTTCATCGGGGATTGTTTCACCTTGGGCTGACGCGGGTCACCCTTGATCATATAAATCAATGTAATTAAGCATTTAGAATTAAAGTTTAGAACATAGGAGATAGATCTGAAGGTTAGGAGGTCCAGAGTTGGCTCACATTCTTTCTTGAGCCGAATGTTGCATAACACACATATTTTGTATTTAGGCCTGTGAGTCGAATCTTGGAGCTCACATGTTGTCGGTAGTTTGTAACTGATTTTCTTGATTGAATATAGCTTGTTTCTGCATTGCCTCCATCACTCTAAATTATTTCTATTGTGTAACTCTTGTTGCATGGTTAAGATTATTCTCTATGAGGACCCTCCCATCATGACTACACAAATTTCTTATCACCAAGCCAGATTATGTGATCTAGGAGTACATGTCTTAGATGCACATAATGTTTGATGAAATTCCCAAGCACCTAATAAAATTGGCATAATTTGGAAGCATCATACCAAATGGGGTATGGCTTGTTGTTAAGGATAATTCTAATCTATGGAGGTTAATCAAGTTATCCTTTAGTATTTTTTGATATACACTTAAATAAGAATCACATAAATTTGTAAAGATCCAATTTTGTTGAGAACCAAGTGTACTCTTCTCAATTTCTTGATGGATTATGATTACATAATAAACTATGTTATTCTTCTTTGACCCTCTATAAGAAGGTGTATGTTAAAAATTATTAGGATGTGAGGATGAAGTGGAAGGCCCATACTGAACCAATGTGAACTAATAATCCTACAATGCAATACATAGATGAGAGAAAGAATGATATTTCATCAAAGATACGCATTCCCTCAACATCATCTATAGACTTGTCATGAACGTTATTTGAATGTCATGATCAAGAAGGGAACAGGGAATTTGTGAAAATATATATTGATAATGAGAAATAAAATGAGTCATCTTCTCATTAGGTTGTTGTGTACAATGGACAAGATTAATAATAGTGACCTTGTAGCCAATTTTTTCCTAAAACATTTGCAAGAATTGATTCATGAGCTGATCAAAAGAATATATAGAGTTATCAAGTAATTATTAGAACCATTCCAATGTGGTCTCCTTAAGGGATCATGGGAATAGTTTATCTAACAAATGATCGTAATGATGAAATTCACTACAAAGTGTAGTGAAAGAATTAGCACATAATTGCAAATCACCCTTACCATTATACTTCTCAAACTTTGAAATATCAATCCCCTAGTGAATTGGTGCATTAATAATCATCAAAGAAAGATATTTGCGATTAAAATAATGTGTAAGCATGGATTGTGTAGCATTGTTAGTTATATTGGCAAGTTGAGACTACATTTGGCCCATATTTTTGTATAGGTGTTTAGGATATGATTAGACAATGGATGAGGTGGAGGTAGATTAGCCATAATGGTAGAAACATTAGTATTGGAAACATTAACTATGGAAGTGGGACTGGTAGGGTTCAGTGGAGGAGGAAGGTGATACCCCAAAGGATTTTGAGATACATTGATTC
Source organism: Cryptomeria japonica (assembly GCF_030272615.1). Lineage (NCBI taxonomy): Eukaryota > Viridiplantae > Streptophyta > Pinopsida > Cupressales > Cupressaceae > Cryptomeria > Cryptomeria japonica. The sequence goes on along the minus strand of NC_081413.1, from coordinate 128,567,839 downwards.
CAAGTGTAATGGTATTTATAAATATAGTATTTGTGTTACTAGAAAAATATATAGGAGTCATGATGGGATTTGTAGCAACCATATGCATTGAAACCTTAGGCAATGAGACACTCAATTGGGGAGTAGTGTATCTTAAGTGTGAGATAGAACAAATGTGTAAGAAGTCATATGTGCCTCAATAATATTAGTCAATGCATTGAGAAACTCAAGGCTCTTACAATCTAAGATGAGTTAGTCTTTCATATTGTCTACAATAAGGTGGCTTGAGTCAATATATTATCATTGCTAAGAATTTTTTTGAAATCTCTCAAGTTATTCTCCAAATAATGTACTTTCTCAAAGGAGAGCCTAAGAGTAGAAATGTGATCCTTGGGAGGAGGAAACTCAGGAGGAGATTTTTCTTGAGAATTAGTTTAGGAATTGAAAGTTGGAGAGTTTACATAGGCTAGATGAGAGGGGAGAATTAGGATCTCCATAAAATATTAGGAATTTTTTAGTAGGACTATATTGATTTGGAATTACATTAACTCTTAAGCTCCTTCTAACTATGTTTCTAAAAGTTCTAGATTGGGTCGTGAAGCTCATAGAAGCGTATCACAACACTTAGTCTCACAAAACTTCATAAAATGAGATAAGAGGATGTGAGAAAAGAAAATATTTTTTCTAGTTTTTATTTGAAGAGACTATACGTCTTGATAATTTTTGACATAATTCAAGTTCACATCAGGTTCACCAAATTGTAGAGTTTGAAAAGTGAACCACTATGAAGGATAATATTCAAATTTTTATCCTCCACTTAGATAAGCCTTTAGGTAACTATGACCTTAAATTTTACCCACCAATTAACTAAATGCGTGTTTTAGTGGAGCACAACAATTATGTAAGCCCTATAGACTTTGGAAATTAGGAGTGTAGACTATAGAGATCTTCCAGGCAACTTTGGCAATCCCTTTGTCAAGGATGAAAATTGTTGACATATGAACACTCCAATGAGACATTGTATGTGATTGAAGGTTTGTCATTGATGGCAACCTTGCAATCCTATGGCACTGGCACGACATTATACCGACAAAGCATTACATAGGCAACCTTGCAATCCTATGGCACTGGCAAGACATCATACCAGCAAAGTATAACATAGGCAAGACAGTGCACCGGCATCGGAAGATCACTGTACACCGGCACCAACATAGAAGAAAATATGTATACCGGCATAGAGGCCGACAGGATTTTTGTTATGTAATATTTTGTTTATTATTGTAAGCCAACTTGGCAAATTGTAAAATGACTCTTGTATATAAAGGAGATCATTGTAGACATTTGAAGAAGTGTATGTAGGTGTATAAAGAAAAATATTAGGCAGACCTAATGTGCGAAATATAGGTCAAGGGTATATGTAAAGAACAAAGCAGGAACCGGTACTGAATCTGGCATTGAAGATGCTATTGTAAAGCAGTACAAGTCATTGGATTAGTATAATCCTTATTGTAAGTCAGTGTGACTTCCCATTGAGCAGTGAGCTCTAGGTAGTTGACCTTCCTGCATGTGCAGGCCCCTATTGTAAGTAATATTCTCTTATTGGCCAGTGAGTGAATATTGTGGGTCACAAATCCCACCGAGGTTTTTCCTACACCGAGTTTCCTCATTAAACATCTTGTGTTATGGTGTACTTTTCATGTGGATGTTATTGATTTTGTTTATTGCATTATTTCTTGCATACCGGTACACAGTTATATTATATTCTGCATGTTTTAACTTAAGAAATTCTCATTACCGGTTAGATACTGACTCACCCCCCCCTCTCAGTATCTGTGGGACCCCTAAAAATTGGTATCAAAGCTTGGTCCTCTATTTTCAGAAGCCTAATAGCTTGAGGAAGATCTTGACCCCGGTAAAGATGGAAAATCTGATGAAGCAACTTGAAGGAGCTCTTACAGACTATGATGTAGAGAAATTGAAAAATATCAAATTAGAAGATGATTTAAGAGCAGCTCAAGATATCATTCAGGCACTTCAAGAAAATTTTACTATTGCAAGAAATAAGAGAAGAGAACTTTGTGAAAAACTGCAAAATGAGAATGATGAAAAGGAATCACTTAATGATATGATAAGCAAGTTGAAACAAGAGATCATGACAACAAAAAATGAAATGCAAGATATGACTATGAGATTTTGCAAAGAGATTGAGGATAGGAAGAAGAATGAAGAAGAATTGACTAGAAGACTAAGTGATGCAGCAAATGAGAACACAAGACTTAGCTATGAAAATGACATGTTGAAGACAAATTTGATGCATACTCAGAATGACTCAAATGAACTGATGAGACAAAAAGAAATCTTGGAAAGAGAACTAGAAACTGCAAATCAACACAAAAAAAAATTCAAGAAAAGCTCAAAGGAACTTGGTACCTTGTTGAAGAATCAAAAACCTAAAGGTGACACTTCTGGAATTGGCTTTGAAGTTGGTGAAATCTCCGGTACTACAAATACTTAGGATCACAGCAAACCGGTAAGACAAACTAATGCTTATAAATTCAATGGAAAATTCTTTAACTGTAATAAGTATGGTCATAGAGAAAATGAATGTAGATCTAAGAATTATCAGAATATCAATACACCCATCGGTCAATGTTCAAAATGCAAAAAAGTTGGTCACAACTCTGAAAATTGCAGAATGAATGTGAGATGTTACGTTTGTGGAAGATTTGGACATTTGTCAAATCAATGCAGAACACAAGTTGGCATAGGTTATGGGAAAGCTATTCAGAAGAATAATGTAACTTGTTATGCATGTAACAAGATTGGGCATATTGCTAAATTTTGTAGAAGTAAAGGAACACCGGTAGACAACAAAAGTGCTAGCTTGAAAGGTAAAGAAAAAGTTGAAAAGGTTAAGCAAGAATTCTCAAAACAATGAATTAGAAAAGCTGATCTAAATATTGGGAATACTTCTCCACTGGTAGAACCAACCAATGCTTCACCGGTAGGACAAAGTGATACTTCACCGAAAGGACAAAGTAGTGCTCCACCGGCAGGAAGTTCTTCATCTAATTGAAGAAAATTTCCTTGAGGGTTTGGCAATCAAATGACACATATGTTAATTATTCCCTCAGTTAGAGATAAGAAGTTGAAAATGTCTTATTACCGGCAAACAATGTTAAGTGAATACTTAACCAGCATGCAATTAATGTGGTAGATGGTAAAAAGACATTATAAAATAAGGTTTTGGCTCCATTTCATTTCACCGTGATTTCAAATTTTCAAAGAGCGTGAAGATTCTGAGTTAAGGCATTTCGAGCAAGAAGCAAGCACACTCCAATCAATCATCCATCAAAGGTAGTAAAAGGTATTTAATCATGGCATCCACCTCTGCAATTGAATACATAGCAAACCCTACTGTTGTTGAAGTAATAAAAAGACCTAGGCCCATATTTTAGTTAGTTCCCGAGATAGCAAAGAAGGATGATACCTTAGGTTCTTTTTCTCAAATCCCTAAAGGTGTTGTATATGCTGAAGACCCTAGAATGTACATCCACTGCAATATTGAAGAGTTAGGAGATGAGGAAATCAAAACCATGATATGTGATGATACCGGCAATGTTAAAAGTGAACACAAGATTATTGAAATCCTAGGATTCACAGAAATCCTTAGCATTACTGAATTTCCTAAGGATGTGATTAGGATAGTTTTAAGCAGAGTTCATGGAGAATTTTTCTGGTTAGATGCAATCCATAAGATCACCAAGGAAGCTGTGAAAGCTATCACAGGGTTACCGACCACCGGTAAGAGACTAGATAAAATCAAGAAGGTTCTCAATGACCTAGTTATAAAACTAACTGGTGCAACATTTGATAAGAGATCTTTAAGGGTTAATGATGTAAAAGATATCAATGTGAAATTCATAAGTATGATATTAGGTTACAAGGCCACTCATGCTAATAGACTTAACTCAGTTTCAAGTTTATGCATTAAGAGTGCTTATGATATGGTAACAGACAATGCAAAAATTGACATCTATGAATGGTTAAAGGATGAACTAATAGACAACCTTGGAAAAATCAAGAAGGACAAGAAAGGAACTTTCAGATTTGGAAATCTGTTAGTATGCCTAATGCTACACATAACAAAATAGGTTCCCGGTATAGGTTATAAAGAACTTGGATATGACATACCGGTAGGAAAACAATTGATTGAACTATTCAATAACATGGGTGAGAACAAGGAGAACAATATTCATGACTTTTTCCAAGCATTGAAGACCAAAGTGAAGCAAAGAGTAATGTTATCTCAGAAAATAGTAGACAAATACAAAGATGATATATGCTTTGTTATTAAGAAAGATGAAATCTGGATGGAAGCAGTCATCCCAAGGACAATTTGGGTAACCGAGATGGGCTATGAGATAGATGATCACATAGTTGAAACTTATGCTAAAGCACTTCTGGAAGCCCCCAATGAACCTAAGGAAGAAGTATTTGGTAGTGCTGAGACTATAGAAAGCCAAATACAATCAAAGAAAAGAGTAAAGAAGGTTGAGGCATTTGTGAGGAAAGGATCAAGGAAAGCAAAAGCCATTAAGGAAGATGTATTGAAGAAAACCAGCATAACAGAAGATGAGTTGGCAGCTCCACAACCTGAGACTCATCTATCACTGGTAGGTACTTCTTCGGAAGGTGACATGCCAGCAACTTTTAAAAGAGTTGTTAGAAAAAGAGATCCCTCAATAGCAACTACTCCTTCACCTAGAAGAACAAGGCAAAAGCAACAAGCAGTGAGATCTCCAGGTAGAAAGGCCACACCCAAGAAGAAGCTGACACCAAAGAAAAGGAAAAGGACAAACAATGACTTGGCCCCTCTTGATATATTGTTAAATGAAATCACAGAGGAAGGAAAACTAGAAAATATAGAGAAAATTTATGACACTCTATCTGCTGATGAGAAAGAACAAGTTGAGAAAAGTGTTATACTGCATATGGACATGTAAAAGAAATTTTTGATGGAAGTAGCAAATGAAATTCCTGATGATTTATTCAAAAGACTTGAGGCCAGAAGGCAAGTAGTGATAGAATTAGATAAGAAAATTAAAATAGAGAAGCTACTTGCTGTATATCCTGTAACCTCTCCAAAGGAAATTGATGATTTGATTGCTTAGGCAAACTAGTCAGTATTCTCTACTGCACACCGACACATTTCACTAATGGCAGGAAGAGTTACTGAAGTAACAGAGGAAATAGAAGATGGTTGGGATATATTCTTGGTTGACAAGGAAAAACAAGAAGAGTATAGGAACCCTAAACCTATAAAGGTATATCAGAAGGATAGTGACAAGGGGAAAGGCAAAGTTGGTGGACCACCAAGCATCAAAGTTAAAGACAACCTACCCCCACTGGTGAAAATAAAAACTACTGAAGATCAACCGGTAGCATAAAGTATGGATGTAGAGGACAACAATCCTAATTCTAAAGTCCTATATACTTTAAATGTTGATACTCAAAAGATCAACATAATAGTAGATAAAGATACAACTGACAAGTCAGATATGGCAAATGAGCCTCGGGTAGCAGGGGAAACAAAGAAACCGACAGAGGATATAGAGAAAAAGGTAGAGACTGAGGCATAGACTGAGACAACACAACATATAGAGAAACCAATAGATCTAAAGGCTCTAGAACAACAAGTACATAAGGAAACAGTGCCACTGGTAAGTAGTGAAGTAGGAAAACTAGTGCTAAAAGAAATGCAGACACAAACTAACCTACCAAAGGTCAATACAAGCATGGTTACTTCCACCGGTACTCAGATTGTTGGATCATCATCAACATTCAAGTCAACAAATGTGACTAAGGTATTACTAGATTCTATAAAGAAAATAACTGACTGCAGCTCACAGGCTTATAAGGCAATTGATGATTCTATACCAATTTTGAAGGTAATAGCTCCCAACTGTAATATAGATAATAAAGATTCTTTAGGACAATTGGATACATTGTGTAAATATATTTCTGAAAACATTGAGAAAATAAAGGAAGAATCAGTAAAGGATAAGGTAGAGATTGAGAAACAGAAATTCTTTGATGAGGAAATAAAGAAGTGTAACAGAGATTTTGACACACTTCTACCGGAACTATGTAGTTTGTTGAAAGAATACAAAAATCTGTATAAAGATACATGTAAAACAAAGTTTTGACTGTAGATAAGGACAAGAAAATAAGCAAGGCACAGGATGAGATAAATAAGCTTGCAGACAATTTTGTCAACTCACCTGATTCATTATCAGTTTTTGAAGAGAAGATAGCAAATTTTGAGGAAGAATTACTCAAACTGGAAAGAGAGAAAGAAAGAATAATAAATAAGGCAAAACACTTGAGATCTAAACTGAGTCCAAGATTGGGCTATTTAGCATCTCTGCGGAAGGAAATTTCAGAGGCACTAACACAGGGAAGCAAAACACCGACAAAGCATTTGCAGCATCTCACCGGTACAGTGAAGAGAACTGAGACAACAATAAAAGATAGTAAGAAGTTTATGGATAGTATAAACTTAATTTTGGGAGATCTTTTTCAGATAATAACTACTCAGCTACAGGGTTGAGGATATGGATAGATGAAACTACAAACTCTACTACCTTTGTCATTGATGCCAAAGGGGGAGTAGTGGGATGAGAAAGTTCAAAACACAGGAATCATATGCTCAGGGGGAGCTCTCACATTTTTGGCAAACATTTCTAGTAACATTTTTGGACTACACATTTTTGGATACTTTTAGAAATTTCTCATGAGTGTTGCCATCAATGCCAAAGGGGGAGATTGTTGGCATATGGACACTCCAATGAGACATTGTATGTGATTGAAGATTTTGTCATTGATGGCAACCTTGCAATCCTATGGCATCGACAAGACATTATTGTAGCATCGTAAATTGTACGCACTTGCTAGGGTGGTACAATTTCACACCTAGTTTAGCACCCGCCTTGGCGCATTTTCCATTTTGCATTGCATTTCCCCTTTAGCACTTAATTAATCAAATTAATTAGGTCTAAGGTATTATTTCATCATCTTCCACATCATAAAGTTGGGCCCTTTCATTAAAGTGTGCCCCGTTCATTTTATTCTTCCAATACATCATTTAATCAAAAACCCTAATTAGGTCCTATTTTGAACTTGGGGGCTTGATTTCGGGGGTCAAAACATCTCAAAATTAGCTATAACTTCGGGATTCTCTCTAAAATCATCATATCCGACGGCCCTGAAAATTTGGTGAAAAGTTGTCGGGACCATGGCGCCCGGAGTGCACATGGTCCCGGACATTTTTCCCGAAATTTTAGGAGCGCGATCCAATCATAAAATAAAGCTTAACCCCAAGAAATTGGTGGGAGATTCAATCTCTAGGTCGGCCAAAAGTTGAAATTAAGACCTAGGGTTTCATATATAAGAGCTCTCTTTCTTCATTTGAAAGGATCAAAATTTTGGGCTTTCGAGGACCTTCTATGCAGCGAAAGAGCAGATCTTTGAAAACTTCAATAACATTCAACATCCATCCATCAAGCATTCATCAATTTCATTCATTTAGGGCTTGGGAGACATTGAAGAACAATAGGAGATTACCGACTGAAGATTGGCTTGTACTCCTCCCTTAAGGGTTGGGTATGATTTCATGTTGTTTTCATGTCTTTGCATAAGCTTCAATATATCCTTTATTCATGCTTTAGATCACTTTGCATCTTGATTTAGAGCATTTACATTATCATTTACAAGCAATTAGGGTTTACTTTCTAGGTTGCTCTAGTTTTCTTTCTTGCATTTAAGGACCTTGCACACACACTAGGACTGCACACAAAATACATTTTACAATACAACTTGGCTATTCGTGGAGGTGGAAATCACCGAAGCGGGGGTTTGACTAAGGCAAAACCCTATATAGCTGCCCATACCCTTTTCAGATATAAGTGCAGGTTTCGGGACTCGGACGACACCACAGGTGACAGATCCGGGAAAAGCAGGTCAAGATAGCACTCCACACCAAATTGCAGAGCAAAAGACCAGGACAGGGGCATGGGGTGCCCTAGTCCTGCCAGGACAGGGGCGCTGGGCACCCTGGTCCTCCTGACAACAGCATTTTCAGCATTTTTGGTTTAGGAAGGAGACCAAGTCAATCATGACGAGGAGGTATAGGTCTACCTTTAGAAGGTTTATTCGGCATAGGCATAGTCACATCCATAGGGATGGGTTGGGATTCTTCTTGAGGAAAGACATTAGTTTTATCTTTCAAAGGAAGAACTTCCTTCTCAAGAATGATAGGAATGTCAAGTTTGGGTGTTCTAGGTTCACTTAGAGATAGGATCATATCTTTTTTCCACTTTTGATAAGATTTGGAAAGATGATCACTTCGCGGAGGAAGAGATTGGAATTGTTTAGGCCAAAAGTAATCAATAGGAACACTAGAAGTTCTTTCAGTTGGTTTAAAGAGACTATGATTGACAGTAACAACTTCACCATTATGGGGAAATTTCAAACACTTGTGGATAGGAGAAGCAATAGCTTTCATGGAAGATAGCCAAGGATAGCCTAGCTTCACACAAAATTGTTCGGATGATGGAATAATAGCAAAGTCCACATCAAGGGATTTGTTATGGACCTCAATAGGTAATGTAATAGAACCAATTGCAGGAGAAGAAAATGCATCAAATAATTTCACAACCACATCTGTTTCATCATAGATTACTTGATTCAATTGCAAAGTAAAAAGAAATTCTTCAGTAATGACATTAACCATACAAGAAGGATCAATAAGCACTCCACGGCAAGGTGTATTCTTGACTTTTGCAACTATATATAAAGGACCATCAGGTGCCCTAATAGTTTCACTGGAATCAAATGTGATGGAAGGTTCTTTAGGGATTTTCTGCTGTTCCACAAAGTTAATCACATTTGGAGTCATAGACACAAGATCATCAGGTGAGACAGAGGAATCGGTAGTATCAATCACATTAGAGGTATGAGAAGGCAATGGATCAGTAAAAATCTGAAGATTTTGGTTAGGAGGAGCTATAGATGTGTTGCCTTTATCATTCACACCAGAAACATAGATAGTATTATTATCAATCAAATATTGAATTTTCCCCTTTAAAGCAAAACATTTTTCAGTATCATGCCTAGGATGACGATGAAATTGACAAAAAGATTTGTTATCAAAATAGGGTGAATTAATTTTTGCAGGATCAATTTGCCTTATAGGAGGAAGAGTAAGCACATTTTGTTCCAATAACTTATTCATAATACTATGCAATGATTCATTCAAAGGAGTAAACTTTCTTTCTTTCTTGAAAAACTTAGAAATAGGCGACACACCTGATGCTGCATTCACATTGTTGTTGATGATGTTTTCATTGAATTTAATGGACTCTCTGTTCGGTTTAAACTTCCCAAATGGTTGTTGACTACTATCACCCTTATCACTCGGAGCCATAGGATGTGATTGTTCCATTTGACTCACAGTCAGTTGATAATTGTGAAGAGTTGCACACAACTGTTGGAAAGAAGTAAACTCAGAAAACAGGAGTTTTTCTCTGATGTCTTTTTATAAATTAGAAATAAAGATTCTTTGAATATCATTGTCAGGCACTGGAAAAGAAATTTGAGCATACAAATGCTTATATCGACCAATGAAATCAGTCACTTTTTCTTTAACACCTTGTTTACAATGCATTAAATCAATCAAAGTAACTTTAGGACTTATATTGTTTCGAAATTGTTGAATGAAAGCATTTGCAAGTTGTTCGAAAGAAGTAATAGAATAGGAAGGCAACAAGCAATACCATTGTAGGGCTTTGTCTCTTAATGTTCTAGTAAACAGTTTTGCAAGCAACCTTTGGTCATAAGCAAAATCGGTACATATTGTTTGAAAGGTCTTAACATGTGTTAGAGGATCACCCTTAGCTTTATAAAGCTCCAAATGTGGAATTTCAACATGTTTAGGGGGAATAGCTCGGACAATGTCAAGGGAAAGTGGGCTTGCAACATCAAATGTGGGCACACTAAACTTAGATTGATTCATAGAGGCAATTTGTTGCTGTAAAGAAGAGACAGTTTGTGCAAGATTGTTAATGGTCGCTTCAGTCGACGAGTTCATATTAGACGTGTTAGATTGTGATGGAGGTGTTATGTTATTGAAAGAAGGTAGAGAGTAAGGTGGTGGGACACTATGATATTTAGTCATAGGAGATGATTGGACAGGAGGAACACTACAAGGAGGAATGGAATGGTTAAATGAATTGCCCGCTTGTGTCATGTTCATTTGTGGAGATATGAGAGGAACACTCACTGAAGAAATGAATGAAGAAGTTGGATTGAATGAAGGAAGAGGGTTGATTGAAGAAGAGGGATTTCCCCCATGATTGGTGATCATAGGAGGAATGTCTTTTGTTGAAGTAGTCATTATGTTTGATGTAAAAGTAGGTATACTAGCAATAGAAGTCGTCAAAGGAATAGAATGATTGTCTTGAGTAGGAGGTTGTGTATAACCTAAGGTTTCGGCACAACTCTTCATAGGCATCACATTTGAATCCACAATGTGTGCAATACCACGCAAAATATCAATTCCATTCTTATCACTTTGAAGCATACGTTTTAGACCCTCAATTAAAGGAAGAGCTTGACTATCAAGGTATTCTTGAGACATCCACTGTCGAAAATCATCAAATTTGTTATCCAATTTTCAAAGTTGTTCTACAGAAACCTCATGAAGAGCTTCTTCATCATTAAGAGGATTAGAGGAATTACCCATGTCCTCGTTAAAAAGACCATTCAAATTAGGTTCCATCTCCTCAGTAATTAAACCTTGGAAAGACTTAATTCTCAGGCTTCATCTAACGGGAATAGTGTAGGTAGGGCTTATTGTTGTAAAACTCATGCACTAAGGTGAGAGAGAAGATTTTGAATTTTAGAGGTAGCAAATTTCAGTAAAGCCAGCCAATCTTCCAGATTTAAGCTGTTAAATACAATCAGGACAATCTCCCGAAATTTCGGAGAAAATGTCTGGGACCATGGCGCTCGGGGTGCACACGGTCCTCGCAACTTTTTTCGAAATTTGCAGGGATGAAAGTTATGATGATTTTACAGCTAACCTGAAAAAATTGAGTGATTTTATGATCTGTAGATAGGCCAAATTAAAGTTGCAATCTCAAAATTGAACCCTACCAAGATTGTCGAAAAATGCAAAATTTGAATTTTGAAAAAGAGAGGGAAACTGAAATTTTGAATTTTATTATTTTAGAGGGAATACCAAAAGCAATGAAAGTTTTGAAATTTGAAAATTGACTCAATTTCACGCAAAATTCAATTCTGAAAGCGGAAATCAAAGTTGTTGTAATTAAGCACTTAATTTCAAAAGTCACAAATTGCAAAAAATTTGAATAAATCACTGAAATTTCGAATGAATGATAACACACTTTTCAGATTTAGGACTGTAAGAAACACAATTTTGACACAAATTTCAATTTCAACAATTTTTGAATGATTAGAAGCCTCAATCCGAGCAATCACTAGACCAACTTTGACTGTAATTTTGAAAGTGTTAAAATTGATAAAATTGGCCAAAATTCTGGATTTTAGCAGAAAAATACAGTAAGATCTAGCTCCCGAAATTTCAGAAAAAATGTCGGGGACGATGGCGCTCGGGGTGCACACCGTCCTCGCAACTTTTTTCCAAATTTTCAGGGATGCAAGATATTGTGATTTTATTGCGGAATCCAAAGTTACAGCCGATTTGGAGATGTTTTGATCAGTGAAATTGTCGGACAAAGGTTGAATCAAGAGGGTTTCAAAAATTAGGGTTTTGACACTTAACCACTTAATTTTCAAAATTCAAGCACAAATATGAATTGATAATTTGTAATAGAAGGGCAGATCTGAAACAAGCATCAACAATTAAACATTTCACAAGTTTAATTACTTAAAAAGAAAATTTAGGGTTTTTATGCAATCAACCTCTAAAATTTGCAAAAGATCCAACATGGAAATGTAACCAAGGAATCCAATTTTCAGATCTAACTATGAATAATTAGAAACGATGTTCACGTCGGGTTCACCAAAATGTAAATCGGAAAAATCGAACCCTAGTCGTCCTCCCCTCCCCAACTCCGAGGAGAGAGAAGGGAGAGTCACTAGGGTTGATGGTTTTCACTTAGGAGGGACTTTACATTCAAAAGAGGGGTTGAAACCCACAAGATCCAATCCCACGCAATGCAAGATTGGATTCTATATGAGTTTCAAGGGTTAAGACATCAAGGATACCCTCTTTTGTAAAGAAATGTAGATAGAAAGATTGAACTAGGAATGCATGCAAAGTAGGAAAGATTCACTTATAAACAGAGATAGGAAAATGATATGAAGTTGTGGACCTGGAATTAGTAGTAAAATGTTGAGATGGCGCTGTCCTGCAAATTTGAGCAAAAGTTGACAGGACGATGGCGCTCGGCGTGCACACAGTCCTCCAAAAAATCCGTGAAACGAAGGGGGATCTGTTCGTCTCTGCACAAGGATTCCAGATCTTCAATTTCAGCCGCATACCTGCAACCTACACACAGAAAAGCGAAGACGATTGGGGGGTTAGGGATTAGGGTTTTGCCCTTAGGTCAAACCCCGATTTTGGAATTAACCAAGAAATGAGAAACGCTTGTAAATGTAATGTAAACCAAGTACTAATACCTTGTTGTAAGGATGTTTGTATCCTTATATGCGAAGGTATAGATGTTGTTGTTTGTTGTATGTTGTATGTTGTATGTTGTAATATGTGAACTCCTCTTCAATGGTTGAATCCTTGTCTTGAATGCAACACCTAGCCTTGAATGGAGACTTAGAATGATCAATTGCGTGAAGGAATGCTTGAATGATTGAATGTTTGAATATCGTTTCCACCTTTTTTTATCCTCCTCAAAATGAGAGAGGAAAAGTAGTTTATATACTTGCCAATTAGGGTTAAAAGACTGATTTTCCCGACCTTAGGCCGACCAGGAAATGTTATTTTCCAATTTGCAAACAAAAAGGCCCGAAGTCCCATAGGAGACCGGGCCCAAAATAGGGCCAGGGACCAGGGCACTGGGCGCCATGGTCCTGGGGGACCAAGGCGCTGGGCGCCCTAGTCCTAAAGGACCAGGGCGCTGGGCGCTCTGGTCCCACCTCCCAGGACAGCAGGGTGCAAGGAGGGATCAGGCAGGGTGCTGGAAAAATGCAGTTTTTGGTGTCGTGAGCAAGTTTCGGGGTCTCCATTCAGGTTTAGTGTTGCGTCGCCATCGTGAAGACCCAAATGCAGTCAAAATTGCAACTGTCACAATTTTAGGATGCTACATTTAGCCCCCACTTTAGCGGGAGTATAAGCGTATGCCAATACTTCCGGTAAAGTACAAGGAAACAACATTGAAAAACTTTCACCACATCAAGGAGGGAAGATACACCAAGCCCCCAGTGGACTAAGGATCTTATGACTTTGATTGACAAAGTAAAAGGGAAGATCACGAGGGAGAACCATGACTATCAGTAGTAAGGTTCCCTCACTATGAGTCATGCACGAAAGATATCAAAAATTTTCAAGGCAAAGCTAAATTTGTCAAGAAATTTTCAAGCATCTTGAAAAGATATGGACGGGATGTATGCCCCCCTACGTTAAAGTGATCGCACACGCCTCACCGGGGGTGATTGCTTTAAGGTAGTGATACATATAAGAAATGAGAAAGGAGCACGTTATCGCAAGGATTTAGCCCCCAAGTGTGAGATAAACCCAAGGATAATAGACACAAAACACAAAGCACAAGGTGACTTCGCTTTCCTCAGGGTCAGTATGTTGTATGATAATTCATGTATATCATATGTATGTATGCATAATTGTTCTTCATTCCCCAATCAAGGAAGGTCACCTAGAAGAAGGGAACACATGTGTCTTTTGAGTCAACATGAGAGAGATCGAGAGATCTCAATGCTTTGCATCGTCCTCAAGTAGACAACACTAAGGACAACAAATAGAAGAATGAGAGTAACATATAGAAGAAGTAACAAAAGAGAGGAGGAGAGAATCTACTATGCTAATGAAACTAGTCTAGCATGTCATCTACCCCCCCCCGATCTTGCTGATCAATATTTCGGGAAGGTAGGGAACACGCTAGAGGAGGAACATCCAACACAGTAGATGGAGCTATCACAAGATCCAAACAAGGGCTATGTTCATATCCCAAGCCACGGTGTTCTTATCTAGGAGCTAGGATGAGTGCTTTAGAAAATTCATTAGATAAATGGTTATCAATATCAACAAGTTCATATTCACTATTAGAATGAACAAGAGTAACTTTGCATCATGAATAACATTTTCATCTATATCATCATCAAGATTTATGAAAATAGGATCTTTAACTCGCACAGGATCAAGACCATCATGCATCTTATGTTTAGGAGATTTCGGCTCAATCGTCGGCTGAGGAGAAAATGGAATAATGCTTGTTGAAGGTGTTTTTGGGGATTGCAAAGATTGAGAAGCAGCTGCCTGAGCTCTAAGACGACGCTTTCGTCGGCGTTCACGTGCAGAATGATTTCATCTAGTCTTAGTAGGAAGATTAGGAGATTCAGGAGGAGGAATGTTCTCATCCTTATCACTTGGGTGTTTAGGTTGTGGTTTCTTAGGTTGAATAAGAGGAGAAGAGAAAGGTCTCGTCTCTCCATAAGAGGAAGGAGGAGGAACTACTCCATATAAGGGAGGAATATTTGGTTTAGGAAGGAGACCAAGTCCATCATGACGAGGAGGTATAGGTCTACCTTTAGAAGGTTTATTCGGCATAGGCATAGTCACATCCATAGGGATGGGTTGGGAATCTTCTTGAGGAAAGACATTAGTTTTATCTTTCAAAGGAAGAACTTCCTTCTCAAGAATGATAGGAATGTCAAGTTTGGGTGTTCTACGTTCACTTAGAGATAGGATCATATCTTTTTTCCACTTTTGATAAGATTTGAAAAGATGATCACTTCGCGGAGGAAGAGATTGGAATTGTTTAGGCCAAAAGTAATCAATAGGAACACTAGAAGCTCTTTCAGCTGGTTTAAAGAGACTATGATTGACAGTAACAACTTCACCATTATGGGGAAATTTCAAACACTTGTGGATAGGAGAAGCAATAGCTTTCATGGAAGATAGCCAAGGATAGCCTAGCTTCACACGAAATTGTTCGGATGATGGAATAATAGCAAAGTCCACATCAAGGGATTTGTTATGGACCTCAATAGGTAATGTAATAGAACCAATTGCAGGAGAAGAAAATGCATCAAATAATTTCACAACCACATCTGTTTCATCATAGATTACTTGATTCAATTGCAAAGTAAAAAGAAATTCTTCAGTAATGACATTAACCACACAAGAAGGATCAATAAGCACTCCACGGCAAGGTGTATTCTTGACTTTTGCAACTATATATAAAGGACCATCAGGTGCCCTGATAGTTTCACTGGAATCAAATGTGATGGAAGGTTCTTTAGGGATTTTCTGCTGTTCCACAAAGTTAATCACATTTGGAGTCATAGACACAAGATCATCAGGTGAGACAAAGGAATCAGTAGTATCAACCGCATTAGAGGTATGAGAAGGCAATGGATCAGTAAAAATCTGAAGATTTTGGTTAGGAGGAGCTACAGATGTGTTGCCTTTATCATTCACACCAGAAACATAGATAGTATTATTATCAATCAAATATTGAATTTTCCCCTTTAAAGCAAAACATTTTTCAGTATCATGCCTAGGATGACGATGAAATTGACAAAAAGATTTGTTATCAAAATAGGGTGAATTAATTTTTGCAGGATCAATTTGCCTTATAGGAGGAAGAGTAAGCACATTTTGTTCCAATAACTTATTCATAATACTATGCAATGATTCATTCAAAGGAGTAAACTTTCTTTCTTTCTTGAAAAACTTAGAAATAGGCGACACACCTGATGCTGCATTCACATTGTTGTTGATGATGTTTTCATTGAATTTAATGGACTCTCTGTTCGGTTTAAACTTCCCAAATGGTTGTTGACTACTATCACCCTTATCACTCGGAGCCATAGGATGTGATTGTTCCATTTGACTCACAGTCAGTTGATAATTGTGAAGAGTTGCACACAACTGTTGGAAAGAAGTAAACTCAGAAAACAGGAGTTTTTCTCTGATGTCTTTTTATAAATTAGAAATAAAGATTCTTTGAATATCATTGTCAGGCACTGGAAAAGAAATTTGAGCATACAAATGCTTATATCGACCAATGAAATCAGTCACTTTTTCTTTAACACCTTGTTTACAATGCATTAAATCAATCAAAGTAACTTTAGGACTTATATTGTTTTGAAATTGTTGAATGAAAGCATTTGCAAGTTGTTCGAAAGAAGTAATAGAATAGGAAGGCAACGAGCAATACCATTGTAGGGCTTTGTCTCTTAATGTTCTAGTAAACAGTATTGCAAGCAACCTTTGGTCATAAGCAAAATCAATACATATTGTTTGAAAGGTCTTAACATGTGTTAGAGGATCACCCTTACCATTATAAAGCTCCAAATGCGGAATTTCAACATGTTTAGGGGGAATAGCTCGGACAATGTCAAGAGAAAGTGGGCTCGCAACATCAAATGTGGGCACACTAAACTTAGATTGATTCATAGAGGCAATTTGTTGCTATAAAGAAGAGACAGTTTGTGCAAGATTGTTAATGGTCGCTTCAGTCGAAGAATTCATATTAGACGTGTTAGATTGTGATGGAGGTGTTATGTTATTGAAAGAAGGTAAAGAGTAAGGTGGCGGTACATTATGATAATTAGTCATAGGAGAGGATTGGAAAGGAGGAACACTACAAGGAGGAATGGAATGGTTAAACGAATTGCCCCCTTGTGTCATGTTCATTTGTGGAGATATAAGAGGAACACTCACTGAAGGAATAAATGAAGAAGTTGGATTGAATGAAGGAAGAGGGTTGATTGAAGAAGAGGGATTGCCCCCATGACTGGTGATCATAGGAGGAATGTCTTGTGTTGAAGCAGTTGTTATGTTTGATGTAAAAGTAGGTATACTAGCAATAAAAGTCGTGAAAGGAATAGAATGATTGTCTTGAGTAGGAGGTTGTGTATAACCTAAGGTTTCGGCACAACTCTTCATAGGCATCACATTTGAATCCACAATGTGTGCAATACCACGCAAAATATCAATTCCATTCTTATCACTTTGAAGCATACGTTTTAGACCCTCAATTAATGAAAGAGCTTGACTATCGGGGTATTCTTGAGACATCCATTGTCGAAAATCATTAAATTGGTTATCCAATTTCAAAAGTTATTCTACAGAAACCTCATGGAGAGCTTCTTCATCATTAAGAGGATTAGAGGAATTACCCATGTCCTCATTAAAAAGGCCATTCAAATTAGGTTCCATCTCCTCAGTAATTAAACCTTTGAAAGACTTAATTCTAAGGCTTCGTCTAACGAGAATAGTGTAAGTAGGGCTTATTGTTGTAAAACTCATGCACTAAGGTGAGAGAGAAGATTTTGAATTTTAGAGGTAGCAAATTTCAGTAAAGCCAGCCAATCTTCCAGATTTAAGCTGTTAAATACAATCAGGACAATCTCCCGAAATTTCGGAGAAAATGTCCAGGACCATGGCGCTCGGGGTGCACACGGTCCTCGCAACTTTTTTCAAAATTTGCAGGGATGAAAGTTATGATGATTTTACAGCTAACCTGAAAAAATTGAGTGATTTTATGATCTGTAGATAGGCCAAATTAAAGTTGCAATCTCAAAATTGAACCCTACCAAGATTGTCAAAAAATGCAAAATTTGAATTTTGAAAAAGAGAGGGAAACTGAAATTTTGAATTTTATTATTTTAGAGGGAATACCAAAAGCAATGAAAGTTTTGAAATTTGAAAATTAACTCAATTTCATGCAAAATTCAATTCTGAAAGCGGAAATCAAAGTTGTTGTAATTAAGCACTTAATTTCAAAAGTCACAAATTGCAAAAATTTGAATAAATCACTGAAATTTCGAATGAATGATAACACACTTTTCAGATTTAGGACTGTAAGAAACACAATTCTGACACAAATTTCAATTTCAACAATTTTTGAATGATTAGAAGCCTCAATCAAAGCAATCGCTAGACCAACTTTGACTGTAATTTTGAAAGTGTTAAAATTGATAAAATTGGCCAAAATTCATGATTTTAGCAGAAAAATACGGTAAGATCTAGCTCTCGAAATTTCGGAAAAAATGTCGGGGACGATGGCGCTCGGGGTGCACACGGTCCTCGCAACTTTTTTCCAAATTTTTAGGGATGAAAGATATTGTGATTTTATTGCGGAATGCAAAGTTACAGCCGATTTGGAGATGTTTTGATCAGTGAAATTGTCGGACAAAGGTTGAATCAAGAGGGTTTCAAAAATTAGGGTTTTGACACTTAACCACTTAATTTTCAAAATTAACGCACAAATATGAATTGATAATTTGTAATAGAAGGGCAGATCTGAAACAAGCATTAACAATTAAACATTTCACAAGTTTAATTACTTAAAAAGAAAATTTAGGGTTTTTATGCAATTAGCCTCTAAAATTTTGCAAAAGATCAAACATGGAAATGTAATTAAGGAATCCAATTTTCAGATCTAACTATGAATAATCAGAATGAGGATGTTCACGTTGGGTTCACCAAAATGTAAAGCGGAAAAATCGAACCCTAGTCGTTCTCCCCTCCCCAACTCCGAGGAGAGAGAAGGGAGAGTCACTAGGGTTGATGGTTTTCACTTAGGAGGGACTTTACATTCAAAAGAGGGGTTGAAACCCACAAGATCCAATCCCACGCAATGCAAGATTGGATTCTATATGAGTTTCAAGGGTTGTGATAGCAAGGATACCCTCTTTTGTAAAGAATGTAGATAGAAAGATTGAACTAGGAATGCATGCAAAGTAGGAAAGATTCACTTATAAATAGAGATAGGAATATGATATGAAGCTGTGGACCTAGAATTAGCAGTAAAATGTCGAGACGGCGCTGTCCTGCAAATTTGAGCAAAAGTTGATGGGACGATGGCGCCCGGCGTGCACACGGTCCTCCGAAAAATCCGTGAAATGAAGGGGGATCTGTTCGTCTCTGCACAAGGATTCCAGATCTTCAATTTCAGCCGCGTGCCTGCAACCCACACATAGAAAAGCAAAGACGATTGGGGGGTTAGGGATTAGGGGTTTGCCCTTAGGTCAAACCCCGATTTTGGAATTAACCAAGAAATGAGAAACGCTTGTAAATGTAATGTAAAACAAGTACTAATACCTTGTTGCAAGGATGTTTGTATCCTTATATGCGAAGGTATAGATGTTGTTGTTTGTTGTATGTTGTATGTTGTATGTTGTAATATGTGATCTCCTCTTCAATGGTTGAATCCTTGTCTTGAATGCAACACCTAGCCTTGAATGGAGACTTAGAATGATCAATTGCTTGAAGGAATGCTTAAATGCTTGAATGCTTGAATGCTTGAATGCTTGAATGTTTGAATATCGTTTCCACCTTTTTTTATCCTCCTCAAAATGAGAGAGGAAAATTAGTTTATATACTTGCCAATTAGGGTTAAAAGACTGATTTTCCCGACCTTCGGCCGACCAGGAAATGTTATTTTCCAATTTGCAAACAAAAAGGCCCGAAGTCCCATAGGAGACCGGGCCCAAAATAGGGCCAGCGACCAGGGCACTGGGCGCCATGGTCCTGGGGGACCAGGGCGCTGGGCGCCCTAGTCCTGAAGGACCAGGGCACTGGGCGCTCTGGTCCCACCTCCCAGGACAGCAGGGTGCAAGGAGGGATCAGGTAAGGTGCTGGAAAAATGCAGTTTTTGGTGTCGTGAGCAAGTTTCGGGGTCTCCATTCAGGTTCAGTGTTGCGTCGCCATCATGAAGACCCAAATGCAGTCGAAATTGCAAGTGTCGCAATTTTAGGACGCTATAAAAACAACAGTTTTTGGAGCAGTTTCAGGGGCAGAATCAGGACAGTGGTGCCCGCGCCCCCGTCCCGAACATTTTCAGTCAGATTTTAACTCCAGGTACGCATTTGCATTCTTGTCTTATCCTTGTATTTACAGCTTTCCATTGTTTAAGTTCAATTCTGCAATCTTGTCATTAGTTCATACTTGCATTTTGGGGTTAGGAATTGAACTTGCATCATTTTATCTTTCAATTACAATGAAGGAATAGAAATCCTAGTAGGTAGCCCGTGGCTCTCTCTTTCACAAGAAGAAGTAGCCAATTGTGTGATACCTCTAGGCTCTTTCGTATTCCACAAGTGTGTGGTTGAAAGTGAGATTAGGGCATGTTTGCTTAGTGTCACTTTTTCTCCCACACATTTTGGTGAACCCGACGTGAATTCCAATCTTCTCTAATTCCGATTTATGTTTTCAAATTTGAGTGTTTATGCTATTTCAAATTCAAATTTTTATTTACAAGTTTTAATTTCTTGCAAGATTCAAAAATTTAGAGGAAATTTTGCTAAAACCCTAATTTTTCAATTCAAAGTTGAACTTGTGGATAGCTTAATTGGGATCACTAATTTCAAATCTGATTTAGGAACTCATTTGAATCATAAATTTCATTTTCTAAACCTACATTATAAGTTCTTGCATTGGTTAAAATTAAACATTTCCTTCTATTTTGCATGTGTTATCATTTGAGAAAGGAAAATTGTTGTCATGATGCATTCATTTCATAGATGTGATAATGGGTTAGCTTCCCTTGTTTCAATTTTTCCTTCTCCTAAAGAACCTCCCCCCATCTATAACAACATTTTAGTGCCTAAAAGAGTTGCTACCAATCCCTTTGAGACTCTCCCATGCTCTAAGGATGAAGACTTTAAGAGTGATCTTGGCAATTCTCCTAAAATGTGCCCTTCCTATTTAGCTATCCTAGAGGAAGAGAATGATATCATAAACACTTTTCTTAATGTTACTTCACCTTCCCTACATGATGCCTCTCTAAGTGAAAATGCATTGATGGACATTGACTTATTTTCTCCTAAAGTTGGTCCTTCCAATGGGGGCATGTTAGTGCAACAAGAGGTTATGAACACTTCTTTCAAAGATCTCCTTCCTAGGCATGAATCTTTGGAGAAATATGTTCATGTTCCTCCTAAAAAAAACTCCCTTCATGAGGATCCTTTTGTGCAAGAAGATGACATTATCCCTACATTTCCTAGTGATGGCATTTCCTTTTCCAACAAAATTCCCACTAGAGATGATGAATTAATGATGAATGCTTACCCTTCTCCTAAAGTTTGTCTTACCCATAAGCATCCCTTAGAGAAAGAAGATGAAATAATAAGCAATTTCCTTAATTCTCTCTCCCCTAAAGATCATATTGAACATATTTTGAGGAAAGAGGATGAGTTTAACACATCTATTGATGCTCTCCCTCCTAAGGATGAGGAATTAATAAACAATGTTATCTCATTTCCCAAAATTGACAATACTTCAAACACTCCTTTCAACAACCTCACTATTTGGGATGAACCATTAGAAGAAGGTGTAGATTATTCTCTTCCCCATGAGAGAACCCTAGCCAAAGGGGATGACATCAAGATTGAAAACTCCCTTGATAGTTTCTCACCTTCCTTGAATCTCAATTATTCTCCCTCTCCTCAACTTGGTTCTACTCATAAGGAAACCCTAGTTCAAGGAAAGATGGTTAACATCTCTTTCAAAGATCTCCCTCTCAAGAGTGAGACTTTAGAGAGTAATGTTGATCCTTCTCCTAGAGAGTTTATTCCCCATGAAGATCCTTTGATGATAGAGGATGATATGACCTTTCCTAGTATTACTTTTCCTACTAGAACATCAATGCCTACCCCTTGTCTCTCTCCTAAAATTGATTTAATCTGTGATAAGATTTTAGTGCAAGAGAAGACTATCAATAATTCTTCCAACACTTTTGTTCATTCCTCTAAACCATCCTCAATCAATTTGATACATGTGAATGAAACACCTAACAAACCTCTCTTCACTATCCAAGGTGCTCGTCCTTCTCAAAATTCTCAACCTTTAAATAAGCCTATCTTAGTGGTTCAAGGTGGTTATGTTAATGATTCTTTTTGCACTCCTAAGAAACCTATTATTACTGTGCAAGGAGGTTATTCTACTAAGAGCCCTTATAAGTATGCTAATCAACTGACTAGAGAGAGTTATAATGCAGTTGCTCATACCTATAACACAAGAAATAATAGGCAACCTAATCCTCCTCCAGTTATCCCAACTTCACTTCCTCCTTCCCAACCAATTCTTCCTCAAGCTCCTCGTATTTCACAAGTTCTTGGTAAGGAATATGATCTCATCGAACAACTTAAAGCTACCCCTTCTAAGATATCCCTTTGGGATTTGATCCAAACTTCTTCTGCTCATCATGGAATGTTACAAGATGCCTTGAAAGATTTGAATGTTCCTCCACCTAATACATCTAGTAATATAGTGTCTTTGGTTAACTCTGTGATGAATCCTGAAGCTCAAATTGTGTTCACACAAGATGAGTTGCCCACTAGTGAAATTCAACATCAATATGATCCCTTGATGATTGTGGTTATCATAAATGACACTGCTATAAGACGAACACTGGTAGATAATGGTTCTGGCCTTAATGTGTGTAGCATTAATCTATTGCATAAGATGAATGTGGATACATCCCTTATTGAGCCTGACTCTCGTCCCATTCGAGGCTTTGATAATGTGGCTAAGTCTTCATTAGGTATTATCACCTTACCCATCACAGTGGGACCTGTTACTTTGCCTACTCCTATCCATGTTATGTTGGGAAATATAACATACAACTTGTTATTAGGGAGACCTTGGATTCACAGTATGCAAGCTGTCCCCTCTACATTGCATAGACAAGTTAAATTTATTTATAATAATAAGACATATAGCTTGATAGGTGATACTAATTTTCAAACTTGTTTGCAAACATCTACTTCCAAAGGGAGTTCTTCTAAGCCTTCCTCTTCTAGTGATGACTCGTTAAACAAGATACCTATGGATGAATCATCACCCTCTGATAATCAAAATTCTTTGGATGAGTCTGAAGTTCCTGAAGAAGATTCTTCTCAACTTGAATCTACACATGAAAAAGCTTTTGATCCTGAGAAGGTTCTCGCAGAAGACGATTGGGGATCTCTTGATTTCAATCCCACCTTTGTAGGTGAGTATAGGGTTCCTCCTAGAGAGCTTAAAGTTAAAAAGAAGGAAGAAACTAGAAATCAATCAGTCTTACCTGAACCTATGAGCAATAATTTTGTGGCCGCTTCTCAAACTTCTTCTCCTCACACCTCTAATTCTGAAGAATTTGATTCTTTGTCTTATGAAAAACCACCTTTTCTTTTTGAAATGGCTAATCGTTATGGTCGTGGTTTTCATATTTTGGCTAAGAGTGGCTATAGTGGAAATGGTTGTGGCACAAATGAACAAGGGATTAAAGTTCCTTTAGAACATAACATGCATGAATATTCATTTGGACTTGGATATAATCTTTCTAAGCCCACCAAAGCATCTAAAAGACCATCTCTCAATGTGAATGCTATATTTAATAGTGATGATGATCTCACTTTAACTAAATCATCTTCTACTTCTATCAACTCTCATTCCCCTTATAAGGAAATTTGGGCGATGAACAAATCTCTTTATGACTCCCCTCAAATTTCTAAATCCACTTATGAATCTTTATCTCCTATTCATCATAAAGTCCTTTCCTCCAGGGATAAGGCTCTAATAAATTACACTCATCCCTCTTCTAAGATTTCTTGTGACTTTTCTTCTTCAATTTTTATCATTTTTTACATATTTTTGATCTCACTTATAGTTGAGCATTTGGCATGTCATATTCAAATACCTCATTGAATTTATCATGTCTTTAAATAACATTAATGGCTATTATGTTGCTCATCATTATGTGACATTGGTAGCTCATTTACTGGGGGCTCATTGTCATTCATGATGGTACAATTTCAAGTGCAATCATATTTTTGAAGCAACATAATAGCCTAATTTTTCTATGTTCTCTCTTGTTCCTATGGGGTAATAATGTGGAAATATTGATCATCTTTTCTTTAGAATCCTCTTTTTCTAGATATGGGAGAAGATGTGTATTCTCTTTCTTATCCTACCCACTTCTTGTGAGGAGCATTTTATGTACACTAATGTCTTGCTTCCATGAACTCATTTTGTAAGTCCTTCTCATTGTCCTTATCCTTGGGAGGCAATGATCTTTCCTTATTTTTATCTAAGGATCCACTTTTTCCTATTTCATGGATGGTGTGAACTTTATTACTTGATGTTATTCCTTGTATGCATTTGTTGTTGTTTGTTCAAGGATTCTCTCTTACAAGGGGTGTAAGTCCTTGACTACAACCTCTTTTGCACTTGGTAAAATACATCCATAATGGATTCACTCTCCCAATTGGGTTAAAAAGAGCGTCATCCTTCATTAAGAATCACTTTCACCTCGCAAAAGAAGGAAGTATTGCATTCTTATTCTCTTCTTTGTATTATTCTAGAAGATGTTATATTTGTCTAAGACAATTCCTCTCGGGGATAGGTGTCTTTTGTACAAAGATCTCTTCTCCTCTAAGGATCTCCTTTACACATACTACAAGATATCCTTTTTCAACTATCTTATCCTTGCTTAAAGAGTGCAAAACTCTCTTGCTTGGATCTATGACATTGTTGCATTTTTGGGGTATCTTCTTTTGTGATGAAGGTAGGTATCCTTGTTCTACTTTGCTTATGACATAAACATTACACTTTTTGAGCAATGGGTCATTCTCGGAACTAGAGCACAGACTCTTAGAGCGAGATGTCTCCATTTTTCTTTTATGCAAGGTGATTATTCTCGGAACCAGAGCACAGACTCTTAGAGCGAGATGTCACGCTTTTGTACTATACATATACAGGTTGTAGCATACTTAGGCATAGACTCCTATGAGGTGCTTCTAACCTCCCTTACACACACATGCACGAGGTTGAGTGGAACTAGCGGCATAAGGCTAGACTTTCTCACTCTCCTCCCTTACATGGATCACCTAGACAGACTCTAGGGGCTAGTTTTCCATGTCCTTTGTCCCATGGATCACCTAGACAGACTCTAGGGGCTAGTTTTCCATGTCCTTTGTCCCATGGATCACCTAGACAAGATCTAGGGGTGAGAAGTCCATGTTTTCTCTCTCACTATTCTTCTCATGGATCACCAATGTGTGTATTCATGCTTTTTCCTTTCTTTTCTTCTCTTTGCATTTTGTTTCCATTTACATCCTTCATCTTGTGTTAGAGAACTCTCAAATCCTCACACTCTTTGTTGTGTTGGGATTGAGATTTAGTCCTCTTTCTTACCAAATGATTCTCCATTAGTTTTTGATCTCATATCAAATCTTCTTGTGAGCATTTGTCATCAATATTCTTTAACAATTCGAAGTGGTAAACATGATACCCTGTTTCAACTCACTAAAATTAGCAAGCCGAAACAGGGGGGGCATATAGCTACCCTCGAATTTTCATCACCTTCCTTAGTAAGCATTAGGTGATTTTGTGATCTAACGTGTGTTTTGTAGGGTGCGGTTCCTAACTGTGTACTGCAGATACCGCTGGGGGCTTCGTTCGACAGACTTATGGATATATCCTTTTTCAAATAATGTTTACTTTTCTGTACTTTAGCTTGCATATGCACGTAGTGTTTATATGACCACTAAAGTGGGGGCTAAATGTAGCGTCATAAATTGTACGCACTTGCTAGGGTGGTACAATTTCACACCTAGTTTAGCACCCGCCTTGGCGCATTTTCCATTTTGCATTGCATTTCCCCTTTAGCACTTAATTAATCAAATTAATTAGGTCTAAGGTATTATTTCATCATCTTCCACATCATAAAGTTGGGCCCTTTCATTAAAGTGTGCCCCGTTCATTTTATTCTTCCAATACATCATTTAATCAAAAACCCTAATTAGGTCCTATTTTGAACTTGGGGGCTTGATTTCGGGGGTCAAAACATCTCAAAATCAGCTATAACTTCGAGATTCTCTCTAAAATCATCATATCCGACGGCCCTGAAAATTTGGTGAAAAGTTGTCGGGACCATGGCGCTCGGAGTGCACATGGTCCCGGACATTTTTCCCGAAATTTTAGGAGCGCGATCCAATCATAAAATAAAGCTTAACCCCAAGAAATTGGTGGGAGATTCAATCTCTAGGTCGGCCAAAAGTTGAAATTAAGACCTAGGGTTTCATATATAAGAGCTCTCTTTCTTCATTTGAAAGGATCGGAATTTTGGGCTTTCGAGGACCTTCTATGCAGTGAAAGAGAAGATCTTTGAAAAATTCAATAACATTCAACATCCATCCATCAAGCATTCATCAATTTCATTCATTTAGGGCTTGGGAGACATTGAAGAACAATAGGAGATTACCGACTGAAGAGTGGCTTGTACTCCTCCCTTAAGGGTTGGGTATGATTTCATGTTGTTTTCATGTCTTTGCATAAGCTTCAATATATCCTTTATTCATGCTTTAGATCACTTTGCATCTTGATATAGAGCATTTACATTATCATTTACAAGCAATTAGGGTTTACTTTCTAGGTTGCTCTAGTTTGCTTTCTTGCATTTAAGGACCTTGCACACACACTAGGTCTACACACACAATACATTTTACAATACAACTTGGCTATTTGTGGAGGTGGAAATCACTGAAGCAGGGGTTTGACTAAGGCAAAACCCTATATAGCCGCCCATACCCTTTTCAGATATAAGTGCAAGTTTCGGGACTCGGACGACGCCGCAGGTGACAGATCCGGGAAAAGCAAGTCAAGATAGCACTCCACACCAAATTGCAGAGCAAAAGACCAGGACAGGGGCGTGGGGCGCCCTGGTCCTGCTAGGACAGGGGCGTTGGGTGCCCTGGTCCCTAGGACAAGGGCGCTGGGCGCCCTGGTCCTCCTGACAGACAGCATTTTCAACATTTTTGACAGCTTTTTCGAGAGTGCAAAACAACAGTTTCTGGAGCAGTTTCAGGGGCAGAATCAGGACAGTGGCGCCCGCGCCCCCGTCCCAAACATTTTCAGTCAGATTTTAACTCCGGGTACGCATTTACATTCTTGTCTTATCCTTGTATTTACAGCTTTCCATTGTTTAAGTTCAATTCTGCAATCTTGTCATTAGTTCATACTTGCATTTTGAGGTTAGGAATTGAACTTGCATCATTTTATCTTTCAATTACAACAAAGGAATAGAAATCCTAATAGGTAGCCCGTGGCTCTCTCTTTCACAAGAAGAAGTAGCCAATTGTGTGATACCTCTAGGCTCTTTTGTATTCCACAAGTGTGTGGTTGAAAGTGAGATTAGGGCATGTTTGCTTAGTGTCACTTTTTCTCCCACACAATTATATCGGCAAAACATTACACACGCAACCTTGAAATCCTATGGCATCGGCAAGACATCATACCGACAAAGTATAACAAAGGCAAGATAGTGCACTGGCATTAGAAGATCACTCTACATCGGCACCGGCACAAAAGAAAATATGTATACCGGCACAGAGGCCGACAGGATTTTTGTTATGTAATATTTTGTTTATTATTGTAAGCCGACTTGGCAAATTGTAAAATGACTCTTGTATATAAAGGAGATCATTGTAGACATTTGAAGAAGTGTATGTAGGTGTATAAAGAAAAATATTAGGCAGACCTAATGTGTGAAATATAGGTCAAGGGTATATGTAAAGAACAGAGCAAGGACCGGTACTGAATCTGGCATTGAAGATGCTATTGTAAAGTAGTACAAGTCATTGGATTAGTATAATCCTTATTGTAAAGTCAGTGTGACTTCCCATTGAGCAGTGAGCTCTAGGCAGTTGGCCTTCCTGCATGTGCAGGCTGTTAGGGTTTCAAGCAGATCTGAAGCAAATATGAACTAACAATTATATGCAGATTTAAATACAAAAGATAAAGAAATAAAACAGGACACAGATAACACAGAGATTTAACGTGGTTCACCCAGAATGGGTTACGTCCACCATACACAGCCGTCCAATCTTTCTTATTATCCAGCAAAAATAGTACATCAACCTTACAATGCCTTAAGCATCCCAGCCACTTATAACATGCATTTTTAGGGCAACAAACA
The DNA here is from genome assembly GCF_030272615.1 of Cryptomeria japonica. Taxonomy (NCBI): domain Eukaryota; kingdom Viridiplantae; phylum Streptophyta; class Pinopsida; order Cupressales; family Cupressaceae; genus Cryptomeria; species Cryptomeria japonica. The sequence goes on along the minus strand of NC_081413.1, from coordinate 128,539,655 downwards.
AAGTCGGCCTTTTTAGGGTTTTATTACAATGTCGGTTTTCATCAACAAAAAATGGCAAAACAAATTTTCTCGGGGGCTGCCGCCCCCGAACCCCTACCCGGCCCCGGACCCCGGCGAGGATACGTGCTGATTGTACAGTACTTTGCTGATCAGTCACCACATTTCAACAATCTCCCACTTGGAGACTGATCAGGCTCCACACCAAACAATCTCCCACTTGGAGACTGATACTACACGACACCACTGTACATGCAACATCCGCTGGATAAAACACTAGGACTTGACTGGTATAAATTCCACAATTATTAATCAAGAAGACCAACAAAAACTGATGAAGAAATCAGCTTCTCTTGTGGAACTGCCTTTGTGAACATATCGGCAGGATTCTCACTTGTGTGAATCTTCTCAAGCCGTAACTGACCCTCCTCCAAAATAGTCTGAATGAAGTGGTACCTAAGCTGAATGTGCTTTGTCCTTGAATGAAAAGCAGAGTTCTTCGCAAGATGAATGGCACTCTGGCTATCAGTATACAATGGGCTATCCTCTTGTGTCTGACCCAATTCCTTCAGAAAACATTGCAACCAAATCATCTCTTTGCTGGCTTCTGTAGCAGCAACATACTCAGCTTCAGTGGTTGAAAGTGCAACAACCTTTTGCAGCCTAGAAATCCAACTGACTGCAGTTCCCCCTATAGTAAAAACATACCCTGTAGTACTCCTCCGTGAATCAATATCACTTGCCAGATCAGAGTCAACAAATCCACTTAGAGCAGCATTAGATCCTTTGAAACATAATGCCTTCGTAGTAGTTCCTTTCAAATACCGAAGAATCCATTTCACAGCATTCCAATGTTCCATACCCGGATTACTCATAAACCTGCTCACAACTCCCACTGCATGTGCAATATCTGGCCTTGTGCATACCATTGCATACATCAGACTGCCAACAGCTGATGAATACGGGATGTTAGACATTTTATTAACCTCTTCCTGTGCCTTTGGACACATCTCCTTAGTCAATTTGAAATGACTAGCCAAAGGTGTACTAACTGCTTTTGCATCCTGCATGTTAAATCTTTTCAACACCTTCTTTATATACTCACTTTGGGACAAATTCAAGGTTCTATTTTTCCTATCCCGTGTAATCCTCATACCGAGAATTTGCTTAGCTGCACCCAAATCCTTCATAGCAAATGACCTGGCTAATTTTTGTTTAAGATCATTTATATGTTGCATGTTAGACCCAGCAACAAGCATGTCATCAACATAAAGCAACAGGATAATATAACTGCCATTATCAAATCTCTTAAAATATACACAATGATCAGAATGACATCTATGATAACCGTGTTCAGCCATGAAACTATCAAATTTTAAATACCATTGTCGGGGTGCTTGCTTTAGGCCATACAGACTTTTCTTCAACCTACACACCAAGTTCTCCTTACCTTTGACCTCATATCCCTGTGGTTGCAACATGTAAATTTCCTCCTCCAAATCTCCATGGAGAAAAGCTGTTTTGACATCTAATTGTTCAAGATGTAAATCATCTGCAGCCACAAGACTAAGTACAGTTCTAATTGAAGTCATTTTTACAACTGGAGAAAATATTTCATCATAATCTATACCCTTTTTCTGTGCAAAACCTTTTACCACAAGTCTGGCCTTATATCTTTTCTGACCTCCTTCCTCCTCCTTCAGCCGATAAACCCATTTGTTAGGCAAGGCTCTTTTTCCTGCAGGTAAAGGGACTAAGTCCCAAGTCTTATTTTTCATCAAGGAGTCCATCTCCTCTTTCATGCCTAGTTGCCATTGTTGTTTGGCATCCACCTGCATTGCTTCTTCATATTCTTCTGGTTCACCAGAATCTGTTAATAAAATAGAATACAAAGAAGGAAAAAATCTTTCAGGGGGTCTACTTGTCCTCATAGAACGTCTAACACTTGCAGGAGTTTGTGGGACAATCTGTTGTTGCTGAGCATCAGGTACCTGTGGCATTTCATTTTCAGGAATCTCATCCAACACCACATATTCTTGTTTGTCCTGTTCATGCTTCTTTTCCTGCATCTGTTCTTTATACATAACCTTCTCATTGAATATAACATCTCTACTTCTAATTATTTTCTTATTTTCAAAATCCCATAACCGATAGCCATATTCATCTATCCCATATCCAATGAAGGTACATTTATGAGATTTAGCATCAAGCTTGGTTCTGTTTTCTTTATCAACATGGACAAAAACTTCGCAACCAAAAGTTTTTAGAAAAGAATAATTTACCTTTTTACCAGTCCATGCCTCCTCTGGAATACCACCATCCAAAGGGGTTGAAGGTCCTCTATTTATCAAATAGACAGCAGTATGTACAGCATCTGCCCAAAAATGTAAGGGCAATCCAGCATGCAATCTCATGCTCCTCGCACGTTCCATGATGGTCCTATTCATTCTCTCTGACACACCATTTTCCTGTGGAGTTCCTGGAACTGTCTTCTGCTTTCGAATCCCATTTAAGGAACAGTAATCTTCAAATGCTTTGCTGCAATACTCACCTCCATTATCCGATCTGAGACACTTCAACTTTTTTCCTGTCTCATTCTCAACCAGAGCTTTCCATTTCTTAAAAGTTTCAAAAACATCTAATTTTTGTTTTAGGAAATATACCCATGTTTTTCTAGTTGAGTCATCAATAAAAATAACATAATAACAAGAGCCACCAAGAGATGATACTTGAGCCGGTCCCCATACATTTGAATGTACAAGCTCTAACTTCTCACTCTTCTTCTCTTTCCCAACCTTGAGAAATCTGACTCTTTTCTGTTTACCATAAACACAGTTTTCACAGAACTCTAAATCAATCTTCTTTAGTCCTGACAATAGATTTTTGGAGTGAAGGATTTTCATCCCTTTCTCACTCATGTGCCCAAGCCTATGGTGCCACATTATCGAATCTGTTCTTGCAACATTTATTGTTGTTGTCCCTGCAGTAACTTTATCTGTAGCAGCTAAGGTAGAGTAAGTGTTACCAGTACATAGATATAATGTGCCTACCTTCGCACCTTTAGCTACTACTAACGATCCTTTAGTGACCTTCCACATACTATCTGAGAAGGTAACTATGCAACCTTCACTACCTAGTTGCCCTGCAGAAATTAAATTTCTTCTTAAATTAGGAACATGTCTTACCTCCTGCAGAAACCAGTCATTACCATTCTGCAACTTGATCTTTATCTTTCCTTTTCCAACAATTTGACAGGGCTCATCATCACCCAAATATACCTGTCCAAAATCACCTTGAACATAATCTAGAAAATATTTTCTATGGGGTGTAGCATGAAATGAAGCCCCAGAATCTATTACCCAGGAATCATTAACATTATCCAAACATAAGATTAAAGCATCTTGTAGAGTATTACTTGCAATATTAGCTTCCTTACTGTCATTTTCATTTTTGTCTCCTTCTTTGTTTTTTCGAGACCAACAGTCTTTCTTTAGATGACCAGGTTTTCCGCAGTACCAGCAATCTTTCTTTCCTCTAGATTGAGAGCGTCCTTTCTTTGACTTCCCTCGTGACTTCTCATTTCCAGGGCCTTTTCCTCTTTCCTTTGATCTTCCTCTGTTCTCCACATTCAAAACACTACCCGATGATGTTGGAGTCTCACCTGTGCTTTTCCTTCGCATTTCCTCGCTTAGGATAACACCAACAATATCATCAAATACCAAAGTATTTTTACCAGAGACAGAGTTACTTACAGCCATAACCAAGCTATTCCAGCTTTCTGGCAAAGAACATAAAATCAAGAGAGCCCTAACCTCTTCTACAAAGGTAATTTTTACCGAAGACAATTGACTGGTAATTGTATTAAATTCATTTAAGTGCTCTGCTACAGATCCTCCCTCACTCATTTTCAAATTAAACAAACGATTCATAAGAAATACCTTATTCGAAGCCGAGGGTTTCTCATACAGCTTAGCCAATGTTGCCATCAAATCTACAGTTGTTTTTGCTTCTGTTATATTGAATGCTACAGACGCTGCAAGGCACAATCGAATGGATCCCAGTGCCTTTCTATCTAAAATGTCCCACTCTTCATCTGATATTGTGGTCGGTTTCTTTGCCTTTCCTTCCAATGGCCGCCACAAATCCTTTTGATACAGGTAATCCTCCATCTGCATTTTCCATAACTGATAATTCTGGCCGTTAAACTTTTCGACCTTGAATTTGGAATCCTCCATTGCTCCCACTCAAATCTGAAAGTCCTGCCAATTTACAGAAAACCTCGCTCTGATACTAATTGTTAGGGTTTCAAGCAGATCTGAAGCAAATATGAACTAACAATTATATGCAGATTTAAATACAAAAGATAAAGAAATAAAACAGGACACAGATAACACAGAGATTTAACGTGGTTCACCCAGAATGGGTTACGTCCACCATACACAGCCGTCCAATCTTTCTTATTATCCAGCAAAAATAGTACATCAACCTTACAATGCCTTAAGCATCCCAGCCACTTATAACATGCGTTTTTAGGGCAACAAACAAAGTCGGCCTTTTTAGGGTTTTATTACAATGTCGGTTTTCATCAACAAAAAACGGCAAAAAAAAATTTCTCGGGGGCTGCCGCCCCCGAACCCCTGCCCGGCCCCTGACCCCGGCGAGGATACGTGCTGAATGTACATTACTTTGCTGATCAGTCGCCACATTTCAATACAGGCTCCTATTGTAAGTAATATTCTCTTATTGGCCAGTGAGTGAATATTGTGGGTCACAAATCCCACTGAGGTTTTTCCCACATCGGGTTTCCTCATTAAACATCTTGTGTTATGGTGTACTTTTCATGTGGATGTTTTTGATTCTGTTTATTGCATTATTTCTTGCATGTCAGTACACAGTTATATTATGTTCTGCATGTTTTAACTTAAGAAATTCTCATTACCTATTAGATACTGATTCACCCCCCCTCCTCAGTATTTGTGGGACCCCTAACAAAAATATAGCATATTGATGCCTTGTATGGATAGAAAATTAGAATTGTCATATAAAATCCTTAGCAACATACATAACATTAAGAAATCAAAGAAATAAGGAAATTTGACTAAACAACTATCTAAAGTAACAAAAATGAAAGTACAAAATAGATTTAAATAACTAGAATGACAAGAGAAAGAGGTTTAGTCATCACCATAAATATCAAACAAGATCACAAAAAATTCTCCAATTAGATCCTTCACTTGTACTATGTGCATGTAAGACCAAAGAAATTTTTTGGGTGGGTATATAGTAGTTTTCCCAAGTCAAACCCTTTTTTGGGTGTTCCCACCTCCATGGACAACCGTAGACAAGATATGGATAAAAGACATAAAGAAAATGAAAGAACAATATTCTATCAAAGTAAAGACAACATGTTAAATAACCTCATAGAATGGACTAGCCTCAAGAACAAGATCTTAGTAGCTTGAAAATGTGAAGAAGCAACAAGAAACCCCAAAGTGACAGTGATCTCTCTGAGTGATGACAATGTAGAAACAAGATATCACTACTGCAATAGTAATGGTGGAATAACAAAGTGTATAGAGTATCATGATATTGAAAGAATAAAGTTATAGAATGAAAGATAAGTTCTTCAAGAGTGGTAGCAAGCAAGAATGGAGTAGAAAGAGGTTGAAATATTAGAAAATGGAGACAAAAGAGGAGGTTTTAGTAGCAGCATACGACTCCCGACATCGGTGCAAGTTGGTAGAGGAATTACACTATCCAAATGTAGCAAGTATAACATCCCAATGATTATCAAAGTCATAGATTTTTGCATGGACATCTATGCAATGTGCACATGTTTGGGCAAAAAGTAGAGCTAATAGTTGATAAATCAAGTATGTGGAGTGTTAAGGGGTATTTTAGATTAGGATAAAGGATAAAAGACATAATTGTCTTAATTGTAACTAAAGGAGAAGGCATATATAACCTGAAATTTCATAGGATGTAATTTACAACATTACACTCTCTAACAATAGTTTTCAAGTTTCTTCATTTAGAAGTTTTTTGGTACTATAAAATTTTGATGGGCTACCTACTCTTTCCTTCCTCTTTCTACTTTGGGTGTTCTCTTGTTTCTCTATTTGGGTGGATCCTCTCTCTTTTTCATGTGATGGAATTTTGTATTAGATATAGTGTAAACATTGTTCAAATACAATATAACAAGATTAAGTACTAAATTGTTGTTCTATTCAAAATGTAGCATTTTATACCAATATTGTATCAGTCTTATCCTCATTCCTAATGTAGATTATAATATAATATTTTAAATATCAATCTAATCCCCATTTCTACTACCACCTATACAAAAAGTGATTACAAAAAGCATTTCTTGAATGTATATAAAAATATACATACATATGTTCATCCTATTCATATAGTAGCCTATACTATTTTGATTATATTTTTAGAAATTACTAATTTATTCTTTCAATATATTGGTCCTAGTCCTTCCACCCTAGAGGAGGGAATACCACAAAAAGCTCTTCATTACATCTTACTACCTCTACACTTGATATGCCACCTTCATTGAGGAGAATTCTCACACCATGCTCTCTTTTGTTGGTATCTTCCTTTCTTTTAAACATTATTCCTCATTTTATTTGTTCTAGAAATACATCATCTCTTTATGGAAGGTTATATTTTTTAATTTATTATATGCCCATGTATGTCCATATCCGACTTTCTCCTTGTTCACCTTAATTGTACCATCTTCAAGCATCCACAGGAATTTAGCATTTGATATCTCCATTATCACAGTTACCTACACAACAATAATAGAAAGAGTGAGTCTCTTTAATGAATCAATAAGTGTCCTATGATTCCCACTAAACTTATCATCATTTCTTACTTTCGACAAAATTATAGAATCTCAGTTGATAGTGATCACCAAAAAAAAGTTATAAATTTTATCAAGCTTGTATATATTTCCAGTGAGAATGTCCCATCAATTTATTTCATTATTAATGTCAATTATTCAGACTTGCATGGAAGAAATATCAAATCTCTATTGCAAATGGACAATCAAAAAATATATGCTTTATGGTTTCAAGTTTTATGCAAATGGAACACACATCAACATCAATAATTATTAACTTATAAGGTAATCTTTGTAAAGTAAAAAGCCATCTAAAATAGGCCTTTTAGGCTCTAAAATGTTAGACCAAATCATCTAAAAATAATTCTTCCAATTATTGCAATCTAACTAACATTCCATTTATTATTCAAGTAATAAAAGATATTGATGTTATTAACAAGAGCTTTGTAAATGATTTTAGCTTTAGTATTGAAAATAATAGTACCACCATTCCATTTTAATTTCTTATACTACTCAATATTCTTCATGCATTCAATAGGGAGCTGGGAAAATCCTTGCAAGCTTCCCTCATTATAGAAAATGTTCTCCAATTAAACTAAGGTGGCTCATATTTTAAGCTATGGGATGGCCAATCAATCAACTATCCATTACTAATGATATTATTGAATTATTCGATTCGATACCCTTTTGGTCCCAACTCTTGGTTGAGCACCCCTATAAGAGAGTAAGGGGTTTATCTATACGTTCAAGTTTCCACCATATGGACCTATGACCCTAGATAATCTTTTTGTAGTTTTGCAAGAATTGGTAGTTAATAACCTTATGTTTCACCACTTCCCAAACTTTCCATAGGCTATTAAATACTAGGGAAGCTACAAGGGAAATATTATACATGTTGATGAGGAGATCACTGAGTGGAAGGTCTTTCCACTTTCTATCATGCTTAGGTATAAACATTTGTTGGCAATTGACACTCATCTTGTGGATTCTATTGCATGGATAAGGGTTTAGGGTTTTCATTGATGGAAACTCTCCTAGGAAATCCTATCTAGTATTCATGGTTTTTGGTAACCAGTTGAGGAAATGGTTCGGTAATCTATCTCTAGTATTTTAGGATAAGAAGAGCACTTTTGGTCTGGAATTCTTGTGGTGATTGCAGTGGTGAAATTCATGCATGGGATGATAGGGCCGACATGTAGAAATCATTTAGACTCTATTTGATTGATCTGGATATGTTTTGGTGATCCGATCTAAGTTGACACCCAATTACACGTTACATTGCATAATATGGATGGCCGACTTGATGGATGTTTTATTTTTTATTGCAGATATATATGACTGATGTAGAAGATCATTTTGATGATTGGCATGAGCGAGTAGTGATCGAGAAACCTGTTTGGCATAATTTCACGTGCGCATTCTTGATCCAATAGCTAACTAAGAAGTAGAGCAGAGTTGCAAAGGTGTTATACTCAGACTTTTTGCACTTAACTGAAACTCATTTTGGCATTGTTTGATGCTATTTTGGAGTTCAATCATTGTAGTTCTCATTGTAAATGATCTATAAGTCAGTGAGACTTCCATATTGTAATTTGAGCAGTGAGCTCTAGGAAGTGAGCTTAAATGCATGTGCAGTCTCCCTCTGTAATATTTATGTACTTATGATCATAGTATATGAATACTATGGGTTCCAATCCCACCGTGGTTTTTCCCTTTTCGGGTTTCCATGTAAAAATATTGGTGTTATGTTTTTGTGGTTGATTATCTTGTGTTTTTGTAGTTTGCTTTCTTGCATTTTCTTCTGGTGGTCTGATAATAAGTTTGAAAGTTTATTTACTGGTAGAACACTGATTCACCCCCCCTCTTAGAGTTCCTTGATTTCATCACCATCAAGATATTATTCCTTACCAAAAATTTCCTAGGATCATCTCTCGCAAAATCCTTCATAATCCATTTGATAGCTAGGGAAATGTCATGCAATCTTAAGTCTTTAAGTCCTAGGCCCTCATGCCCCTTCTGCATGCAACACCACTCCCACTTGATAGAGTGCTTCTTGGACACCTCCCTTTTCAATCCAACCCTAGGAAACTTCTAATCCTTTATTGGATTTCATTTACTAGGTAGCTATTAAAAAGCCATATCAAAGCATAGTATAGGTTGTAAGGGGAAATATTTTTTGATATATTAGTAGTCTACCTCCAAGGAATAGGTATTGTTTGTTCCATCTGTCGATTTTTTTGTCTAATTTTTTTTAATCCACATCCACATTTCCTTCAAATTTGGATAGATAGAAAATGGGATGTGAAGGTATCTCACAATTTTATTAGGACCCCCCAAATATAAGTCAAACTTATCGAACCAAGTTGGAAGTGTATCCCTTGACCCTAGCATAATTGATTTAGCATTGGACACCCTTGCCCCAAAGACAATATAGAAGAAATAAAGCTTCTTAATCAAGTTAACCACATTTTCTTCTTCTAGATCCATAAAGATAGCAGTGTCATTTGTAAATTAGATATTAATTAGACCATTCTTATTAGATAGAGATATACATTTAATTATAGGGATAGAAATCTCCTCCCTTAGTAGATAGTGGATGGCATCTGGCACAATCAAGAATATAGAAGGTGTTAGGGAGAGCTCATGTCTTATAGATCTTTCCAACATAAAGGGATAAGATAGTGTTTCATTAACATCAACTTGGTCCACTACATCACTTAATAGAGTGTAATCACTATCAAACTGGATAAGGATTAGTAATCAATATAAATCAAACCATTTCAAAAGAAATATCAAGAAAGATTTAGCATATGAAACATAGATAGAAAACATAAACATTTTACTTCCCTCGGGATCCTCCAAAAGCCATTTTTATACCTTTTCCTCCTCTTCATGACCACGATGCTCCAAGATTGACAAATGAACATTTGGAGAGATGGGTATACTTGTGAATGTGTATTGCTCTCACATTAGCATAACATATAAGGCTGGTTGGATGGACATTGATTTTGCCATGGTAAATGATGGATGATAGTGGATATGATTATGCTCTCAAAATGACAACAATAAGGATGTAATAAAGTGGATATGCAACCAAAAGGGCAGCATAATAATATGATGAAAGTGGATAATTTGAGATGAATGGAGGCTCCAATTTATAGACTTTGGGGATTTGAAATGAATGGTCAAGATTGGAAGTTAAATGAAGGGTTGAGATTGAAGATGACAGGATGAGTTGGACTAGACTCATATCCTTGTGTCAAGTGTCACAAGGGAAGAGGGTGAGATGTACTCGCACATGTGTGAGAAAATCTTGGAAAGACCACGATGCTGGCAAGTGGAAACACTTTTAGCAAAGTGTAAGGGATATGGGAAGAGGGGATATGACATGTGGACCAAAAGGGAAAGGTGTAGGGTGGCTCCATGTAGAAGAGAATTCTCACACATGTGTGAGCACCCAAGGGTCAAAGGTGAGGTGGAGAGGTGAAATGGTGTGTGCATGCAAGTCATTTATGAGGGAGTCACATGTGAACTTGGGTAGGTGTGTAACATTTAAAAATATGATAAATGTTAATAGGGGTTAGGCTTAAGTTAATTAGCTTAATTAAGGGTGTTAAAAGGTGGATTTGTAGGAATCGCCATATTAATTTATTTAATTGTGAATTAGTTTAGTTAATTGGGATTAGGAGGGAGATTGGAATATTCCCTAAGGTTGAGTTTGATTTATTAAAACTAATCAAACTTTAGAGAAAATGAGACAAATATAATTAATTAATAAATTAATTATATGGATGGAAGGGGGGAATTAATTAAATATCATTTAATTAATTTGGGCATAGAAAAGGGCTAACATGATTAAATTTATTAATTATGTGATATAGGGTAATTAATTAAATATTAATTTACTTAATTTGTACATGTCTACATAGAGTACTGACCATATTACAGAATTCCTTAGGGAATTCAAAGGCTTTTAAGGTCATCATAAGAAAGGGCCACTCCACCCTATCATATGCCTTCTTAAAGTCTAAAAAGAGAATAGAAACATTTTTCTTTCAACATTTGGCCCACTCAATAGCTTTCCAAATTGTGATCAAATTCTCTAAGATATACCTTCCTTTGATAAAACTATTTTGGTGTTGTTGACGAATTTAGGAAGAAGTCTAATTAGCCTTACGACTATGATCTTGGCTATAATTTTTCTAGGAGACATTGAATAATGTAATAGGCCTCTAGATTCTTATCAATATCTTGTCTCCATCCTTAATTAGTAGTTTAACTACTCCTTTATTTATGTTCTTTCCCTATGACCCTTTGGGAAAAGCTTCGTAGTACACTTGCAGTAGGTCCTCATAGACCCATTATATATTAGCCTTGTAGAATTCCATTGGAATTCCATCAACTCTAATTCTCTTTTCATTGTTTAAAGTCATGGTGGATTTCATTACTTCATCCTTAGTTATATTAGCCTTGATTTTATTTTTATTATATTTTGTGATCTTCTTGGAAATCATTTTCTTAATAGATTCTCTAGCTTGGTTGTTAGCTTCTGACTTCCCATCTTATTTGAACAATATTTTGTAGAGTATGTAGAACTATTCTCTTATTTCCTATTAGTTAAAATAATCTTTCCCTCATGATAGATTTTCTTATCTATTCTTTCATATTCTCATCTTTAATATATCTGAAAAAGAACATGGTGCCTTTATCCCCCATTGTTGACCCAATTTAGTTTGTCTCTCACCTTAAGATCTTGAACCTTTTTCTCTTGTAGTTTTCTTAACAAAACTTTAGCATTGACAATTTCTTCAAATATTATCTCATTCATAGGGTCTTACTGAATACACCATTCATATTTTAGCACTTTTTCTTGTAGGTCATTTTCTTGTCTCCTCTTGTCCATAGCCCTTTTCTTCCCTATAATTTGAAACAAGATTTTCCATCCTTCCACATTCTTATCCCTCCTCTCAATTTTACTTTGGCCTTCTAGCATCTATTTATTAATGTTCCTTAAATTGATTGTAGAATCTTTGCAATCTTCATCTTTGAGCATACTAGTGTTCAAAATAAAACCATTTTCATTACTATTTCTCATAGTCTCCTCTTCCCTTATCATGATATTAACCTTAATTAGGTCATGATCATATAAGATATAAGATCAAAAAATAACTCTACTCCCATCCTTTCCAAAATCAAATCTTAAAATATCCCTCTTTGCATAAATTTGTCTAGCCTGCAATAAATCATTTACCCCCTTTTCATCATTACATCAGGTGAACCAAATAGTAGGGTTATCTTTCTTTAGGGCTTCAAGCGGGTCAAAAAGACTGATCTTGACCTTCATTCTCATCCAAAAAAAAATTCACTTCCTTTCCATTCAATATTTATACCCCCATATTTGTCCTCTTTGTCTAAAACCATATTAAATTCTTCCCTTGGTAACAATGTCATTTTCTCTATACTACACAACCATCTACACAAGTTAACTCTCTCTTTGTAATCATTTAAAGAATAGATAGAATAAATTGCAAAAAAATTATCACCTTTAGTTATTTTTACCCAGAGTACTCTATTGCATGGTGATCTACCATGTGCATCAACATATTGGGACCAGGTTTTAGCAACCAAGATGGCAGCCCTTCACTTGCCTTTTCCATGATCAGTAGAAAAATGAATAGATTGCTTGCATAAAAAAATTGAGGTTGGTCTCAAGAGTGAACCCAATGGCTTTGCCCTCTTGGAATAAAACCACATCTACATCGAATTTGGATGTTAAAATACCTTCTAACAATCTATTTTATGTCAAGGGTTTCCAAACCTCTAGAATTATAGGAAATAAAATTAAGGCTCATGGCATCCTTTTGTTGTTTTTTCCTCCATGGTGATCCTAAAACTACTATAACATCTTGGGATTATTTCTTCAGATTCCAATCTTTTATAATTATGCTTAGTGATGACCAAACTAGTCTTTTTTGTTTTATGCTTTTTAGATATTGAAAATCTTTCCTTTCCCAAGGGAATAATTTTTCCTTTCCCTTTATTCATAGTTTTATTGGCACATGTGGAGAAGATCATTGGAGATACCTACATATTAGAGTTCCCATTAGTAGCAAGAGTGACACTTTATACTATAGGTTCCCTAGTTAGTTTAATCTCTTGGTATTCTCCCATCTTGTCATTCTCATCTTTTAACAAGGCCTTAGAAATAACTTTGTTAGTGGTATGAGTTTCATCCCCTCTTTGTTTTTACTCAAACTCATCTCTATCCTATAACTAGGGTTGATTGTAAGTAGATTGTATTTTCACTTTACCATCCTCAATACTAGTATCATTACCTTTCATAAAAATAGTATTTTGATCATCTACTCCTTTAGGTTCTTAACTATAATGTATAGCCTTCTCTAGGGTTTCCTATTTAAGATTAACCTCCATAATATACCTAGAAGATGGCATTAATAATGTGACACAATTATGTCTTTTTGATCCATCACAAGGTTTAGGATTCCCCATCATATTGCTATCATGACTTGCACTCATACTAGGCATTTTGGACTCAAAATTAGAACCAATATTCTTCGCAATAAAGTTTCTAGTGTTGATATTAATGAGTTGACTATATTACTCCACCATTTTATATTTATCCTTATTGTTTTGATTGAAGCCTTTCTTGCGGCACATATAAAAATTTCCATTCTATATGTCTCCTTGTTTGAGTCACGCCCCCATCTGGTCCATTGGTCGAGTCATTTGCTTTGAATTCCTCATGTAGTTCAATCTTGGTTGTTTTCCTTAACTTTTAATGCAACACCCGTTGAACTTGAACCTTGTTGGTTCAAGGTTCAAAGTTCAACGGGTGTTGCATTAAAAAAAATTTCCTCCCGCATGGTTTTAAGTCTTTCCTAGTCCTTATCGGTGTTTCACATTCTTTGAACTGTGAACTTGAACCTTTTTGGTTCAAGGTTCAAAGTTCAAGATTTATCAAGTTTATGTTTTACACCGGTTTTGTTTATCAAGATTCAAAGTTCAATGTTTAAGCTTCATAAAGATCATGTGACTTGGCATGCGGTGGCGGCACGGATTTTAAGATATGATAAATGGCAGTAGAGAAGAGGAATATTCTTTCTTTAATGATTTGAAATCTGTCATTTATACCAAGTGTGGTGTGGGGATCCATATTGTCAGATACAAAGTGACTTGGCATTTAATGCATGTTCAAGCGTGATCATTTCAGAGTAAGGTTGCATGAGAGAAGAGTAATGAGGACAGTTCATAGTAATCATGGGTGATTTTTTCTCGACTTTTAAATTGGGTAGCTGTCATGTCGAGATTATCATTTTTTTGGTTAAGTGTTAAGAAGAGTTTGTGGAGCGGGAAGAAATTGACTACGACAGGGGTTTGCAGATAACAGAGGAAGGTATGTTCAAACAACTTTCCTAATTGTTGTAGTTTGTTTTAGAAAAGCTCTAGATATTTTGTTAGCTATTTGTTTTCATTTCCCTTTTCTTCTTTGTCTGGGTTAATTGGAGAAAATCACGAGCTAGACATGAGGCCCTCTCTGCCTAAATTGGTGAACTCTTCTTCCCTTGTAAGTTCCTTACCAGAGCTGGGTGATACAACTTTAGTGAAACTAGATTTAGATGATTTCCTAGAAAGAGTACAGAACCCAACCGCTAATCCTATGATGAGAGATATTGCGCAAAGTGGTTTATTAGAAGCAGCCGCATTTCCCATAGCTTCTCCTTGCCCTGAATTGGTTTTAGAATGCATGAACCACTATGATAAAGTCAATAGATGCATAAGGAAAAATAATGGTGAATTTTTGTTGTCCATTGATAGACAAACAATAATGGCTGTCATGGGTATCCAACATCGGGAACCCTATGAAGATTGGACAATTGGAAAATCTTATGGATTTTATTCTAAGAAAAGACAGTATTACAGAACTGTCATTGCGCAAAATTAGCTTTTGAAGTTTCAAAGGGGTGGTTCAAGGCTACCAAGACCCTTAACTCATGAGCATTTGATTCCTACGATTAGAGATTTGGTAATATTGTTGAGCAGAGTCAAGGGGAAATAACACTCCTTCTATTGGGAAGACTGGATGTATTTCTTCATTCAGGTAACTCTAGATAAAAATTAGTTCATTGACTGGGGAACTGTTGTTGCAGAAAGATTGCATGAGGGTTTGAGCAATTATCTTGGGATGTTGAATCTATATATGTCTTCATACCTATTATATATGCTAGCCTGTGTGAGGGAATGGTCTAGATTATTCCATGCTAAATGGGTTCAAGGTATTAAAATTTATGAGTATCACCCCCATTTGACTTTAAAAGGACATGTTGATGATTATCTTCGCTGGAATGACATTTTTGCTGGGAGGTTGACCTTTGAATTACAGGATAACTTGCATAGGAGAATGTCTATAGAAGCGGATGAACTAGTTAAAATCTATGGCAGATTCTTTACACAGTTAAATCAATTCACTTACATAAGGGTTGGAGGTTTTAAAGGTGAACCCTTTAGGCTACCCAAGTATGTTTCAGACTCCTATATCCTAATTGAATTTTCCAAGCAACTAGCCTATGTCGCGAAGGATTATGGTGAAGATACTGACACAAGTAGAATTTTTCCCATCAATTTAGGCCATTACAGTTGTAGATCTGTCTCTGATGCACTAAATCTTGAGCTAGAGTTTAAGAGATTTCATTTGAAAACCTTTGTGAAAAGGGATAACTTTGATAGTAAAGGTTTTATCACCCAATATGTGAAGAAGATAGTGCTTAATCAACATGTACCCCAGTTGGAGGATTATTGGGAAGATTGCCCATATGAGTTTGAAGTGAGAAAGAGGAGTTGGTCCAGGTTAACTTTGAAACAGATTCATGACATGAAATTACCAATGGATGCTTCAGGTGTCACTACTGATAATGAAGATGTATTGGATTCAAAGTTTATGAAACTAGTACATAATGAATCTCTCCCTGAAGTTGACTGGAGTAAAATGATGGAAGATAGCATTCAGACACACACTTTCAACGTAATTTGCAGAACAAAAAATTGGCTTAGGAGTTGCCAATTTCATCTAGCGAGAGCAAGCAGTTCAAGAAACAAAAATGGAAAGAGGAAGGCCACAAGCAAAACTTTTGTTTTAACTAACATCCTTGTTTCTGTTGCAGGACATAGGCAGGCTAAGATTAAAGAAGATAAACTTGACATTGAAGCTGCACTTTCTATTGGTGGTTGGATTACCAGCTCAAGGCACAAGAAGAACTTTCAGCCACCTGCCGCTCATCTCATTCTCGATTTGGACGTCGAGGAAGTACAGTACGATATGGAAACCCCTGTTTCAGATGCTGATAAGGTCTTAACTAACTTAGATGCTACTGCTCAAGATTCACATGTGCTTGATGTCTGGTCTAATGTAGACAATGCTACACAGCCACCTTCAGGAGCTATGCAATCTAAGGAACTGACACTAGCTCCTAAATGGTTAAATGACTCAATTACTAAGAAAAGAAATGTGGTTCCTATTTCAGTATCGATGGAAGATGTTGTAAGTAAATGCTTGGGAAGATCCATGAAGCCAAAGTGGTTAAAAATAGAGACAATGATTGGTTTTGATGAAGACACAAAACATTGGACTGCAGACATTGCCAAATGTACATCTGATAAGGATGTTGCCACTGCTTTAGAGGTAGATTATACCATTGAGCAGGTTGATTTGGGGGTCAGAACCAAAGTAGTTGATGTAAAACATTTGAAGACTTCGACTAAATGGATCATCTCTCGCACCTGAAAGGATGAGAAAGACAAGGTTGAGTTGAAGTGGAATTTAATGTAAATGGCCCAATACATTCATGCCCTGCAGAATAGTCCATTGTTGTTGTCCCAGAGCTCAGTCCCCTTTAGTTCAAAATCCCAAGGGAATTAGAAGCTCTTTGATGAGGTTCAACAAAACAAAATGATCGCAGAGGTTTTCTCTAAATGGCTCACCTCGATCGTGCATCAAGGAACCAATTACATATTAGATTTAGTTTAGATTTTCAAGGATGCTAATGAGGTTACCAAGGAATTGGATGCCAATTTAATCTCATGGAAAAAAGAAAAGACTAAATGGGCGGTGATTTCAAAGCAAATGCAAGATATCCAGCGCTATGGTTTGATGAACTTTCTTGCTGAAAGACAACTGCTAGGGTTGAATGATGACATAATGTTTATATGCAGGGAAAGCATAGAGTGGCGCAACCAAATTATTGAACAAGGTCTAGCAAATCCGCCAATCTGTAAGGTGAACTAATAGCCTTAAGAACAACTATGCAAAAGGATTTGTGTTGCGTGGATGTTCAATTGCTTAAGGAAGATAACCAGAATTTGGAAAATACTCTAGAGATGATCAATCAATTCAGCAACCACATTAAACAAATTAAAGTGGAGAAATCCTTGGCTATGGAATATTTTATGAGGATTTCCAAAGTGGAATTGATGCTCACGGTTTGTCTGGATCACTTGGATTCACACAGGGACAAAGTACAGATGGTAAAGAGGAAGAAAGAACTCTGGAAGTAGAGAGTAATACACATCAGCCTGCCACATGTTATAGTAATTCAGGAGTTCTCGAAGGCACATTGAGAGTGGAGTGTGGCAAAGGCGGTTTTGGTGTCCATTCAAACCAATGACCTGAGAAATCCAACAGAAATGGAATCAACAACATGACTAGCACTGCTGGCAGTTGTCTACCAGCGAGTCTAGCCGTTTGTTTTTAGTTTCAATTATGTGGTTAGGGTAGTTTCTCATTAACTCTTTCGAGTTAATTTTATCTTTGGTTCAAACTATTGGTCTGGCGACCTATTTATATGTTTTGTAATGACTTTATTGGGGTTCACTAAGTTTTTGAAAAATTATCTCTTGAATTTTGCTGAAAAATTATGTGTATGGAAGGTTGATAATCATCTATGAATGAAAATCGAGTAACAGTTATCTTTGACTTCAAATCTGTGTGTTTGACGTCTGAAATTTGGTTTCTGTGAGAATCTGTTCCAAGTAAAGATATGTTATAGCTTTCTATGTGCGCAAAAAATTACCAGCGGGATTCACCTTATAAGCTTTTCATTTTGTTTTAGTGTACATGTGAAGTCTGTCGGCTTCATATAAGAGTTATATATAAATCAATGCTTGCGTTCATTTGGTGTTGACTTGTGAATGCAATAACCCTTTCTATGCTTTCTGTTGAAAAGTATAATATTGGTTGTGTGTAACTAGAAGTTGATTGAATATTTGCTAGAGGGAGTTGTACCTTAATTCAAAGGTTAATCAATACAATGATTTTCCAACTGTCTAATAAAATTTGTCATTTATTCCTTGGTCTTAAGGGTATTCAAATTAAATAAAGTGTGAAAGACAAATTTGTTTACCAACAAGCCTTTAATGGTATAATTTGATGCATTATAATCTCAACATCATCAACTTTATCCATATTCTTATTTTCGTAAATATTTTTCTTGATCCTATCAAAAATAAAATGTTGATCATTCTTGGTTCCCATCAAGTCTTGAGTAGCATTGGTGGCATCAATAGTGTCTCTCAAGGAAGGAGGTGGGATCATGGGGGTGGGATTGATACAATTAATAGATCTATCATAGGGAGGGCAAGAGTTAGAATCAGACTATACTAGAATACTGAAGGAATTAGAAATCTTCACACCCTAGAAAGGATAACCAAACAAGAGGGCATTCATTTTGCAATTTTGGTATGTATGCACTAAATAATTAGTTAATATTACCTTGAGGTTAATGGTTTCTTCTAGGCTAGCAGAAGACTGCACCTTCATGGAGGTGGTCTCATTAATGATTAAGACCTTATTATTTTTTTGGTAGGAGGATGGGTTTCAACCCTCACATCTGAGTTCGCCTCTTTGTTCTTATCCACATTTGTGATTCTATTATAGGTAATGAGAGGTAAATTATTATGAGTGTGTCCCTCCTTCCTACAGAGATAACACACATTGATGCCTCCAATAATCTAACATTACATTGATGTGGATAGTTGCCAAGATTGATCTAAAAAATTTATGGTATTTCAATACCAGGGGAGAGTGACAATGTAGTGTCATAAATTGCATCCCTATGCAATTTATTTCTCAATTAAGCCCTATTTTAACATATATGGCCTATTGCATCTGGTTTCTCTCATCAAAGCCCAATTCAACATATTATTCTAGCATCTTCGCCTCATTTAGAACCTCAGGTCCCAATTTAGGCTTTTTTTGGAGGGAGCATGGCGCCTAGGGTTCTCTACTCCCCTTAGCTTGGCCCCAAATTGAAATCACATAATGGTTAGGTGAATTGGGCAAGAAATATTTTCTTGTGCTAGCCTGTTTCATGTTTTTCACCAAGAAATGCTTGAGAGAGGTATATAAGCAAGGTATCCTCCTTATTTTGGGTAAGTCCACATCAAACAAAAGGGAAACCTTGAGATCAAGCAATCCAAAATTCAAGCATGCAAGTATTCAAGTATTCAACATTCAAGGCATTTCATCCCACCATATTCTTCATTGTGTCAACCTTCAACAACCTTCATCCAAGCATGTCTTTTGTGAAGCCCTTTTAGGTCTTTTGTGCAGAGTCATTATATTGCATCAACATTCATGATCATCTTCAAAGAAGCATTTTCTTCATCAAGGTATAAGACACTTCCATTTTTAGATCTAGCCTTTGCTACCTAATAGCATGCTTTTATTGAACAATTTAATTTCAAGGTTAATTCCAAAACTGAGGTTTAGCTTAGGCAAACCCCTTTCTCCCTAATAATTTCCTCTATTTTATGTGTGTAGGAACAAGTGGCGAAGCCATGAAAAGAGGTGCTAAATCATTAGATAGAGATCTATAGTCTGCAATTCATCAAAGTTGAAGCTAATAGGAGCGGGGTGTTATGGGTCACTAAGTCCTAGAAGTGGGGTGATTTGGGCAACTGAGTCCTTGCACTTTCACCTAAATTTTAGACTATAGGTTAGTCACAGTCTGTACTTCAGTATACTTTTTTGGAATCGGGTTATCAACTCATTTTAGTCAGTTACACATAGAAAAGGGTCAATTCCACAACCTCCTCCTAATTTGCATAGTCACTTTCAACTCATAGCGAAGGACTATTGCATATACTTTATGCTTGAATCATCTTGCACCTAGTGGATTATCTTCCTTCCAATATTAGAGTAGAATAGTCCTAATATTCTTAGTTTTCATGCAAAACATAGTGAATCTTATTTCACCACCTTACATTTTGGTGAACCCAACACTTCTTACATTGTATTAATTCTAATTTTCCTTTTCAGATGTGATTTAGGTTTCTTGCATTGTTCATAATGGAATTCCCTAAATCTGAATGGTTTTCTTTTTTGCATATGATTACATTGCTTCTTAGTTACATTTATCAAAATCATGTGTTGGATAATGGTTTCTTTCACTTTAATTTCTTCTTTTCATTCATGGTACTCTTGCATATGGCATCACTGGGTTTTCAAAGATATTTCCTACTCGCAAATAATTCCTCAAAGCTTTATACATGTTTCATGTTAATTTATGATGATATTCTTAAAAACATGCATAACATATGTAGATCACATAAAAGATTCTGTTGAAAATAATAATCCTAGAGATTACATTGAAAAGTTTAACACTTGTACTTCTCCTAGGGTATCCCATGAGAATGAGGGAAGAATCAATACTCCTATCAATGATCTCTCCAATGGAGAGAAATAATTAAAGAGCAAAAATGACATCATCTTCTTCTCATATACATACTCTACTGCAAGGAGGGAAAGATCAAAATATTGGTATATTAATCTCTCTAGATACCTATTATTCTCCTAGAGCTTATCTTGATCATCAACATATTTGTAGGAAAGATTATGTTATGGATTTTTATTCATGATCTATCTCATCACATAACATTAAGTAAAGATGAATATTTAAAAGAACGTCTTTTCCAACCAGCCAAAGGGGACATGCATAATGATGATAGAAAGGAGAATCTCCTTACAAAGGATGATCCTTCTTCATCTAATCATCCCTTTGGCCTGTCTATGTGTCCTTACACTACAAATTTTAAAGAATTTCATGATAATATCTTTCACAATTGAAGAATTCTTATAGGGTTGGTTGTGATATAATCTCAAAATAAGGTTATAGTGGACAAGGACTTGGAAAAAATGAACAAGGATTCAAAGTTCCTATAAATCCTCCCTCACAATCTAGGACAAAAGGTCTAGGATATCCCATCACTTGCCTATGCACAATCTCCTTAAAGTTCAAATGCTTAAGGATTACTTCACAAGACATAGAAATTATCGCCCATCTAAACATGTTGAACTTCATCAAAAAATCCTCCTACTCCCTTACCAATACTTTTACCATAAAAAAATAATCCTTCATCTTCTACTAATTTATCTTGCCCTATAGATATTGATATTTATCACAAACTAGCTAAAAGAATCCTTTAGAGATTGAAATATGATAAGGATGCAGTTTTCCTTTCATAAATTATAACAATAATTGCAAGAACAAAGGTGGTGAAGTGCATTGTCTCTTTCATCATAGGTATTCTCATTCTCGGGGAGATTGTAAGTATTTTAAATAATCTGTTAAATAGTAATATGATCAATTCTGTATTACTCTTATTATTGATCTTAAATACATTTTCTTGGTATACCAGAAGTGCCTTAGTACTTCTCACCTTATGACATTGATAGTTTACCTTTCCTTTAAGGTTCTTTGTCATGGATGGTGATGCAAATTCAATTCCAATCATATTTGGACAGCAACATAATAGTCTTCCTTCCTTTTCATTTACTCTCTTTTTCCAAAATTGCATCTTCTTTTGAGTGGTATTTTTTATAACTTGAGGTCATTTCTTACATAGAGTGGTCCTCCATGCGAGTACATATATGTCCCTTGGTTGGACATATTATTTTTTTGTATTGGTATCTCTTCTTATGAATGATCTACCCTTAGTGAATGTGTCCAATCCCCTTTTTCCTAGTCTTTAACACTTGGGGGGCAAGGATTCTTTTGCTTTCTTATTTATATGGATTCACTTATTCTTTGTTAAGTTGCATCATTCATAACTTAATGTCCTTTCTTGTATTGAATTATCCTTCATATGAGTACATGTGTGTTCCTTGAAATGTTACATCTTTTATGCATATTATTTCCTTAGAAAGTGTGTTATCCTTCTTTTTGTCCTTCATGCCTAGGGGACAAGGATTCTATCTTCTATCTCTTATAATTTCTAAGGATCCAACTTTCCTTGGTTGAGTAGTATTTTCTTAAGATACGATATCATTCCTTGTGTTGAATTTTTTTCTTTCTCAAGGGTTCTTTCTTATGCAAGAGGTGTGTATCCTTGGGTACAACCTCTTCCTCGCTTGACGATGCATGTCTATTTTAAATAAATCCCTCACTTGGGGCCAAAAGTGTGCTATTCTTCATCAAGAAACCCTTTAGCTAGCAATAGGGGGAAGGTGTGAATTCTTGTTCTCCTTGCTCTCTTTTTCAATTATGTTATTTTTGTTTTAGATCTCCTCTTGGAGGTAGATGTCTTTGAGCAAAGATCTCTTCCTCCTATTCCTCCAAAGGATCTCCTTTACACTTGTTACAAGATATATCATAATTATCCCTTCCTTGGCTCATGAGTTATGCCTCTTTGGCTAGGGTTACTTGTATATTGTTGCTTAAGGATATCTCCTTGTTGATTAAAGGTGTTTATCATTCTTCATTTTTTTAAGATGTCAGTACAGCTCTACATTGCCATCTTAAGGAGGGGGAATATATGCGGCCCCCTTGTGTATTATATTATGGATTACTTAGCATAATGCTTTTCTTTCTTACCCTTATTACATGTCTTAGACAGGGTGTGCATGCTTGAAACCATACCAAAATTCTTAGATGAGATGTTTTCCAGAAAACAAATGATATTTTTAAGATAGGTTGACTAGAATAACACAACTTACTAGACTATTTGACCTTTCCTTTGCACCAATACATTTTTGAGATGAGTTGACTAGCATAACACAACTTTATAGAATATTCAACTCTTTCTTTGGGATGGGTTGACTAGCATAACACAACTTGGTAGACTATTCAATTATCCCTTTGCACCAAGCTTTCCTGGGTTGAGTGGAACTAGCATAACACAACTTGCTAGATTATTTCAGACTCTTCCTCTTCTTTCATGGATCACCTAGCATAATGCAACTTGATATCCCATGGAATCCATTCTCTCTTTCTCTTCCTCCTCTATGATCCCATAGCATACTCTTGCTAGTTGTTGGACCCTTATCTTTCATTCGTGTTCTTTCCTTTCCAGATAATCATTTGTGCTCTTGCAACGTCATTCTAAGGATGATATTAGTGGTTGAGACATTTTTTATTGTTGAGGTCTTTTTGAACTAATTGACTTGCAGCCTTTGTTTTTAGTACTAACCCCTTTTGTGTGTCTTTTTGTGCTTGTCTTTGTTTCTATTTACATGTCCTTCCACATGGTTGTATGAGTTGATATCTTTAGTTCATGAGGGCTTGTTCCCTTGAACTTTGTGATTTCTTACCTTTTTGTAGGCTTTCCTAATGCATCTTCTTTCTTTCTTTCATCTACTTTACTGTGGGTATGTGTGTAGGTGAGGGGGCTAAATATAGCATCATAAATTGCATCCCTATGCAATTTATTGCTCAATTAGGCCCTATTTTAGCATGTATGGCCTCGTGCATCTGATTCCACTCCTTACAACCCAATTCAACATATCATTTTAGCATTTCCTCCACATTTAAGACTCTAAATCCCAATTTGGGCCTACTTTGGAAGGAGTATGGCACCTAGGGTGCCTCGCTCCCCTTATTTTGGCCCCAAATTAAAATCACATAATAGTCAAGTAGAGTGGGTGGGAAATATTTTCCCGTGTCAACTTTCTTCATTTTTTACACCCCAAAATGCTTGAGAGAGGTATATAAGAAAGGTGTCCTCCTCATTTTGGGTAAGTCCACATTATGCAAGAAGGCAAACTTGAGATCAAGCATTCAAGAATTCAAATATTCAGTATTCAGGGCATTTCATCCCACCATATTCTTCATTGTGGCAAGTGTCAACAACCTTCATGCAAGCATGTCTTTTGTGAAGTCCTTCTAGGTCTTTTATATGGAGTCGTCCTATTGCATCAACATTCATGATCATCTTCAAAGAAGCATTTGCATCATCAAGGTATAAGAAACTTCAATTTTTAAATCTAACCTTTTCTACCCAAAGGCATGTTTTTCTTTCAATTTCATTTCAAGGTTAATTCCAAAATTGGGTTTGACTTAGGCAAACCCCTTTTTCCCCAATAATATCCTCTCTTTTCTATGTGTAGTAACAAGTAGCAAAGCCATAGAAAGAGGTACAAATCATCAAACAAAAATCTATAGTTTGCAATTTATTGAATTCGAAGCTGACGGGACCAAGGCACCCTGAGTGACTGAGTCCCTGAAGTGGGGCAAGTTGGGTGACTGAATCCTTGCACTTTTACCTAAAATTTGGAGTGTGGGTTAGTTACAGTTTGTACAAGCACATACGTTTCTAGATTTAGGTTATCAACTCATTTTAGTCGGTTACATATAGAAAAGGGTCAATTCCTCATCCTCATCCTAATTTGCATAATCACTTTCAACTCACAGTGAAGGACCATCACATCAACTTTGTGCTTGAATCATCTTGATCCCAGTTGATCATCTTCCTTCCAATGTAAGATTAGAATAGGCCTAAGATTCTTAGTTTAAATGAAAAAACTAATAAACCCTATTTCACCACCTTACAGACAATAAAAACCTAGCATCCATGTGTGAGAGCAAGGTTCTAGTCTATTCAATTTTAACTACATTTCCAATTGAGCTAATCATCTATGAAATAAAAGCCCACAATACTAGGAGCACATTTTTAATTGTGAGTCACCTAGTGCTTGACAAGGCTAGTATTTCATTATAAATAGCATCTGGAGACTATGAGGTTGATCTAAACACACACTCCCTATATTCCAATGTTGTTTATCAATAGCCATTTTTTGCATTTCATGATTTTTAAAAAAGAACATTGATGCAGAAGAATCCCCGGTTCATGGCAATCTTGCATCAACCAAAAATTTTTATTTTTTATTTGTTTTCTATTTTGCAGTTTCAACATTTATTTCTGTAATTTTTTGCATTGGTTCATTGGATCTTGCGGAGTTGGATTTTTCTTGAGGACATGATCACCTTATTTATTCCTAAACTGTAGACCATTTGGATCATTTTCATGGCAAGTCATCGATTCTAGATTTCGAGACAGTTTTTTTGACACCGGCACCACTTGGACTTAATTGTGTTGGTGAATCTATTGGATCCTGTTCATAGCTTGAAGAGCCCAGCTCATTGATTCTAATGTTCCTTGGCGTGTAGTTGGCCTTCCCTTTGATCATCACTTCATCCTTTGGATTTTCTGGAGGAATCTCTTTGGCGGAGGCCAACCTATTGGTTTTACACATTTTATCTTGTTCTTTAGCATTTGATCCCTTTTGGGCCGACTGGATCTCCTTGGATCATATAAATCATCGTAATTGAGCATTAGAAATCAGAGTCATAGAACATAGAAGATAGATCTTAAGGTTTGAAGGTCCGAAGTTGACCAATTTAGTAACTGAGCATGTATGTAGTAAGCCAGTGAGCCGAATCTTGTAATCTGGATGTTACTGGTTATTTGTAATCAGTTTTCATGATCTAATTCATTTAGTTCTGCATTGCCTCCATCATATACTCTTGTTTCCATTATGTTTACTCATGCTGCCCAGTCCAGATTGATCTCTTTGAGGCCCCTCCTAACCGATGACTACATCAAGTGGTATCAGAGCTCCATATTTCATTCCAGAGATTGCGTTGTCCTAAGAATTTGGTTGTGGGGTGGCAGATTGTGGATTCGACCTGCAACTTCAGAGGATTGGCGTGAAGATGGCATGAAAAGGAAATAAGAATGGTGGAGCACATGGGAATATAGACCCTGTTGTAATGGAAATGTTGCAAGGAATTATAGCCTAGTTGAAATACATTGAGATAGCCCAGAGAAAGGGCCAACCTATTGAAGATGTGAGTGAGGATGAAGAAGAAGCACTGGCAGAACAAGTAGCAAATCCATCAGCAATTGACCTAGATGAAGAAAGGTTCTTGAGGGTTTTGAGTAGGGTGAACACTAAACCACATTTTACCCCACTGGAGTATGATGGAAAGTTGGATTTAAATGAATTTATGTATTGGATCTCAGAGATGGAGAAGTATTTTGATTTTGAGAACACCGTAGAGGAAAGAAAGGTGAAATATGTCTGTACCCAATTGAAAGGTCATGCATCTCTTTGGTGGGAGGATTTTTCAAGTTGATAGACAAAGAAGAGGTAAAGAGAAGATCAAATCATGGGAGCAAATGGTTGCTAAGTTAAAATTGAAGTCTATGCCAGTTGATTATCAAGTGAATCTATTTCGAAAGTTGCAGAACTTGAAGTAGAAGGAATCTAGTGTGAAGGAGTATACTGAAGCATTCTACAAGTTGAATATTAGATCTAGACATGTCAATGATGCGGTTGAAATAGTTGAGAGATATATGAATGGATTGCAAAATTCTATACAAGATGAACTTAGTTTGATCAAGTTGCAGAGTGTCGAAGAAGTGTACCAGTATACCTTGAAAGCAGAAGAGAAGTTGAACAAAAGACATGAGCAGAGACAATGAGGTAGAGGTGGAAGGTTTTTCGGAGGAAGATTTCAAGGAGGAAGAGGATATACCAGAGGAAGAGGAACCTGTACAGATCAAAAAAAGGACAAGGAAGTAAGAAAAGATGGCAGTTCATACTGGAAGGATGATAGAAATTTCTACTGGAGGAGAGAACCTTATGGCTACCAAAATGAGGGTTTTGGAATAGAATACATAAGACAAGATACGAGACTATTTAGAGAAACTTTCTATAAGTGTAGAGGAGAAGGTCATCGTTCTTTCGAATATAAGAAGACAAAGAATACTAGGAGAACAACATTGGTGGAAGAAAGCCCCACCAGATCAGCTAACAAACCAGAAGATGGATAACTATTGATGATGAGGAGAGATTTGTGTCACACCAGAGAAGATGAAGAGCCCTTGCAGAGGCAAAATTTGTTCAAGACCTGATGTAAGGTATCCGGTAAGTGTTATAAAGTAGTTATTGATAGTGGTAGTTCAGATAATCTTGTTTAAGAGGAAATGGTGAATAAGTTGAAGTTGGAAAGATTGAAACACCCTAAGCCTTATCAGATAGCATGGATTTAGGATGATCATAAGTTGTTAGTGAGTGAGCAATGCTTGGTGAAATTGAAAATTAGGAATTATCATGATGAAGTTTTATGTGATATTATGCCTATGGATATTTGTCACCTTTTGTTCGGTAGACCTTGGCAGTTTGATAGAAATACAGTACATGATGGGAGAAAGAACATATACACCACTGTGGCAAATGGGATGAAGTAAACCTTATTACCCTTGGAGGAGCCTTTGAAGAATGAAGTCTATACGAATGCCAAAATCTGTTAGGTGGATGGAAGGAAACTCTTGGATGGGATGAGACATGAGAATGTGTATTTTTCATTAGTTCTTAAGAAGACTAAGAACTTGGAGCATGAAGAAGAACAACTAGAAGAGATAAAGGAGTTCTTAACTGAGTATAAAGACATCATTTCAGATAACGTGTCTGATGGATTACCACCTATAAGAAGTATTAGTCATTGCATGGACCTGATTCCCGGAGCTAGTTTGCCTAACAAAGCTGCACACCAGATGACATCGACAGAGAATGAAGAGTTGAACAAACAAGTGCAGGAATTGTTGAAGAAAGGTTTGATCAGAGAAAGTTTGAGTCCCTATGTAGTACCAGCAGTATTAACACCTAAGAAGAATGGAGAATGGAGGATGTGTACCGATTCCAGAGCAATAAATAAGATCACAGTGAAGTATCGGTTTCCTTTACCTAGGATGGATGATATAATGGACTGCCTGAGTGAAGCCAACTACTACACAAAGATAGACTTAAAGAGTGGATATCATCAAATCAGAATCAGAGAAGGAGATGAGTGGAAGACATCATTCAAGACAAATGAAGGATTTTATGAATGGTTGGTGATGCCTTTTGGGTTGACTAATGCACCAAGTACTTTCATGAAATTGATGAATGAGGTATTGAAGAAATTTTTGCGTAAGTTTAATATTATATATTTGGATGACATTCTGATTTTGAGTAAGACAAAAGAGGAGCATTTGTTGCATTTAAGACAATTTTTGCAGAGGTTGAGGGAAGAGAAGTTGTTGATAAATGTTGGATTTTGCCAAGATCAAGAGGTCAATGAAATGTACAAGATAGAGACATAATATAGGACAAGAATAAACTATATTCTCATCAATAGAAAAATGATCAATAATTGTTCAATAGTTGTTACATACAATGAATAGAGGCCTGCTTATATAGGCAAGGCTATGGATATGTATGAGCACACAAATATGACATGTGGCTCAATAAGAAACAAGGGTAGGTAGGAAATAGGTGTGGGTAGGTAGGAGAAATAATATAATATTCCACATGAGGTGGATCACCCACCGAAGGTGGAATTATCACTCCACAATAAGTGGATAAGATAGTGTAATAACAAGATCAACACCATAAGAGGTGGAATTTCTCCTACACACACTATCTCAATGTGGCACAAACACCCAAGTGTCTCATATCCAAACTACTATGAAATGCATTATCCTAAGTAAACTTAAGTAAGTGTAATAATATCCATGATGAATAATTATTTACACCAACACCCCCCCTTAAGTGCAACTTAGGGGAATGCACTTAAGTCTACAATGCAACTAAGCAATGCAAGATGGGTCCCGGCTATGAGGCCATGTTAGGTACCCATGAACAAATGCAAATGCATGCAAACCAATGCAATGAAATCTCTTACAAAGTGGGGAAAGAGAGAAAAACCCAATGGGAAAAAACCCTCCCCCAAAAGAGAGATGAAAGCTATACAAAAAACTCTCAAAGAAGAATGTGAGGAACAAAACCCCATGTGAGGAAAAAGTCCCCCCCATATGAGAGAAGAAGAGAAGTCAAACTGTGATCCTCCCTCAATGAAGAATCTGCACCAATGATAGAAGCTCGATGTATGAAGAAACTGCTCCATGAACGTCGAACAACATTCCTCCCCTTAGGAAGAAACAAAACCAAAGGTGTATCCATGAAGTCTCCCCAATCATGAAGGGAAGATGTATGAAGAAAACTCATGATGAAAGGAATCTCTGAAAACTGCTCAAGTGTCCTCATGTCGATGCTGAAAGATACCCCTCCCAAAGGTGGTAAACTGTGCCACACTGCTGAAAAAGGAACTCCAACATCTAGTGAAGATGAATGTAGAACAATATCCAAAGACTCATGTGTCTCCTCAAAGCATAAAGAGACCTCCTCCAACTGTTGTACATAAGTATCCACAATCATGTCAACCTCAAAAGAATGATCATGTAGAGAATGAACAAGAGGGTCAGAGTGTGCCCTCGCAACAATCGAAGAAGGATCATCTTCATCAAAGAGAAGATGTATGTCATCAATGATGTCTCCCAAATCTGCAATGTAGGATTCCACAAACAAACCTGCAATATCTGTCAAGTAATCATCCCATAAATCTGAAGCTGGAAGACAATGAATATCCTGCTGCACTGAATCACATGAAGGCAAAACTGTCGCACTATCCACATAATCAGGTGCAATAGGTGATGTGATATCAATATGAGGAGATGAAATACAAGACTCAAGAACGGGGTCACATGTGAGAATCCCCATGTTCAAGTGTCCAAAGTTCTCCTCAAAATCTGAATCATCACAATAAGTGCGATCATCATATGTAGAATCATCAAATGTGAAATCATCATCATCAACAAAATCTGAAAAGGAGTATAACCGAGATGCATGATCAACCACCCCAGTTGCAATGATAGCTCTAGTCTCCATGTCTCTAATGAAAACTGAGTCAGGTGTGAACTCCACAACTCTCTTAGTTGTGCCATGTGTGATTTGATAGATAGAAAGGAGATTGTTTGTCAAGTCGGGTACACACAACACATCATTGAAGGAGTTATCCCCAATGTCAATAGATCCTTTCCCAATCACATCCATGTATGTATGATTGCCCATCAAAATCTGAGGCATGGTGCAAGGCTCAAATGTAGAGAACATAGATTGTGAAGATGCCATATGATGAGAAGCCCCTGAATCTAGAAGCCATCTCTCTGAAGTATGATTTGTTGTAGCACATAGAGCTTTTCCTTTTCTTGTTCCAAAAGAGTGAGTCTTTCCACTTGTAGAAGCCATGAATGCTTGCCCTTTTCCTTTTGAATGTGAGGAAGTGGAGGTTGATGAATCATCCTTCTTGTAGACTTTAGGCAAATCAATGTTATGCTTTTTGATGATATGTGTGAGTTCATCAATCTTCTTAGTATGGCAACGATGCTCCTCATGACCAATCTTTTTACAATAAGCACAAGTAGGTCTCTCTCTCTTTGGTGAGTTATCTCTCTTGGAAGAGGATGAATCTCCTTGTTGTGGAGAAGATGGTGCTTTGTCTTTAGGCTTTGATTGCCATTTCTTCTTGTTTGAGTTGTCATTTCCTTGATTTCCTTTGTTTCCTTGATTTGCCACTAAGGCTTGAGACTTAGAAGAAGTCTTAAGAATGCCCATGCTTATCAACTTAGTTTGTTCCATCATCAACATTTCATTGAAAGCATCAAATGTAGGCATTTTGTAGCTTGAACCCATTGTCATCCTATGAGTTTGGAAACTAGAAACAAATGCTGCATATTCTTGTGGAAGCTTCCCTATCAAGTTGAATATCAATTGAGTATCCTTTTTATCAATGCCACAATCTTTGAGTTGTGCCCTCAACTCATTTGCCTTAGTGACATAATCTTGTATAGTATCAAAGTTCTTGGGATCTAACATGGTGAGATCACTATCAATTTGATATCCCCTAATCTCATCAACTTGACCATACAAGTCTTGAAACTTTTGCCAAGCATCCTTGATTAGAGTACATTTCTCAATATGAAAAATGAGATCCTTTGATACATACTTTCTTAAGGTACCAATTGCCATGATATTTTTAGTGAGCCAATCTAAGTGACCAACTGGATCAGCCTTAGGATCAGCTGGAGCAACAATAGTTCCATCAATGTAATGAGTGAGTCCTTTTTCCATAAGTTTACTCCATGCATCAATTTTTCAAGTAGCATAATTATGTGGAGTTAAGAGAGGAAACTTAGAAGAACCCATAGTAGCAAAAAAGAAAGAACACAAGAGCACAAAAGCACAAGAGACACCCCCCAAAATCAATCAAAGTACCCCCCCTAAAGTGATGATTTTGGCACTTTATACTTAGTGCGATTATAATGAGCCACTTGCAAAGCAAGGCAAAGTGGACTTATGATGCAAATTTTACAACTTCTCAAATGAGATAAAAGAGACTTCAATCAATAGTGCAATGAATCTAACTGAGATTCAAGCAAATATACAAGTACCAAGAGAGCCAAAAATGGCCTAAGTCTAAAAGTACAATTTTTACTTACAATGACATCAATCTGATAGTATCATGTGAAAGTAGATGAAAAAATACGCACTTTCAAAAAAAACGGCACCTAAAAAGGAGGTCAGATGACCCCAAACGAAGCCTCTGAAGTTGCAAAAACTGGGATTACTCAGGGACAGTCACCAAAAACTGCATTTTCTGAAAA
This sequence comes from Cryptomeria japonica, assembly GCF_030272615.1. Taxonomy (NCBI): domain Eukaryota; kingdom Viridiplantae; phylum Streptophyta; class Pinopsida; order Cupressales; family Cupressaceae; genus Cryptomeria; species Cryptomeria japonica. Next base: position 128,507,971 of record NC_081413.1, on the reverse strand, counting down.
ATCCGTGCATCAAAATCAAAAAATTCTTTCACCACTGCGGAGAGCACAAAATTCTAGCCCATTTCAAAAAAAATTGCACCAAAAAAGGAGCAAAAATGAGCAAGTTATGGCCATTTGAAGTTGAACTGCAAAATAAAAAATGCAAATGAGAGGGGGTCCAAAAATTTTCAAACCCTACTGATGTGGCGCTGATGTCAGCAAGTCACTGGATTAAATTTGATGGCCGTATGACCGTCGCAAAAACTTCGGCCTGCTGACTGGACGTCCGTACTGTACGGACAGACTGCATGGCGTGCTGACTGTGTATTCCGTACTGTACGGAATATTGCTGACTGTATCAGGGTTTTACCCGCGGGCCCATGGCCGCCTACCACGTGGCGGACACGGGTTCCTCCGGTCTTTGTTCGCGTGGCAGGGGTGGCGCAGCCGGAGCGGCGGACGGGGGAGCCACCGACGGGGAGGAGATCACTGGAGCCGGGAGTCTTCGCGGTGCCGGAGCGGAGCGAACGGAGGACAAGGCGGAGTCCGGTGGGGATGGGACAGCCGGCGAGCAGAGCAGGGGAACGGAAGTCGGGGCGGAGGCTGATGTACAGTACGCTGCGGGTTCTGCCGGAAGGACGGACGAACAAGTACGGATGGCGGACGAGCAGCGGGTACCGTCGGCCGGAAAGTACGACAGTCTGCAGACCTGCGCGCACAGGAGCACGGGGGGTCTGCAGACCCCCCAAAAACTATATATTTTTTTTAATTTTTTTTTGCCTTTTTGGAATTTCTTTTCAAATTTTTTTTTCAATTTTTTTGATTTCGGATTTTTTGATTTTTTTTTTTTAATTTTTTATTTTATTTTTTTTTGAAAAAAATTTCTGAAAAAAAGAAAAATAATTTTTTCCAAAAAAAATATAAAAAATTTTCGAAATCCGTACGCTATAGGGCAAAAATGGAGAAAAAAAATTTCTCACCAAAATAGGCCAACTTTATAACCAAAATTCATGGAAACGGCCTTCCGGACGCAATGGTGAGGTCGGATCTGGTCTAGGATGCCTCCAAAAGATGCTGCTCCTCAGATCTGCCTCTTGACGTCACAATAATGCCTCTTCAAGACGAATCAATGAAGCTCCAAAAGCTCTGATACCATGTTGGATTTTGCCAAGATCAAGAGGTCAATGAAATGTACAAGATAGAGACATAATATAGGACAAGAATAAACTGTATTTTCATCAATAGAAAAATGATCAATAATTGTTCAATAGTTGTTACATACAATGAATAGAGGCCTGCTTATATAGGCAAGGCTAGGGATATGTATGAGCACACAAATATGACATGTGGCTCAATAAGAAACAAGGGTAGGTAGGAAATAGGTGTGGGTAGGTAGGAGAAATAATATAATATTCCACATGAGGTGGATCACCCACCGAAGGTGGAATTATCACTCCACAATAAGTGGATAAAATAGTGTAATAACAAGATCAACACCATAAGAGGTGGAATTTCTCCTACACACACTATCCCAATGTGGCACAAACACCCAAGTGTCTCATATCCAAACTACTATGAAATGCATTATCCTAAGTAAACTTAAGTAAGTGTAATAATATCCATGATGAATAATTATTTACACCAACAATAAATATAAAGAAGTGAAGTTTCATGAAGGAAGAGTTAGTCTATTTGGGATTTGTGATATCTGCGGATGGATTGAAGATGGACCCTGAGAAGGTGAAAGAAATTGTTGAATGGGCTACACCGGAAAGCATTGGAGAGGTAAGATCATTTCATGGATTGGCTAGTTTCTACCAGAAGTTTATCAAAAAATTTAGTTCAGTTTGTAGTCCTATGACTAAGACAATGAGGGGAGATAGGAAAGAATTCAAGTGGACCACCGAAGGAAATAAATGTTTTGAATTGTTGAAGCATAAGGTCACTGAGAAACCTGTGTTAGCTTTACCTGGTTTCAATAAAGTATTTCAAGTAGATTGTGATGCAAGTGGGAATGCAATCAGAGCAGTATTGAGTCAAGAAGGGAGAGCAGTAGCTTATTTCAGTGAGAAGTTGAATGATGCCAGGAGGAGATATTCAGTGTATGATCAAGAATTTTATGCCATAGTTCAAGCCTTGAAGAAGTGGAGACATTACTTGTTGCCTAAGGAGTTTGTGGTGTATACCAATCATCAAGCCTTATAGTATTTGAACAGTCATAGTAAGTTGAATCAGAGACATATGAGATGGGTAGAATTTTTGCAGAGTTACACCTTTGTGTTGAAGCATAGGAGTGGGAAGTCAAATAAAGTTGTTGATGCATTGAGTAGAAGGAGGGATTTGCTGACAGAGATGAGAGTGACAGTATTAGGATTTGAGGAGTTGAAGACCTTGTATGATGATGATCTAGATTTTGTAGAACCTTGGAGAGCAAGTAAATAACTGGTTATGGTAGATAGAAGCAAGTGGCTAGATTATTTCATTCCGAATGGGATGATATTTAGAGGAGTTCAGTTATGTATACCTAAGAGTTCTATGAGGGAGAATTTGATAAAGGAGAAGCATAGTGGAGGATTAGCTAGACACTTTGGTGTTGATAAAATAATAGCATTGGTGAGTGAACATTACTTTTGGCCATAGATTCATAAAGATTTTAGGAGATTTGTGCAGAGCTGTAGAGTTTGTCAAGTTGCAAAAGGCAGTAGTCAAAATGTGGGATTGTATAAACTTTTGATAGTATCCAAGAGACCTTGGGAGGACATAAGCATGGATTTCATACCTAGATTACCTAAGACACAAAGAGGGAATGAATCTATATTTGTGGTTGTGGATAGATTCTCAAAGATGGCTCATTTCATACCTTGTAAGAAGACATAAGAAGCAGTGCATGTATCTGACCTATTTTTCAAGGAGGTAGTAAGATTGCATGGATTACCTAGAAGCATAGTTTTAGACAAAGACACTAAGTTTGTTGGTTATTTTTGGAGAACACTTTGGAAGAAGGTGAAGACAGATTTGAAATTCAGTTCTACTTTCATCTATAGACAGATGGACAGATAGAGGTAGTAAAGCGGAGCTTGGGAAATTTGTTGAGATGCTTAATTGGAAAGAAAACTAAAAGTTGGGATTAGATTCTTGCACAAGCAGAGTTTGCTTACAATAATTCAGTGAATAGGAGTACCAGAAGAACACCTTTTGAGATTGTTACCGAAGCACATCCTAGAGGTATATCAGAATTGAGAGATATCAAAGAGGAGTGCAAAAGCATAAGATTTTGCAGAACATATGGAAACCTTATATATTCAAGTTAAACAACATTTGGAGGATATGAACAACAAGTATAAGGAGAAAGCATATGAGAAGAGGAGACATGAGGAATTTGAAGTTGGCGATGAAGTGATGATATATTTGAGAAAAGAGAGATTTCCAGTTGGAACCTATAACAAGTTGCAGATGAAGAAGTTTGGACCTTGTAAGATCTTGAGGAAGTTTAGTTTTGGAAATGCATATGAAGTGGAGTTACCAGATAATTTGAGTATTTCACCTATATTTAACATTGCAAATCTACATCAGTATCATGAATCCGAAATCAGTAAAGAAAATATTGCAAACTTGGAGAAACAGTTGCCTCGGAAGGAACCAGATTAGATTGAAGACATTTTGGATAGTAGGATTGGACGTAGTACTCGAAGCAGTCAGTATAAGGAGTATCTTGTGAAGTGGAAGGACAAAACAGTTGAAGATTCATCTTGGATTTCTCAAGAAGAAGTGGACCGCCTCAGTTTTCCTCTGACCTCAACAAAGTGAGAGACTAACTTTTTCAACAACCCCGAATGTATGATGCAGGAGCATCCCCGGTTCATGGCAATCTTGCATCAACCAAAAATATTTATTTTCTGTTTGTTTTCTGTTTTGCAGTTTCAACATTTCTTTCTGTATTTTCTTGCATTGGCTCACTAGATCTTGTGGAGTTGGATTTTTCTTGAGGACATGATCATCTTCTTTATTCCTAAACTGCAAAGCATTTGGATCATTTTCCGACAAGTTATCGATTCTGGATTCCAAGACAATTTTTTTGACACTGGCACCACTTGGACCTATTACATTGGTGAATCTACCAGATCCTTTCTGTAGCTTATGGAGCCCAGCTCATTGATTCCAATGTTCCTTGGCATGTGGCTGACCTTCCCTTTGATCCACACTTAAATCCTTTGGATTTTTCGGAGGAATCTCTTTAGCGGAGGCCAACCTATTGCTTTTACATGTTTGATCTTGTTCTTCGATATTTGATTCGTTTTGGGTCGACCGAATCTCCTTGGATCATATAAATCATTGTAATTGAGCATTAGAAATCAGAGTCATAGAACATAGAAGATAGATCTTAAGATTTGAAGGTCTAGAGTTGACCAATTCTGTAACTAAGCATGTATGTAGCAAGCCAGTGAGCCAAATCTTGTAATCCGGATGTTACCAGTTATCTGTAATCAGTTTTCATGATCTAATTCATTTAGTTTTGCATTGCCTCCATCATATCCTCTTGTTTCCATTATGTTTACTCTTTCTTCCCGGTCCAGATTGATCTCTTTGAGGTCCCTCCTAACCAGTGACTGCATCAAACATGAAAAAACCCTTTTCCACAATTCTATAGAATGAAGTATGAATGCCCAAAAATGCTTGGTCCAAACATTAATAAACCATTCGTCTAGATATCTATGTAGGGGATTTTATTAATGGCTACAGCTGCAAGAAAAAATACAACATCCCTTAATCTAATCATTTTAGAATTGATGAAAGATTTTATTTCCTAGTTAAGCAATATAGAAAGAAATTTAGGGCAAGCAGATGGACACTTACCTTGTCCTCCACGTTTTGTTTCCCTTTTTTCCATTTTCACTAGGGTTACAAATGTGAAACTTAGCCACTTAAGAGACTTGCAAGTTCTTTCTAGAGACTACATCCTTGAAAGTCTTAGGTGATGTTCATACCCCATTCTAGGGTTTCAATTGTGTCCATGGTTGTCAAATTACCATCACACATGGGCAACCAAATATCCCCAACAAGTAAAGCACAACTAGATCCAAAGCATTCAAGACAACACAACGATGAGAAGATGTGATGGGATGGGAAAAGACACATATGCTTACCCTTGCGTTGTGGAGGAAGCTCAACCTCCTCCACTAGTACTTCAAAGGTCCTCCAAGATGGCAATGCAAGCCTTCCTTGAAACCCTCACCTCAAAATTTCATAAATAATAGTTTTGCTCTTTGTTTTCATTCATCTCATTTCGACATATTGGTTATGCATTCTTGCTTATTGGCACTCCTTTGTCTCATCAGTATTTACATGTTTCCTCACTTCAGATAATTTATTTTTCACTATTTAGATCTTTTGATAATTTATTGATTAGATTTTATGTGATAATCCTTGCATTAGGTCTTTGCAGCTTCTCAATACCAAAGTAACTTTTTTTGTGATTGACGGATAAATTTATAGTGACATAGAAAGAGTTGAAAAGTCTTTAAGAAGGTATCTAGAATCTTCCATGAGAAAAATTGATGCAACCAATTTGAGACCTATCTTGTTTGACACACAAATTTTTGAAAGTAACTTTAAATATCTTATCTCTTTATTTAATTAAGTGTAGGTGAGCATGGACTTGAGTGTCTTGTACCGATGGGCTTTTGTAATGTTGACCTTCTATTGTGTAACTAAGTAGCCAATGTCTAGAGATTGTAATCAAATGAGTTTGTTCTTTTTCTTTCTAGGAACCCTCACAAAAAAGGTTTTGTTAATTTCTTGATAATTTGATCCACTTATTGCTAAACCATTGCATAAAGTTGTTGGTATGAAAAATCATGAGATTCCACCACTCAAACAAGTTGACCACCATTAGAATATGTGGATAAAGGTTTCATATTCAAACGATGAGGTGGTTAGTCCCTTTATGAAAATTGTACTAATTTTGAATAGTACATAGACTTTAATAGTATGATTTAAAAGCACATGTTATAAATGAGCTCAATCAATGTAGCTGGAGAAAAACATGGCTGGCAAGAGTTGAACCTTGGACCTACATGTGACAAGCCCAAATCCTTAGCACAACCTTACCAACCATTTGAACTACCAAATTTCCCCATTACAAAACATAATATTTAAATTAAACCAGAAAATTATGATTTAAAACATATCATATTTACAAGAACGAAAGAACAAATTGTTAATTGTAAAAGAATTTCAATAATCATTAATTGTGAAAGAACTCTCAACATAAAAAGGAAATAGTCGCTAATTGTAAAAGAACTAACTAACTAAATACTTGTGAATACACATAAACCAAAAAAAAAACAGTAAGGACCTTTAATACGAACTCACTTTGTACAGACTTTATACCGAAACAATGGAGGCATGCAAAGTAAGCATAAACATCAAATGGCAAGATAGAACAGATAATCACAAAGGCGGGCTAGTTAAGCAGTAAGTCACATGAGAGGCTTTGGGAACTATACTGATACAGGGAGCCAAAGCAGTCGTCAATCTCTGTCGACGAATTCAACAGTTCCTCCAAGAATTCTGCACCAAGGTCCTCAAATTCCACTCTTTCCGGAGATGATTGAGATTCTGTAGTTAACTGAGATTCTGGAGATGACTCAGAATTTTTCTCCATTAGCTCGTTCTCAAATTCCACCCTTTCTGTTGATGATTGAGATTCTGGAGATGACTGAGATTTTTTCTCCATTTGCTTGTTTTCAACCCTCGGTAGTTGGTACTGGTACTGCAACTGCTCTGCTCGTTGCGGCGCCTCTGTACGCCTCAACCTCTTCCTTCTCAAATTATGAGGCTTAGGGTCTCGTGTTATAGCGCTGAGAACCATATCAAGCGGGAAATTCAAGAGCGCTCGGGAGCCTCTCATGACCAGGGCAGCTTTATCATAAGCCATGGCGGCTTCCTCCTCCGTATCAAAGGTCCCCAGCCATCGCCGCGATGCCGATTCTCTGATTTCCGCAGCAAATTTTCCCCAAGGCCTTCTGCGCACGCCTCTGTAATGTTTTCTTTCACCAACAGAATCCATCTTTTTCTTTTTCTCACCAAAACCCCCATTTTTAACCACAAACCCCCCATTTTCCCCCAAGTTTTCCATCTTTGAGTGATTTCTGGCTCCCTCTTGCGGAGACCAGCCGATATTCAGGGCTTCCTCCAGAACTGCATACAGAACCATATCTTCTGAATCGTTTTCGTCCAGCGGGAAGGAATCGAAATTCATATTTTCCTCTAACACTCTTTTATTCTTCAATTGCGCCATTGAACCATGTCATACTGAGAATTGCAGTCGAAATTTATATATAAATAACGGCTGATATCTCAAAATATGTGGCAAATTAGTCAATGGACTGGAAAAGCTCCGACATCATCGATGAGGTCAATTTTTTCTAAAAGGGTTTCTAGAAGGCTAAGGACGATGAGCAGATCTTGCAATTCCGTGTTCACACCTGAAAAAATGCGTTCAATTTCAAAAGTTTCAACGAATCCCGTGTCGCCTCTGTGTACGAAGGTGTTCTGGAAAAGTTTCTTATTAAAAGATTGCAATGCCTTTTCAACAAAATCCGAGATAGAAGTTTCTGTTCAAGCTATACATAGGTTCCAGATAGAGGTTTCGTGTTCGAGTCGCAATTTTGTTGCGTTTTTGTCAAACATTGTCTGGTATGTTTTGCTCCAGAACTCGCTGTGGCCCCTCAAATATTTAAAGCACATACTATTCCTGGGATTTCGACAGCTGATTTGCTTCGTGGAAAAACCTAAATCATATATATTTTGGTCTCTTTGTTTTTATATAATAAATAGATTGTTATAATATCATGAAAGACTATATATTTACATGTCTCTCTTGAATAAGCATATTTTTCAAATTTAATATTATTTAATGTTTCACTTTTAGTTGTTGAAAAATAAAAAGAAATCTTCATGTTTGAAAAAAAATCTGTTTTATACTCGAAAGTCTACATATATATGTAGGTGGACATTATCTTATAATGAAAAATAAGAAGAATCTTCCACTCAGATATTTTTGGAATTTTTTATTTAATTGATATAATAAAATGTTGAAAAGATAAGTGAACAATATTTATAAACAGTGTAGGTCAATCTAATGATACAACTTAATATAAATAATTGTAATTAAATATATTTGACAAGTGTGCTTGTAAATTGGAAATTTTAAGGAAAGGAGAATAGTTTCGACTACTCGTGCTAAGGTCAGTTGGTTGTAGCAAAGCCTTTGCTTGAAGATTGAACATGGAGGGGGTGCGATAAGGGGTTTTTCTATCATGTGTGGGGGAGGAGGTTGCGACTTAGGTGATCTAGGGTTTTGCTGCAAGAGTTTAGAAAATTCTTGGTTTCATTCTATGGCTCGAGGGTTGTGTTGGGTGTTGATCATGGTCTGGCAAGTGTAGATCCTTATGGTTGTGTATGGATTTTAGGGGTTTTGGTCCTGGGTGGTGGTTTTCTCAAGCTTGAGGTGTAGGGTTCCATGGGTTTTTTGTTTTTTTTCTCTATAGGGCTTGCATGGCTCTGCATGGAGGTTCTACATTGAAACAAAATCTTCCCTTTAAATATGCAGTATTAGGGATATTTCCTCCACTATCATATAATAAAATTCAAGCATAGGATTGAATAACACTAGTATCGGGGAAAGTGCTTCTCTTAATGGTGGTTTTAACCTTCAAAGTGTGAATGGGTGTCTTGCTAGGAGTAAACATAGGCCTATGCTTGTGATTCAATCAAATACTATAGAGGGGGATGCCAATTACTTTTTGAATCACACCTTGATTTGCAAGTCCATGGGCATACGGGTTTCACTCCCCATTTTGGAATCATGGGCTTGCTACAATGGGAACATAGAGGGTGAAATGGAGGTGATGATGGTTGCTAACAACTTTTTTATAGTGGTTTTTTTGTGCATTTCATATAGAAACAAGGCTTTTGAAGGAGGGCATATTTTTACAATCAAGTTAGGATTTTCATTAATTAGTCATGCAATGTTGGATTCAACCCTACAAAGGAGCTTCCTTCAAGGGTTTCAGTTTGGGTGTGGCTTCTATGGATCCTAATAGAATTTCAAAGACATGACATTTTTTTACTCAATAGCATTTCTACTTGGTAAGCCAGTGGGCCTTTTACAACAAAATATGGGAAAAAAGGTAATCACTTATGCTCATGTTTGTATTAAAATAGATTTAAGCAAACCTTTATCAGATTCTATGAAAATTCGTTTGGGATCGACTTCTTGGATCCAATAGATTGATTATGAAAATATTCCATTTTGTTACTGAATTTGTCATGAATATGATCATTTGTAGCGAATATGTCCCAAATATAATCCTGTAGAGCTTTCAAGTTATGTGTTGTCTCAGCTAGTTCCTAAATAGGATAAAGGGGAAGAACCTATAGTGGAAGATAAAGAGGGATGCATCCTAGTCAAGAACCAAAACAAGGGAAGAGGGTAGAAGAGAACTTTAAAGGATAGATAGACTGATGAAGTCTTTAACAAATTTGATGCACTAGAAGATTTATAATAGTTTGATGAGGCTCTTACAAGTATGCCTATTAGTCAAGTACTTATGGGGTCAAAGTAAATAGTTGTTGAGAAGGACAATATTCTTTCTATTGGTTCACATGATGGAGGCCTAGATGCTCAAATGGATACAAATATTCCCTTGTTGACTTCCAATGTGTTGGAGACAAGTGGGTGCAAAAAACTAAAAGATAGTCTAGGTCTAGCCAATTCAATGGTTAGTTTGGAGAAGGATTCTTAGGATGCTAGTAAAAGTAAGGGAACATTGCTTGTGTTGGTACTACAACAAAAAAATCTCAAAAAGGGTGCTCCTGAAAAGCCTCATAAGTTGGGTGGGAAGAAATATTAGGAAAAGATGAAGTTAATTGGTGAGACATTGGTTGAGTCTAGTTTAGTGAAAACCATTGATTCCCACTTCTCTTCATCCAAAAAATGATAGTACATTAATGGAATATAAGGGGCATTTCAAATAGAATCCCTAGACAAAAGGCTATTTGAGATTTGACCTAATTTCATTCTCTTGATATCATCTTCATCTAGGAGACCAAGATGTCTATGAAAGGCATGTTGACTTTGGTGCCCAAGATTTGGGATAGAGGTCAATGCTAGTGCATTGGGGCTCAAGGAAGTTCAGGTGATGTGGCTTGTCTTTGGAACCCATGCACATTTGTTCTAATGTGGTGAATTTCTAGTAGATCTTTGATGTCTATGGTTGTCTCAAGTTTGGAATCAAGTGAAGTTAATCTCCTCACAGTAATTATGATCTAGCTAATCTCTCAGGAATTTTTTTTTCTCTAGTCTCATGTCAGGATGGTTAGGTCCTTGGCCCCATATCTTTCTTGGATACTAGTAGGGGATATGAATGTTGTTTCAAGTATGGAGGAAAAAAGGGGAGATCTTGTGAGGCTTGAGAATTCTTCTAGGCTCTTGAGGGATAATATAGATCTTCTAAGCTTGGTAGACATAAATCCATCTAATGGGTTGTTTACATGGAATCATAGGAGGTGGGTGTTGATGTTATTTCTGAGTGGTTAGATAGGTTCTTTATTTCTAATTTTTGGGTTGATGATAGTTGGACTACCAAATCAGAGTTTCTTGACTAGAAAGGCTTAGATCATTGGTCAATCAAACTTTTACCTACTTTCTTTAAAACCTCTAAAAATTAATCGCTCAAATTTCAACTTAGGTTGATGATAGTTGGACTACCAACCTAGAGATTATTGACTAGAAAGGCTTAGATCATTGGTCAATCAAACTTTTAGCTACTTTTTTCAAAACCTCTAAAAATTAATCTCTCAAATTTCAACTTATGTGGCTTTGTGACTCTTTTAAATGAGTCTATAATATTGGTGGTCCAAAGGGAATCATGTGTTTGGGACAACAATATTTTCATTCACTCAAAAGATTCAATATATTAAGTATATGCTAAAAATATGGAATAGGAAATGCTATGACAATGTTTTCATCGCTAAAGCAGTTACACAAACTCATCTTGATGACATCACTCCTTAGGTCTAGTACTACAATTTAACAAAGGAAACATTTTGACTAGAAGTATCGGTTATGAAAAGTCTATAGTTATGGGAGTTGCATGAAGAAATATTTTGGAAGAAAAAGTCTCTTATTAGTTGGTTATAGGAAGGAAATAGAAACACTGCCCTTTTTCATAACTCTATTAAGGATAAGAGGCGAGAGTATCTCAATACCTCTTTGTAATGAGTGAAAAATAGGGTTTTGCCATAAAATATAATAAACCACTGATTTTACCTAAGAGACCATTATATTGAAATATGGATGGACCTAATAGATCTAGGCTTACTCCCTTTAGGAAAAAAGCTTTGAAATTATGATTAGATTCCACCTTTGCTAGGGTTTCATTCCCTCTTTCTAAGTTGAATTGTGAAAATATTGAAATTAGGGTAAATGGGAAAATATTGAAGAGATTGAGCATAAATAGTGAGCTACTATCATCATACGGAGACACTGACCTAGATCTAGTAAGAAGATGAAGATTTGGATTTGGTCCTAGAAATTCGGCTAGATTTTTTGGGACCCTAGTGGTGGTCACCCTGGTCCTCTAAATTTCTTGTCGTCAAAAGGGGAATCTATTTGTCTCTAGAAATCTTGTCGATCCTCCCGAACATAACTCTGTACCTATTTCCTGCACATATAAAAAATGGGGAAATTATTGGGAATAGGGGTTTGCCTAAGTCAAACCTTGGTTTAGGAATTAATCTTGAATAAATAAATGCAAATACTAAAATAAATAATAGAAAGATATACCTCAAATATACATTTGTTGATGATGATGTTTTGTTCATGAATGTAATCACATATGTTGTGTGAAATGGCATGGACATGACAAAACCCTAATCACACACACATGTTTGCATAGGAATGATGTAATTTTGCTCCACAATGGTTAATGATGAATATGTAGCCCTAAAAATCTTTGAAAAATGCTTGATAATGAATGCTTCATGGGTACAAGAGTTGTAGTAAATTGATTGATTTGATCGTTAGAATGGATATAGACAAAAATAGGTTGATAAAATGTCTTTATATAAGAGTATCTAGCTAAATTACTGATTAGCTTGACCTTCAACGATCATATGTAGCCAAGAGGATCAATTCTCACTAGGGAGATACAACACTTGCTCAAATTCAAATTTTGGCACCATGGTCCTTCTGTAAAAGGGACCAAGATAAGGCTCATGGGGGAAGGGTACCTCACCATGGGACCCACCAATGGGTGTTCATGGCCTAAAAGTTGGAGAATAAGCACCAAACAGACCTAGAAAAGTGATGAGGATAGGACACCATAAAGTAGGGGCACAAACATGAGGTGTAAATTGGCCCCATGATAATGTATGATGCTACATTTAGCCCCCACTTTAACGGGAGTATAAACCTATGCAAATACTCATAGTAAAGTAGATGAAAGGGATGAAAGAGAGGAGCAATTAGGAGCACAATCAAAAACATTATAAGACATCACTAATTTTGAGGAACCAAGCCTCCAATCTTAGGATCTTAACTCACTCAATCACATGTAAGGGCACACAAAACAAGTCAAAAAGGCAAAAAGGCAAACAAAGACAAAAGGCAAAAGACACACAATACACATTTAAGCTAAAACCCAAAAACAAGACCTCAAGTCAATTAGCTGAAGAGACCTCAATATCAAAATGTCTCAACCACTAATACCACTCTTGAAAATGCCATCTCAAGAACACAAGCGATCACATAAAAAGAGCAAGAGAACACATCATCCATGAACTACAAAAAAGAAAATTTATGAGCTCATGAGAAGAAAAAAGAGGGGAAGCATGGATACACATTCTAGATGTTCTTTTCTAGGCGATCCATGAGAAGAAGAATGAGAGAAGACATGGATACACATTCTAGTTGTGTTTTTCTAGATGATCCTTGTTGGGAAGGAGAGTAGGAATAATCTAGTGGTGTTTTGCTAGTTCCACTCATCCTACTATGTGTGCAAGTTATGTCTAGTTTCAAGTGTTAAGAATCCCATATAAGAGTTTGTTTTCTCTAGTTTAGAGCATGCAACAACCTGTGTAAGACATGAAATGAAAATGCAAATGTGTGTCTAGTATCAAAAACATCTCGTGTAAGAGTTTGTTTGCTCTGAATTTGAGAATGTGAAACCCTGTGTAAGACAAATATATGCCTCGTTTCAAGGACATCTAGTTTAAGAGTTTGTTTGCTTTGGTTTCGAGAATGAACACCCCATTTAAGACATGCAAAAATATAGTACAAAGAGGGTGATATGTATGCCCCCCCTTAAGATGTCAACACAGGCCTATGTTGATGTCTTAAGGAAGCTAGAAACAAGGATACCCACCTTCAACACCAAGGAGATATCCTTTTAGGCAACAATGTTCATAAATCCAAACTAAAGAGGAAATACTCTTACAAGTAAGGATAAGGTATTTGAAAAAGAGATATCTTGCAACAAGTGTAAAGGGATCCTTGGAGGAGAAGATATCTTTTCTCAAAAGATACCTACTTCCAAGAGGAGTTCTTGAGTAAACATAACATCTTCTATCAAAAGAAGGGAAGGGGAACAAGAATGCTTACCTTCCTTCTATTGATAGGTAAAGGGATTCTTGATGAAGGATGACACACTTTGGAACCAAAATGAAGGGTTTGTTTATAATAGATATACATTTCCAAGTGAAAAAGAGGTTGTAGTCAAGGATACACACCTCTTGCATAAGATATAATCCTTGAGTAAACAACAAATTCACACAAGGAATGACATCAAATTATAAGAAAACACTACTCAACAAAGGAAAGTGGATTCTTATTAAGGATAAGAGAGATCAATTCCCCCCCAAGTGTAGGGACAATGAGAAGAATTGTGAAAACTCTAAGGAGAGATTATACATAAGAAAATGCACTATTCCAAGTGAAGAGAGGTCCTAAACAAGGAACACACATGTACTCACATGAAGGAATGTTCAATGCAAGAAAAGACATCAAGATACATAAAATGCAACTCTAAAGAAGAGGTAATCTTCAAAGAAGGAAATAAAGAGATAAAGGATCACAAACTCCCTAAGGAGAGATTAATCATAAGAGACATACCATTCCATGGAAGAAAGGATATCAAAGTATGAAAAATGCAACTCCTTTAGTGAAACTTTATAAATAGAGAAGAAATAGGATAATATTCTTTCCCCCCAAGCATAAAGGAAAGAATGAATTATTTTTCTGCCCCAAGATGATTTTAATTGAAAAATAATCACCTCTTACGACAAAGAGCCCCCAATGAAGTTAAATACTAGTGTCATAGGGTGAGGAGCAATATGGAGGGTGAATGGATTGCTAAAGCACTACCTCTTCACCAAGGAAGAGTGCAATATTAGTTGTAATAGCTATGCGAGCCCTACCATATAGGTTTTGAACAAATGTTTTAAATGCTTTGCATTTTCCAAGAGAATGAGAATAACTATAATGAAAAAGACAATGATCATCACCTTCCTTATGCTCAGAATTATGATTAATTATAATGAAAGGAAAGGCAAAATTCTTATCATACTTCAATCTCTAAAATATTCTAGTAGTTAATTTCTCTTGGTCATCAATAGGAGTAGGTCTTGTCTCTTGAGATGTAGGAGATATATTTATATAAGAATATGGATTGTCATCTATGATTTTGATAGTTCCATTATCAACTAGTTCTTGCGTACTTTTTTGAAAATCCAAACAATCATTAGCATAATGGTCATGAGTTTGATGATATGAACAAAAAGGAATGTTTGAGGAAGAATCACCCTTAGATGGATGATAAGTTTTATGTATTTCAAGATACTCCTTAAAGTTTTGAATTCTAAGGAGGTCATCCATAGGTGAAGTATGAGGATGTCCTAGAACTTCAGTACTAGTTTGCGTAGTAGGGTTTATTTTGATTCCTTGTTCAAATTTTCCAAGTCCCTATCCTTTAAAACCTTGTTTTGGTATTATGTTATAGCCACTCCTATAAGAATGTTTTAATTGAGAAGAAAAAGGAGTATTATAATGAACTTCTTTAAAATTTGCAGTGTAAGTATATCTATAAAGAACAAAGGGAGAAGTAGATGAAGAAGGAAGATCCTTTGTAGAAAGATTATCCTTTCATTCATAATTCCTATCCTCTTTGATAGGTGGGGAAGAAAGATACTTATCATATAAGCCTCATCTTTACTTAATATGATGTGGGGAAATAGATCATGAATTAAATGCATAACAACATCTTGTCTACAAATTTTTTGATGGTTAAGATAGTCTCTAGGAGAATAAGGGGGATCTAGAGTAATTGAAACACAACATGTTTACCTTGCTCTCTTTGTGTTAGGGTATGTGTAGAAGAATATGGTGCCATGTTGCTCTTGAATTATTTCTCTTCATTAGATAGATCATTGATAGGAGTATTAGCTCTTTCTTCATTCACATTAGATACCCTAGGAGAGGTACAAGTATTAGGTTTTCATTAATATCTCTAGGATTGTGATCTAAAAAAGCTTTTATGTGATCTACATATAAATAATGTTTTTTTCTAAAGATATCACTATAAGACAGCATGCATCATGGATAAAGGCTTTGATATTTAATTGATTAATAGGAAGCAATTTGGAAATTCTAAAAATGTAATATGCCAAAGTGCTATGAATGAAAAGAAGCAAAGTGAAGTGAAAGAAACTATTATCCAACACATAAATATGATAAATATAAGTGAAAATCAATGTAATCATATGTGAAATGGAAAATAAATCAAATTTATTAAGTGCCATTATGAATATCTAAGATCGGATCTAAAAATAAAAGTTACAAATTATGCAATCCCCACAAATCAAATTAACCAAAATAAATTAGGGTTTTTATGAATTTAACCTCTAAATTTATGTAATTTGATTAAAAATATAATCTATGAGTGCAAATTTGAAAATTAAAATACTCACAAATTAGATCTGAGAACATGGATCATAAATAGTGGTGTAAGGAGTTGAGTTCACCAAAATGTAATGCTGAAAATTAGGGTTTCACCAAATAAGGTAACAAAACAACTATTTTTTCTTAAAAGACCATCACATTGAAAGAGGGATGGACCTAATAGATCTAGGCTTACTCCCTCTAGGAAAAAAAATCTGAAATTTTGATCAGGTTCTACTTCTATTAGGGTTTTATTCCCTCTTTCTAAGTTGAATTGTGGAATTCTGAAATTAGGGTAAATGGGTGAATATTGAAGAGATTAAGCATAAACAATGAACTATAGTCATTTTATGGAGACACCAAACTAGATTTGGTTAGAAGATGAATATTTGGATCTACTCCCAAAAATTTGACTATTTTTTTAGGAACATGGTGGTGGTCGTCGTGGTCCTCTGAATTTATCTCCATCAAAAGGAGAATATATTCATCTCTACAAATCTTGTCAATCCTCCCAAACACAACTCTATACCTATTTCCTACACATAGAAAAAAGGGGAAAATTGTTGGGAATGGGGTTTTTCCAGCCCCTAAGGTAAACCCCGGTTTAGGAATTAACCTTCAATGAATAAATGCAAATACTGAAATAAATATCGGAAAGATATGCCTCATATCTATAATTGTTGGTGATGATACTTTGTTCTTTGAATGTAATCACATATGTTGTATAAAATGACATGGACATGACAAAATCCTAATCACACACATGATTGCATAACAATGATGTAATTTTGTTCCACAATGGTTGAATGATGAATATGCAGCCTTGAAGATCTCTAAAAAATGCTTGATAATGCATGCTTCATGTATGAAAGAATGCTAGGAAATTGATTGCCTTGATGATTATAATGGATAGATAAAACTAAGTTGATCAAATGTCTTTATATAGGGGTATCTAGGTAAATTACTAATTAGGCTGACGTCCAACAGTCATACGGAGCCACGAGGATCAATTCTCGCTAGGGAGATACAACAACTGCCCTAATTCAAATGTGGGCTCCATTGAGAGGGGCCATGGAATTGGGCACCATGGTCCTTCTACAAAAGGGACCAATATAAGGCTGAGAGGAAGGCTTACCTCACCATGAGACTAACCAATGGGTGTCCATGGCCTCAAATCTAGAGAATAGGCACAAAATGGACCTAGAAAAGTGATGAGGAAAGGACATGCTAAAGTAGGGGTACAAACATGAGGTGTAAATTAGCCTGGTGGCAATTTACAACACTACACTCTCTCAAGTCTTCTGAAGGGAATCAAAACTCTCTTCTTTCAAGTTGATTTTGAGAGAGATCATTAATTACTACTCCACTCTATTTGTTAAGGATACCCATCTATCTAGGGAGGAAGTGGACCTTATTCTAGAGAGCATTCGCCTATTGATTTTTAATGAGATGAATGATTCATTGAACATACCTATCACTTTAGATGAGTTAGAGGGGATTGTGTTCCAGATGAAAAAAGGGAAAGTCTCTAGACTTAATGATTTTCTAATTGAGTTTTACCATGAGTTTTGGGATATTGTCAAATTGGACCTTCTGGAGGTGGTTCTATAATCTCAAAGGAATAAATAGATGTTATAAGCCATGAATGCTACATATTCTTTTCTCTTATTCCAAAAAAAGAAGGAAATGATTCTTTGGATCTTTTTAGACATATTTCCCTTTGCAATATTGTCTACATGCAATATTGTCTACAAAATTATTACTAAGTTGATTGTTGAGAGACTTAAATCATTTCTTAGCTCTTAATTTTTTGAGGAGTGAGGTGGTTTTGTTATTAGTACACAAATTTTGCATGGGGCTGTGGTTACAAAAAGGCTATTCATTTCATGGTAACCTCTAAAGATAAGGCTATGTTTATCAAGCTCAACATGAGAAAAGCTTATGATTGTGTCAATTGGTCCTTTTTGTATAATATTTTAAAAGCTTTTGGATTCGATAGAAAGTGGATCAAGTGTGTCATGAGTTGTGTCACCTCCTCCTCCTTTTCTAGTTCTCATTATTAGTGAGCCCTATAATTTGTTGGGAACTTCTCAGGGTCTTCACCAAGGGTATCTTCTTTCACCTTATTTATTTATTTTAATTGTTGAAGGATTGAGGAGACTTATAAAGTCTTGGGTGAGGCAAGGGTTGATTTAGTGCTAGAATTAGGGTGGTAAAGTTCCTTTCCACCCTCATTTATAATTTGTAAATGATACTACTCTAATGTGACTTTCAAGAATTAATAAATAAGTCAATCTAAGAATGGTGTTGGAGATTTACTTGGTAGCCTCTAGGCAAATGACTAATGAGGACAATTCCTCCATATTATTCTTTAAAACCCCTAACACTATTGATGTAGGAGCATCCCCGGTTCATAGGAATCTTGCATCAACCAAAAATATTTCCTTTATGTTTTTTTTGTTTGTAGTTTCAACATTTCTTTCTGTGTGTCCCGGATTTGGCTCACCGGAAGCTATGGAGTTGGATTTTTCTTGAAGACCTGATCATCTTCCTTACTCTTAAAATGTAGAGCATTTGGATCATTTTTCGATAAGTTATCGCTACCGGTTTTTGAGATAGTTTTCTGTTACCGGTTGCCTGGACCTATTTACATTGGTGATCTACCAGATCCCTTTCATATCTTGCAGAGCCCTGAGAATTGATTTCAATATTCCTTAGCATATGGCCGACCTTTTCCCATGATCTACACTTCATCATTTGGATTTTTCAGAGGAATTTCTTTGGCGGAGGCTGACCTTGTTGATTTTGCACGTTAGGTCTTGTTCTTCGGGTTTTGATCCCTTTTTTTGGGCCGACTAGATCCCCTTGGATCGTATAAATCATTTGAATAGAGCATTAGAATATAATCAAGAAGCTAGAGCGAGCATAGAAGTCTTTGGTGGAGGCTGACCTTGTTGATTTTGCACGTTAGGTCTTGTTCTTCAGGTTTTGATCCCTTTTTTTGGGCCGACTGGATCCCCTTGGATCATATAAATCATTTTAATAGAGCATTAGAATATAATCAAGAAGCTAGAGCGAGCATAGAAGATAGATCTTAAGATTTGAGGTCTCGGTTGTGACTTGTTCTGTATTTTGAGCATGTTTTAGCAGGCCTGTGAGCTGGTTTCTATAACTCAGTTTCTACTAGTTGGTTGTAAGCAGTTTTCATGGTACAATTCAATCTGTTTTGCATTGCCTCCATCATGTCCTTGTGTTTCCATTATGTTTACTCTTTCTGACCAGTCTGGACTAATCTCTTTGAGGTCCCTCCTAGTTGGTGACTTCTTCAAGAGGTATCAAAGCGAGCTTTCATTCCGGAGATTACGTTATCCTGAGAATTTTGTTGTAGGTTGGCAGACTGTGGATCCAACCTGTAGATGCAGAGGACTAGAGTAAAGATGGCGCAGAGAGGAACTAGGAATGGTGGAGCACATGGGAATGTAGACCATGTTGTGATAGAAATATTGTGAGGAATAGCAGCCCAATTGGAGGCCATGGAGACATCCCGGAGAAGAGGCTGACACATTGAAGATGTAAGTGTAGATGAAGGAGAAGAAGCCCCGACAAAACAAGTAAACCCACCGGTGGTTGCTCTGGATGAGGAAAGGTTTTTGAGGGTTTTGAGTAGGGCAAATACTAAACCTCATTTTACCACACCAGAATATGATGGAAAGTTAGATTCAGATGAATTGATGGATTGGATCTAGGATATGGAGAAATATTTTGATTTTGAAAACACTACAAAAGAAAGGAAGGTGAAATATTCCTGTACCCAGTTGAAAGGTCATGCATCTCTTTGGTGGGAGAATTTGCAGGTTGATAGATAGAGAATAGGTAAAGAGAAGATCAATACATGTGATTGGATAGTTGCTAAGTTGAAATCAAAATTTATGCCAACTGATTATCAAGTGAATTTGTTCCGGAAGTTGCAGAATTTGAGACAAAATGAATCTGGTGTGAAGGAATACATGGAAGCATTTTACAAGTTGAATATCAGATCCAAACATGTTTATGATGAAGTTAAACAAGTTGAAAGATAGTTGAATGGATTGCGAGTGTCTATACAAGATGAACTCAGTTTGATCAAACTATAGAGTGTTGAAGAGGCTTACTAGTATGCCCTGAAGGAAGAAGAGAAGCTAAACAAAAGACATGAGCAGAGAGGCAGAGGTGGAAGATTTTCCAGAGGAATATTTCAAGGAGGAAGAGGATATACCAGAGGTAGAGGAACCTGTGCAGATTAGAATAAGGATAAAGAAGTGAGAAAAGAAGTTAATTCATACCAAAAAGATGATAGAAATTTCTATCGGAGTAGAGAACCGGATGGCTACAAGAATGAGAATTTTGGAAGAGATGACTTGGAAGACAATACATGAGAGTGTTTAGAGGAAATTTCTATAAGTGTGGAGGAGAAGGACATCATTCTTTTGAGTGCAAGTAGATAGAGAATACCAGAACAATAGTAGCGGTGGAAGAAAACCCCACTGGATCAGATAATAAACTGGAAGATGGACAATTGTTGATGATGAGGAGAGCTTTGTGTCATACCGGGAGAGATGAAGAGCCCTTGCAGAGAAATAATTTGTTCAAGACTATATGTAAGTTATTCGGTAAGTGTTGTAAAGTTGTTATTGATAGTGGTAGTTCAAATAATCTTGAGAGATGGTGAATAAGTTGAATTTGGAATGAGTGAAGCACCCTAAGTCTTATCAGATAGCATGGATTAAGGATGAACATAAGTTGTTAGTAAGCGAGCAATGTTCGGTGAAATTGAAAATTGGGAATTATCATGATGAAGTCTTGTGTGATATTATGCCTATGGATATTTTTCATCTTTTGTTGGGTAGACCTTGGCAGTTTGATAGACAAATAATACATGATGGGAGAAAGAATGCATACACTATTGTGGCCAATGGGATGAAGCAAACCTTTTTTCCCTTGGAGGAACCTTTGAAGAGTGAAGTCTGTACGAATGCTAGAATCTGTTTGGTGGATGGAAGGAAATTCCCTGATGGATTGAGACATGAGAATGTGTATTTTGCCTTAGTTCCTAAGAAGACTAAGAATCCGGAGAATGAAGAAGAACAACCAAAATAGATAAAAGATTTGCTGACATAATCATTTCAGATAATGTGCCTAATGGATTGCCACCTGTGATAAGTATCAGTCATTAATGCATGGACCTAGTTCCTAGAGCTAGTTTGCCTAACAAAACTACACACTGGATGACACTAACAGAGAATGAAGAGTTGAATAGACAAGTGCAGGAACTATTGAAAAAAGGTTTAATCAGAGAAAGTCTAAGCCCTTGTGCAGTACTAGTAGTATTAGCACCTAAGAAGAATGGAGAGTGGAGAATATGCACTAATTCTAAAGCAATAAACAAGATCATAGTGAAATACCGGTTTCCTTTTCCTAGGATGGATTACATAATGGACTGTTTAAGCAGAGCCAAATACTTTACAAAGATAGACTTGAAGAGTAGATATCATCAAATTAGGATCAAAGAAGGAGATGAGTGGAAGACAACATTCAAGACAAATGAAGGACTGTATGAATGGCTGGTGATGCCTTTTGGGTTAGCTAATGCACCAAGTACTTTCATGAGGCTAATGAATGAGGTATTGAAGAAATTATTGGGTAATTTTGTTATTGTATATTTGTATGACATTTTGATTTTCAGTAAGACAAAAGAGGAGCATTTGTTGCATTTGAGACAAGTTTTGCAGAGGTTGAGGGAATAAAAGTTGCTGATAAATCTTAAGAAGTGTACTTTCATGAAAAATGAATTAGTCTATTTGGGATTTGTGATATCTGAGGATGGTTTGAAGATGGACCTTGAGAAAGTAAAAGCAATTGTTGAGTGGCCTACACTGAAAAGAATTAGAGAGGTAAGATCATTTCATGGATTGGCTAGTTTCTACTGGAAGTTCATCAGAAATTTTAATTCAGTTTGTAATCCTATGACTGATACCATGAGGGGAGATAGGAAGAAATTCAAGTGGACCACCAGAGAAAGTTCAAAAGTTTTGAATTGTTGAAACATAAAGTGATTGAGAAGCATGTGCTAGCTTTATCGGATTTCAATAAAGTATTTCAAGTGGATTGTGATGCAAGTGGAACAACAATAGGAGCAGTCTTGAGTCAGGAAGGGAGAGCAGTAGCTTATTTTAGTGAGAAATTGAATGATGCCTAGAGGAGATATTCAGTGTATGATCAAGAGTTTTATGCCATATTTCAAGCCTTGAAGAAGTGGAGACATTACCTATTGCCTAAGGAATTTGTGTTGTATATGGATCATCAAGCCTTGCAGTATTTGAATAGTCAGAGTAAGTTGAATCAGAGACATATGAGATGGGTAGAATTTTTGCATTGTTACACCTTTGTGTTGAAGCATAGAATTGTAAAATCTAGCAAAGTTGTTGATGCATTGAGTAGGAGAAGAAATTTACTGACAGAGATGAGAGTGACAGTATTAGGATTTGAGGAATTGAAGACCTTGTATGATGATGACTCAGATTTTGCAGAACCTTGGAGAGCATGTAGAGAACTGGTTACAGTAGATAGAAGCAAGTGGTTGGATTACTCATTCAAGATGGGATGTTATTCAGAGGAGTTCACTTGTGCATACCTAAGAGTTCTATAAGGGAGAATCTGATAAAGGAGAAACGTAGTGGAGGATTAGCTGGACATTTTGGTATTGACAAAATAGTAGCATTGGTGAGTCAACATTACTTTTGGCCCCAGATTCATAAGGATGTTAGGAAATATGTGAAATGTTGTAGAGTTTGTCAAGTTGCAAAGGGTAGTAGTCAGAATGTGGGATTGTATAAACCTTTGGTAGTACCGATAAGACCTTGGGAGGATATATGCATAGATTTCATACTTGGATTGCCTAAAATACCAAGAGGGAATGATTCTATATTTGTGGTAGTGGATAGATTCTCAAAGATGGCTCATTTCATACCTTGTAAGAAGACATCAGATGCATTACATGTAGGAGACTGCATGGATTACCTAAGAGAATAGTTTTAAACAAAGACACTAAGTTTGTTGGCTATTTTTGGAGAACACTTTGGAAGAAGATGAAGACAGATTTGAAGTTCAGTTCTACTTTTCATCCATAGACAGATGGATGGGAAAAAGTAGTTAACCGGAGCTTGGAAAATTTGATGAGATGTTTAGCTGAAGATAAAACTAGAAGTTGGGATTTTATTCTTGCACAAGCCGAATTTGCCTACAATATTTCAGTAAACAGGAGTATTGGAAGAACACATTTTGAGAGTGTTATAGGAGTACACCCTAGAAGTATATCAAAATTAAGAGATATTAGTAGTGACGACCGGAGAAGTTCAAAAGTAGAAGAATTTGCAGATCATATGAAGGGCTTACATATTCAAGTTAAGAAATATCTTGAGGCCATCTTGAAAAACAAGTATAAGGAGAAGGCAGATGAGAAGAGGAGACATAAGGAATTTGAATTTGGTGATGAAGTGATGATGTATCTGAGAAAAGAAATATTCACGGTTGGATCTTATAACATATTGCAGATGAGAAAGTTTGGACCTTGCAAGATCTTGAGAAAGTTTAGTTCTAGGAATACATATGAAGTGGAGTTACCAGATAGTCTGAGTATTTCACCTGTGTTTCACATTGTAGATCTTCACTGGTATCATGAACTAGAATTCAATGAGGAGAGTATTGCAGACTTGGAAGAAAGGTGCCCCGGAAGGAACCAGATCAGATTAAAGACATTTTGGACAGTAGGATTGGGCGTAGTACCTAGAGAAGTTAGTATAAGGAGTATCTTGTGGAGTGGAAGGATAGACTAGTTGAAGATTCATCTTGGATTTCTCAGGCAGAGGCAAACCGCCTTGGTTTTCCTTTGACCCCAACAAAGTGAGAGACTCACTTTTTCAACAACCCCAGATGTTTGATGCAGGAGCATCCCCAGTTCATGGCAATCTTACATCAACCAAAAATATTTCTTTTCCATTTGCAGTTTCAACATTTCTTTCTGTGTCCTGGATTTGGCACACCAGAACCTATGGAGTTGGATTTTCCTTGAAGACCTGATCATCTTCCTTATCCCCAAAATGTGGAGCATTTGGATCATTTTCTGGCAAGTCATCCCTACCGGTTTCCGAGATAGTTTTCTATTACTGGTTGCCTAGACCTATTTGCATTGGTGATCTACCGGATCTCTTCCATAGCTTGTGGAGCCCTGAGCATTGATTCCAATGTTCCTTAGCATATGGCCAACCTTTTCCCATGATCTACACTTCATCCTTTGGATTTTTTGGAGGAATTTCTTTGGCGGAGGCCGACCTTGTTGGTTTTTCACGTTAGGCCTTGTTCTTCAGGTTTTGATCCCTTTTTTTGGGTTGACCGGATCCCCTTGGATCATATAAATACTTGTAATAGAGCTTTATAATGTAATCAAGAAGCTATACTGAGCATATAATATAGATCTTAAGATTTGAGGTCCCAGTTGTGACCTATTCTGTATTTTGAGCATGTTTAAGTAGGACTTTGAGTTAGTTTCTGTAACCCAATTGTTAAAGGTTGGTTGTAAGCAGTTTTCATGGTATATCTCAATATGTTTTGAATTTCCTCCATCATGTCCCTATGTTTCCATTGTGTTTACTCTTGCTAATAAGTCTAGACTAATCTCTTTGAGGTCCCTCCTAACTGGTGACTGCTTCAACTATCTGGACCGAGTTTACTTAGATTCTTAGATTCCAAATTGGTGGTCTTCCTTTTGTGCACCTTGGTATTCCCATTGCTATAGGCTCATTTCCTAGAAAGTTCTGGCATAATTTTTTAGATAAGCTCTGGAAGAAAGTTACTCATTGGACTTGCAAGTGTCTTTCTACTACTGGGAGTGTGACTTGTAAATTTGGTCATTTGGGATCTCCCTTTATTTAGGTATTTTATATAGGTAGCTCCTTCTATCTCCATTTATGAATTTTATATCATCTCTTGACAATTATTATGGGATGGTAATTTGTTGTAAAAATAGATTTTGGTCAAGGGGTAATCTATCTGTAGACCAAAATAGGAAGGGGCTCCACGTCTTCAACAAAAACATCCCAATGGTTAGGCATTAGTAGCTAAAATCTATTGGTGATGGTGTTGTCATCAAGACCAAGATTTGGATAGCATTCTTACTTCAAAATATCTAAGTGGAGTGGAGTAATGTTGTTCCTTGTTGTAGCCTTGAGGGAAAATGCTCTATGATTTGGAGCACCCTCAAAACATGCACTAAATTAATCAAGTGAGGTCTAATTTATATTTTCAATAGAGGCTCAAAGGATTTATTCTATTTTGACTCCTAAGATGGGGCCCCTCCTATCTTGTCAACGTATTTGCATATGTGATCTTTGTGTAAAAATTTTCTTAAAGCAAGTTGGAGCAAGGTGGAAGAATACAAAAATTATTAGGCTCTAAATTACATAGAAGTGTTTATATGGAAAGAACCTCATGAGTGGCCTCTAAGAGGCTCTAATGAGGACCTCTAAGAGCTTGGAAAGATGTTGGTTGGAAAAGATCGCAACCCTTTAGAGGGGAGAGAAATTCTTGCTTGGGGCCCTAATCTGAAAGGTAAATTTTTGGTTTGATTTGGGTTATGAGGTACTAGATAGGAAGATACATGGGATAACTAAGGCTCTTTGGTGGAAACAAGTGTGGAACAAGTTCCCTTGGACCAAATGTAACTTCTTCATACAGTTGTTTGTTTAGAATAGGTTCCTCACATAAGATAATTTGAGAAAGAGAGGATTACAAAACCCTTTTATGTGTATTTTGTGAAATAACAAGGAGGAATGCTCTTCACATATTTTCTTCATATGCCCCTTCTCTAGGAAAATTGAACATTGTTGGTAGAGAGTGTGGAATAAGGTTTGTTTTCATGCTTCATCCTTGGTTAAGTTTTGGATTGTTAATTCCCTAGCTAAAACTCTCTTTTTTCACATTGCTTGGAACATAGGCCCTTCTTTTATTCTTTGTAAAATCTGGTTGGAAAGGAACAAAATAATTTTCTAGGATAAGAAAATGACAAGTCACCAATTATTGATGGGAATTATTAGTGTCCTATAGGAAACCTTATCAACAAAATGTGATATGTTTGTCCATGTGGATCCAGGTGATTTGGCTATCATTTAGAGGTTCGGTTTGGAGGGTTGTTGTATGAGACCCCTTTCTCCATGGTGGGTCAAGAAGCCAAGAAAAAGGTTAACTAGGATGGTTGTTGGTTTACCCCTCCTGATGATGTGTTGAAGACAACTATTAATAGCTCTTCCAAAGGTAATCCTAGGCATGCTAGGATTTGTGGAGTTGGTTGAAATAATTTTGGGGTACTCCAAGTTTTCTTTTCCTTGTATAAAGGTTGGCATACTAACAAAAATTTGGAAGATCTTGATATCCTTCATTCTTTAGAAACAAGTTGTGCTCTTGGTTGGAGAAAGATCAATTGTGAATCTAATTCACAGTCTATGATTAATATGTTGAATAAACAATAGATGGAGGGATCAAACTATAAATTGGTCTTGGTGGTCAATCAGATTGTGAGATTTTGTGGATCTCTAGAGTCTATTACATTCTTTCAAATTTCACAAGAATGGAATAAGGTAGCATATTCTTTGGTGAAATGGGCTTCTACATAGTTGGGAATGTGGAATGTTTATGACTAGGGTCACTTGTCCACAAACTACTATTGGTTATTTAAAGAGTTGTTTATGGGGGATATGAGAGATTATTTGGGGGTTTGAGGGATGTCTATTTGATTTGTCACCCTCTTCTTTCTATTTAGCCTGTTGTTGATCTTTTTGGCTCATACTGCTTTATACTAATATTTGTTGATTAATAATTTTTTACCCCTCTTTCCAAAAAAAAACTCTACTTATTATAATTAGAAATGTAATGAGAAGGGTACAAGTACTTCATTTTTTTTATTGAAGAATGAATACTATTGATGGAGATGTTTGAGATGTTGATATTTAGTAAACACATTTGGTTTTATGTTTTATCTCAACTTTATCAAAAGATAATATTGTAGGTATGACATAAATTTTCAATTATGAACTAGTCCTCATCTTGCAAACCTATCCTATCTAGATCGTGGAATTTTTTTCTTTTGCTCACTTTATAAATGACTATATGTTCCACATTTTTATTAGCTTTTGAGATAGGAGGAATTAATAAATAGCTTTGCTAGATTGTTTTATAACTAAAATTATGAGATCACTACACCTAGACCACCTCTTAATATGAAACAAGATTGAATATAACATGCAAGACCTAGAATGCAAATCCATTACTTCTTTCTAAGTATTGAATCTAAATGTTTCACTATTGATTTTCTCTTTTAATTCTGTAGGATGAGAGAAACAATGTGATTAAGAGATCCTTTATTCCATGATTATAATGAAGGTTATAAATAATTTTAAATGTCAACACATGACATCAAATCACAAAAATGTGTGTTTGGTTGTCCCAAGGAATGAGAGGTAAAGGGGACTAGTTAGCTAATTATGAATTTTTTAATTTGATTTTTGGTGGGTTGAGTTCTTTCTTTTAATAATGACCTCATGACTATGGATCTAACCAAGAATCAAAATGACAAATAGGGATTAGTGTATTGATAACTATGATAATTATATAGATAGGTTGAATATATATAGACATGCACATGTATTCCAAAAAATAAGGCAATAAGAATAGGATAGTATGCATTAGCATATTTTTCTATTATATGATGAAGATAGCTATATAGGATTAAGATAGATATTTATCTATATACATACATACATACATAAATACATACATAGATATATAGTGTCATCAATTGTATCCATA
This sequence comes from Cryptomeria japonica, assembly GCF_030272615.1. Lineage (NCBI taxonomy): Eukaryota > Viridiplantae > Streptophyta > Pinopsida > Cupressales > Cupressaceae > Cryptomeria > Cryptomeria japonica. Next base: position 128,480,097 of record NC_081413.1, on the reverse strand, counting down.
TATGATTTCATACTCACTTAGGCCTCATTTTAGTGTTTCATCCTTCTGTGCTCTGATTGTGTTTGATTCCACTCACACAAGCTTCAAATTGGCAATTCTCATTTTTTCCCTTGTTGTCTAGTCCTTTGTTTAGCACTAATGGACTAGACAAGGGAAATGTTCCTAAGATCCCTTGTCTAGAACAAAAGGGCCCAATTTTCGACCCTTGAATAGTCATAAAATCTAGGAGGGATTTTTTTTTGTGTTGACCTACTTCATAATTTAAAAGACGTTTCATTAGGTGAGGTATTAAAAAAATCCTTACCCCACCATTTGAGATATCCATAATCCATCCTACATCTTGGTGAATAATGATGAACAACAAATACCCTAACTGGTACTGAGAGCGGGGGGGGGGGGGGGGACTGAATCAGTACAAACAAAAACTTCTCAACAACTTATCAAGTTAAAACGATGCTAACCGGTTGTCTTCATCACTAAACTTAACCATGGCAATACCGGTTAAACATAGTAAGACTTCAGACAGCTAAACTAGTACAACTGAATACTTCAAATAACATTCAACACTTGATAACTACTTCACCAGCATACATATGCATGTGTTGTATCAATAATACCATAACCAGTAGCTTTGCATGCATATTCACCTAAACAAAGTCTACTCAATCATCACATGAAAAATGCACAACTCATAACGCACACAAATTTTTCATGTGGAAACCCAAATAGGAAAAACCATGATGGGGATGAATACCCACAAGCTTGTTTTTGAACTCTTTTGAAGATCGCTCTATTAGGAGCCTAGTCCAGTTAAAGACTTTACAATAAGGTTTTGTTAAGAACCGATCCTGTTAAAGATCACCCAAGTAAGGGATGGCTATGTACCTTGTTAAAGGTTACCTTGCTAGAGGATTTGAAGAACTCAATGATCTTGAGTCACCTGGTTAGAGGATTTACAATAAGCCTGTTAAAGCTAACCGGTAAACGGATTTTCCTACTATTGAAATGGTTAGAAGACAATGGGTAAAGCTCTGATCTGATAAAAACACTACATGCTAAGGCAGATCCCTTTCAGTTCCTCTACTCTACAGTCACACTTTGCAATTTTTCACTCACTGGTCTGGCAAGTATCTCATCACTCAAATACACATCACAAAATTTGCCAACACTTACAATAACAAACATCATCAACCTTATAGACAACAATTAGGTCGGTAGCATAAACCCTAAACCCTAAACATTTTAGATTTACAATTACAAGTGGTCCAATCTTGACCATTCAAACACTTTGCATAGTATAACATAATCTCAAATAGATCACAATTCATTTTGCATCATCCATTCTTTACCACATATGGGAATCAATAACCCATCACGCTTTCTTCACATACCGCTAAGAAGAATGTTCATTCCTAAGGTAGACATTTAATGCAATCGATCTTCACATGCAAGATCCTCAAGGAAATCCTTCACATGCACAAAACTGATGTGGCATCTTGATCTTATCCTTATCTCTTAGCTAACTCGTCACAGAAAGTTGCCGGTTGCATCACACAAGCTAGATTGCCAAACTGGAAACCCTAGAACTGAGACTACCAACTGGTAGTCACACTTAGTGAAACCCTGACACAGGTTCACTTCATCTCTTCATACCAGTTCTCCAACTTGAACATCAATAACAACTTCTTCCAATCTTCACACCGGTTCACCTGTACTTAATGACATCAATGACAACATACATTATCATCATAATAATATCATCATATGCCAACAATCTCCCCCTTTGGCATTGATGGCAATACTCAGTGTAGCATTGCAACTATAAACATCATAGACTAGTGCAACTATAACCTATATCTTCATCATCAGATATCTTCTCCCATATCATACATCATCAGATATCTTCTCCCCCTTTGACAACAATGCCAAAGTGGAGGCACAAGCTTCCATTATCCATTATGTTGCTCCCCCTATGGAGTAGCATCCTTCAACACATCAATTCTGAAAGATTTGACACTATAGTACTTGACTGATGTGGAGCACAAAACTTTAGTTTACTTCATGAAGGGGCAAAACCCCTAATTCACCTCTCAAATAGGTAAGTGTAGTCTTCGGTAAGGACTTAGTGAATATGTCTGCTAACTGCTCCTTATTGGAAACATGTTCTAATAAAACCTCTTTGTTTTGAACCTTCTCTCTCAAGAAATGATAATTGAGCTCAATGTGCTTAGTTCTAGCATGCAATACTGGATTCTTGGAAATATTGATTGCACTTGTGTTGTCACAAAATATACTCACCGGTTGAGATATAGGTACTTTGAAACCATCCAATACATGTTTCATCTAGATTGCTTGAGTGCAGTTCATAAATGCTACCACATACTCCGCTTCAACTATAGACTAGGAAGTACAACTCTGCTTCTTACTCATCCATGAGACTAGTCTTCCACCAAGAAAGAACGCTCCACCAGTTGTGCTCTTTCGATCGTCCACATTACCTACCCAATCTGCATCAATAAATAATTTGAATTAAAATTATCATTGTATGGATACCACAATCCATAATCCACTGTCCCTTTTAGGTATCTAAGAATCCTCTTGACTGCTACCAAGTGGGATTCTCTTGGAATTTTCTGAAAATGGGCCACAATGCCCACTGCATGAGCAATATCTGGTCTACTATGTACCACATAGTTCATCTTACTGATCATTGACCGGTACTCCTTCTCATTCACCAACGTTGAATCATCTTCCTTAGTCAATTTGCAGTCGGTCACCATTGGTGTACCAACCTGTTTGCTCTCCTTCATGCCAAAAGTCTTCAATACCTCTTTGACATACTTGGACTGGGTAATAAAGATACCCTCTTTCATCTGATGAGTCTGTAGACCAATGAAGAACTTTATCTCTCCAATCAGAGATATCTCAAACTCTTTCTTCATTTCATCTACAAATGCATGGCTCATTTCATCATCTCCTCCAAAGATTATGTCATCTACAAATACTTCACAGATCAGAATATGATCACCTTCAGATTTTAGGTAGATGTTGTTGTCCTCACTTGTTCTTTGAAATCCTATCTTCACAAGATGAGAGTGTAACTATTCATACCATTCCCTTGGTGCTTGTTTGAATCCATACATGGCCTTGTGTAATCTACACACCATGTTACTATCTTCTGATAAGGAAAACCCATCTGGTTGCTCAATATACACTTCCTCTTCTAGGATTCCATTCAAGAATGCAGACTTCACATCCATTTGGTATACTTTGAATCCCTTAAGTGCTGCAAATGCAAGTAGCATTCGAACACCTTCTAGTCTAGCCACTGGGGAAAAGGTTTCTCCATAGTCTTCTCCCTCTTCCTGAGCATATCCCTTGCATACAAGTCTTGCCTTGTTCCTTACAACTGTGCCTTCTTCATTCAACTTATTCTTGAAGACCCATTTGGTACCTATGATATTCTTGTGTTCTAGTCTAGGTACCAAAGACCATGTTGCATTCTTTTCTATCTGGTCCAACTCCTCTTCCATTGCCTTAATCCAATCTTCATCTATAAGTGCCTCTCTAGAGGTTTTAGGCTCAAATTCAGAAATCATGCAAGAGTTTTCTTTCACCTTTCTTCTTGTGAGTATCCTTGCATCTTTATCTCCTATGATCTGCTTCAGATCATGATGTAGTTTCACATATCAAGGAATGACTCTAGCTGGTTCTGCTTGCTTTTCCTCTTCTTCTTCTTCTTCTTCTTCTCCATCTTCTTCTTCACCTACTGCAGCTTCTACCAGTACAAGAACACTGAGATCTTTTCTTGTTTCTTTCTTAACCAGTTCCCAGAAGGCTACACCTGGTTCATCTTCCACTTGCTCACTGCAGGTTTCCTTAGGCTCATCAGGGGATTCATCAACCCTGACATTGATACCCTCAACAATTTTTTGAGTCCTATTGTTGTAGCACTTGAGAGCTTTTCTCTTAGTAGAATATCCTAGAAATATTCCTACATCACATTTAGCATCAAACTTGCTCAGATGCTCACCTCTCTTGATATAACACTTACTGCCAAATACTTTAAAATAAATCACACTGGGAGTCTTCCCAGTCAAGTACTCATAAGGGGTTTTATCTTTACCTTTCTTGATGAGTACCGAGTTCATAGTATAGACTGGAGTGCTCACCACTTCTCTCCAAAAAGTGTGAGCAACCTTTCCTTGGATCGACATTGTTCTGGCCACTTCAACTACAATCCTATTATTTCTTTCTTCTATGCCATTCTGTTGTGGTTTCCTTGGGGCAGACAACTACCTCTTGATACCGTTCTCTTCATAGTACTTGTTGAATTCATCAGAAGTGAATTCACCTCCTTGATCAGTTCTTAGGAATTTTATCCTTTGACCACTTTCCTTCTCTACTAATGCTCTAAAGGCTTTGAACTTTCGAAATGCCTCAGACTTGTCTTTCAAGAATGTGACCCACATCATTCTTGAGCAGTCATTAGTAGGAATCATGAAATACCTATCTCCCTGAATACTTCTAGTTTTCATTGGACCACACAGATCATTGTGCACAAGATCAAGTAAGTTCTCTTCTGAAAAAGACTTAACTTTGAAAGTTGAGGAAGACATCTTCCCAAGTTGGCATTCTCTGCACAAATAATTCTCCAGTTTGTTCAGCAAAGGCAATCCTCTTACTGCCTTGATCTTACTCACCTTTACAATATTATAAAAATTCATATGACAAAGTCTCCTATACCATATCCAACTGCCATCAAACTTTGCCATCAGACATTGACTAATCTTTGCATTCAGCTAAAATAAGTTACCTTTGGTCTACTTACCGGTGACAATAAGTTCACCACTCTTTCCAATTATATTGCAGACTCAACCTTTGAACTCCAGAATGAGTCCTTTGTCATTTAACTAAGCAACACTCAAAAGGTTATGCTTAAGACCTTCTACCCAGTAGACATCATCCGCACTACTCTTTCCATTCAGTGAGATGGATCCTTTACCTTTCACCAAGCATGGTGCATCATTTTCAAATCTGACAACACCTCCATCATATTCCTCCAGAGACAAAAAATTCTCCGATCACTAGTCATGTGGTGAGAACACCCACTATCAATAATCCACTCATTAGAGTTGTCAATGTGAGAGACAAGGGCTTTCTTGTCAGACACTTCTTCCTTTAAAACTACAAACACTATGTCCTCATTCTCTTCATCCTCAAATTCTTCATCAGTGACACCTTCATCAACTGCAACAAGACAATACATCCTCCTTTATACTTTCTAAACCTCTCCAGTTTATCCTTATTGTCATTGTTAGGATAGTTAACAATTATACGTCCTATCTTATTGTAGGAAAAACATTTTAAAGGAAGCTTACCTCTATATTTTCTGGTGCCTTTTGTAAGTCTCTTGGCAAGAAGAGCTTCAAACTCCATCAGAATCTCTTCATCATCCATATCTCTGCATTGCCTAGATTCATAACTAGTACTTACTTCTTTTCCTTTTCTAATTGGTGCAACAGATGATCTAAAGGTTGACTCAATCTTCTAAACAATACCATCATATCTATTCAACTCATATGCAGTCAACTTTGTAATGATAGAGTCTAAGGATACCTTGGTTTTGTCAATAGACCTTAGCTCCTGGATAGTAGCAACTTTGATTGCATAGACCGATAACAGTGATCTCAAAACTTTACTGACAATGGTGGCATCATCAATTGTTCCACCAGTACTCTTGATATCTCCAGCCACAGTCTTGATCCTTATGTCATATTGTTGAATGGTCTCTCCTTCAACCATCCTCATGTCTTCAAATTTTCCTTTAAGGCTTTCTTCCTTAGCTTGCTTGACATGTTCATCACCGCCATTAATGGTTTCCAGTCTGTCCCATACATCATTAGGAGTGTCCTTATCTTGTACATCAATGAACTCAATATCGGACAGGCTGCTAATAAGGGCTTCCATGACTTGCCAATTTTCTTGAATCTCTCTTTTCTGATCATCGATTAGAGTGCCAGTGGGGATTACATAGGAACTCTCAACATAGCTCCAACATTGAGCACCCAAACTCTTGATATAAATCTTCATTTTGTCCTTCCATATTTTGAAGTTATCTCTATTGAACTTAGGACCTTCCCTCTTCATTATTAAAGCAACATCTTTTACCTCAAGCGGTTAGGCTTATATCACCGAGGATCTAGAGTTTCTCTAATACCAATTGATGAATAATAATGAACAACAAATACCCTAACTGGTACTGAGAGGAGGGGTGAATCAGTGCAGATAAAACTTCTCAAGAACTTATCAAGTTAAAACAATGCTAACCAATTGTCTTCATCTCTGAACTTAACCAAGGCAATACCGGTTAAACATAGCAAGACATTAGACAACTAAACCAATATAATTGAATACTTCAAATAACATTCAACACTTGATAACTACTTCACCAACATACATATGCATGTGTTGTATCATTAATACCATAACCATTAGCTTTGCATGCATATTCACCTAAACAAAGTCTGCTCAATCATCACATGAAAAATGCACAACTCATAACACACAAATTTTTCATGTGGAAACCCAAATGGGAAAAACCACGATGGGGATGAATACCCACAAGCTTGTTTTTGAACTCTTTTGAAGCTCGCTCTGTTAGGAGCCTAGTTTGGTTAAAGACTATACAATAAGGTTCTGTTAGGAACTGATTCTGTTAAAGATTACCCAATTAAGGGATGGCTATATACCCTGTTAAAGGTTGAAACCCTGTTAAAGGTTACCTTGCTAGAGGATTTGAATAACTCAATGATCTTGGTTCACCTGGTTAGAGGATTTACAATAAGCTTGTTAAAGATACCCGATAAAGGGATTTTCCTACTGTTGAAATGGTTTGAAGACAACAGGTAAAGCTCTGATATGATAACAACGCTACATGCTAAGGCAAATCCCTTTCAGTTCCTCTGCTATGCAATCACACTCTACAATTTTCCACTCACTGGTCTAGCAAGTATCTCATCACTCGGATACACATCACAACATTTGCCAACACTTAAAATAACAAACATCATCGACCTCATAGACAACAATTAGGTCGGTAGCATAAACCCTAAACCCTAAACATTTTAGGTTTACAATTACAAGCAGTCCAATCCTGACTATTCAAACACTTTGCATAGAATAAAAAAATCTCAAACAAATCACAAGTCATTCTGCATCATCCATTCTTCACCACATATGGGAATCAGTAACCCATCACACTTTCTTCACATACTGCTAAGAAGAATGTTCATTCTCGAGGTAGACATTTAATGCAATCGATCTTCACATGCAAGATCCTCAAGGAAATCCTTCATGTGCACAAAACTGATGTGGCATCTTGGTCTCATCCTTATCTCTTAGCTAACTCATCACAGAAAGTCATCGGTTGCATCGCACAAGCTAGATTGCCAAACCGAAAACCTAGAGTTGAGACTACCAACCGGTAGTCACACTTAGTGAAACCCTGACACCGGTTCACTTCATCTCTTCATACTAGTTCTCCAACTTTAACATCAATAACAAATTCTTCCGATCTTCATACCGGTTCACTTGTACTTATTGACATCAATGACAACATACATTATCATCATAATCATATCATCATATTATCATATGCCAACACATATCTCCATTAGTTTTCCATTCGATTATTCAAATTCAAGTAAGTGATCAAACATCATCAATGCAGTGAAGGAGAGGTCAAGTATTCATATTTCAAGCATTCGAGATGGAATCCATGATTAAGTTATTATGAATACTTCCATGCATTCCTACATGACAATATTAACCTTTTTATGAAGACTTCCAAGCAATATTCATGAAGGTATAACATCCCAGTTAAACATTTCAATTTCAAATCTAGCATATTCCCTTTCTTGAGGCTTCCTTTCTATTTCAATTTCAATTCAATTATAGGGTTAATTCCAAACTCATGGTTTGACCTAGGCAGACTGATATCAACCCAACAAAAATTTTCTCTGTACTATGTGTAGGTGATAGATTCAAGAGACAATAAATATATATTTGACAAGAGAAGACGAAGATGCACAAAACCAACTTTTGTAGAGGCAAAAAAGTGAGGACAAGGTTGCCCAAGCACCATTGTCGGATAGTTTCCAACAAAACCTCAAGGAAAGACTCAAAACAACATCTCAATACTAAAAATATCTCTATTTTTTACATCCGATGTTGTGGACAAGGGTACCCAAGTGTTAAGATTCCCAAAGATACTGAGAGGGGGGGGGTGAATCACTCAGTATCTTGCCAGTTAATAGATTTTCTTTCCTTATTAAATAAATTGCATTTCAAAACAGTGTGTCGGTAAACAAGAATTAATGCAGTGAATATGAACAATAAGAACAACATAGAAAGCACACCATAACACAAAATTTTTAACGATGAAACGCGGTGTGGGAAAAACATCAGTGGGATTTGTGACCCACAATATTCACTCACTGGCCAATGAATGGATATTACTGACAATAGGGGCCTACACATGGAGGAAGGCCAACTGCCGAAAGCTCACTGCTTAATTAAAAAAAGGAAGTCTCACTAACTTACAAAATGGATTATGCAAATCCAATATAATGTACTGCTTTAGTTCAACATCTTCTATGCTAGGTTCAATACCAGTTTAAGCTCATACAATAACCATAAACCTTACTCCAAAATCTGCCTTTATATTCGCATGTTACTTCTGCAATAATCTTTGCATGTCCGCATCTATATATAATCTACAAGATCTCATACTTATATATGAGTCTTATTATAATATGCCTTGTTAGCTTACAAAAAGATATTACAATTAAATACAATATACAATAATTAAAATCTTGTTGGTTGGGTTGTCAGTAATCATATTTGCCACTGTCAGTAAACTATCTGCTGGTGTAGAGTCTGCCGATGCTGGTGCCATAGGATTGCAAGGTTGTCATCAATGACAATACCTTCAATCACCTACAATTTCTCATTGGAGTATGCAATGCCAACACCAAGAACCTTTGTCTTGCATTTCAGACTCTATATTTTTGTCACAAGTTCCTCTCTGCTTCCTATTTTTAGATCTGTTTTTGTCTTTATATCTGATTTGAAACTATCTTGTGCATGCTAATTATTATCAATTTTACATCTTTGGCCCTAGATCTTTCATTAAGTTATATCATTCTTATTTTTCATTTTCAACTCAGTCATGGAGTACTGAATGCGAATTGTGCTTAGTCCTTTTCAATCAAAATTGATATATATCCAATTGAATTCACCTTTCTCCTTAAATGTAATAATAGGTTTAATTCCTAGTTTGCATGCATAAACTTGTGAACCCTATTTTATCAACATTTTACATTTTTGGTGAGCCTAACATAGTGCATGCATAAATTATAATTTTTATGGTGATATATGATTGATATTGGATATTATTTTCATATTTAGAAGCATTTATTGTTCAACTATGTCATTGCTATAGTATATTTTTCTTAATCAACTAGTTAATCGATCATTTTATTGGGAAATTACTTTGTTTAATCATTTCTTATTTTTGCATGAGAAGCATTGTGACTACAAATATATTTCATTAGCTTTACCCTCTTTGTGTATGACTGCTATTACCATTGTCTCACATCTAACATCTTGGTGTGAAGAAGTTATAGACTTATGGGTTCCCAAAAGTTTATTAGGCCTGGGTTAACTAATCTATTCTATGGGAACGTGTGTTAATCATCTATTCCTACACAAGACATACCTAATATTGTCAAGAACCATTTCCTTCATGATTCTCATGACAAGGATGACTCTTCAACTAGAGTGACTATTGAACAATTGGGGAAGCTTGACCAAGACCTGGATAAGCTTCAATAATGGATGTGTCAAGAACACTCAAATAGTGAGGCAATCCCCTTGATTGAGGGTTTGTGAAGAATTAATCAAAGTGATGAACAAGTTATGAATGTGTTGCAGAGTATAGTTCATATTATGGACAATAATTTTATTACAATGAAAAGTTGTGCCGAAGCTCTTGGTTTTTCAAATCCTACAAATCAAGATGATTATATTCCTACCTATACATGTTCCATCTGTTGGCATTTTTGATGATTATGTTGTGATTGTCATTGATGGACACACACTTGCATTGAGATCATTTTTGTATAAAGCTCAACCGGTACATGTTCCAACCGGTATGATGCATTATAGTCCTTAGACTATTGGTGTTTTGCAGAAAGTGATTACCGATCTGAAGTGGTATGTTAACCACAAGCGGTTCGAGGATCTCAAGTGGTACGAAGGATCAAAGTGGCAAAACACATATTTCCCAGTCTTCATTTTGTGAAACCGGCATTTTGCTTGAACTGATATTTTGTATGAACCAGCAATACTCTGTGATGAGTTACCAACCGACTTTTTGTGATTAGTTACCATCCACCGATTGTTCGAGGGTGCCGACACTTTAACAATGCTTTTTGTGTCGTGTTACCAAATACATCTAGATGCATTGAACCTAGGAAATTGTATTGTAATCCTATTAGACCAACATGAAATCAGATTCCTTTATAAGGACATCATGTCTAGGGTTTTAGGTTGTTGTTGCTAGGGTTTAAGGTGGTTGAGGAGTTAGAGAGTATGAATGTGTAGAAGACTGAAGTAATGCTGGAATGCATTAGGATCGAGCTATCGAGGATCTAACCAAGCAATATGTGCTATTTTCTAGATCACTCACTTGTTGATTACTCACATCTTCGACAAGTCTGTAGCCCTTAACCGGGTAGGCCCAAAAGCCTTTTGTAAATCCTCTAACAAGGTGGTTCACATCTGTGGATCTAAAATCCTCTAGCAAGGTAGTATTTAATCGGACTCATCTCCTAACAAAGATTGAGATTCCTAACAGGATCTATTCTGGTAAAGAACATTGTATGACCTTAACTGGTCTGACCTTAACAAATGTTGCTATTTCCAAATAACTCTCTGAGTCAAAGGAAATACTTGCTAAGTTCAACAAGAGTACTGTCAAGCTAGAGCAAAAGCTTGAATATGCCAAACCTGTCAAGAATACTGATGGACTTGGTTATTCTGATCATGAGGAAGGTGAGACCTCTGGTACAAATGCTGGAACATCAAAGAAACAACTGGCATCAAAGGATAAAGGTAAGAAAAAGTTTAAACTTGTTTGCTTTAACTATCTTAAAGAAGGACATACTGTCAATGTATGTAGGAGTAAGGCTTACAATAATTTTCCTTATTTTCTAAATGATAAGCCTAGATCCTATAGATTCAATGGTAACTGTTATGCATGCAACAAGTTTGGGCATAGAGCATCTGAATGCAAATCTGTTATGAACAACACTGGAAGATATCCTTAGAGGACCCAAGGAGTTGGTCTTGAACCTTTTGTGAACCAGAATCACAACCAGTTTAATGCCTTCAATCATCAGCCAAGAAGTGGTGGCTATCAAGCGGCAACCGGATGGAGAGAAAATTGTATGGTCTGTCATGGTCATGGTCACACTGCTGCAACATGTAGGAGGAAGAATGAAAACATGAATAATGGACCTTGGAGAGCACCTAGATTGGTCTACAATTACTGCAACAAACTGGGTCACATTGCTAGATTATGTAGATCAAGAAAGAACATATCTGATGATATACCAGTCACTTCGGAAGGAAAGATTGATGTTGACACTATTCAAGGGGATATGAACAAAACCTGGAAGAAGAAACCAGCGGTGTTACAAGAAGAACCGGTTTCTGCACCTAGTGTGGAAATATCGGAACCAGCAAACTAAGCATCAGAAAAGCTTAGGGGGAGCAAACGGAAAAATGTTTCAAACCCCCGGTTTACACCAGTAAAAGACCTTAACCAGTATGCGATACCTATCATTTGGTGGAAGACCAAAAATGGTAAAAGGCAAATTAGGGTTTACGCCCTAATGGTGGAGCATTAATTACAGTAGGTGAGGAATATGTTTAAAAGGAATTTTCAAATCATTTCTCACTATCATTTTTTGAAGTGAAGAAGGTTTTCAAGTGCAGAGCAACGATAAAGTGATTTGTGCTATGATTCAAAGAAATTTTAGAAACCTTGAAGGAGATTCAAAAGCAAATTGCAAACGGTCAAGAGAAGAACTCAACCGGTGATTCAACAACCGATGAAGTGGAAGGCGAAGTGGAATTTGCAAGCCCTAAATTCTTGATTTTCGAAAGGTATTTCTTGAGTTTTTTGTTTTGTCATGGCTTTTGCATCTCATGATAGTTCTAGTGCAACTGTCGATTCTATGGACTTCATTCAAAGAAAATCAAAATATAATGCTTTGTCACAAGTACTAGCTGGGGTTATAGTGGAAGAAGGGATTTCAGATTATATAGACTCCAGAGTCGAAGACCTAGGGTCTCTAGTGATCCACTCGCAGCTAGGTCTATTCTGTGGGAAGGATAAGAAGATCAAACCAGAGTATAGCATTTTGGAGAAGAAGAAACTTCATAATGCGGTTTATTTCCTAGAGGATTTCACAGATGATCACATTAGAATCATTCTGAACAGAGCTCATGGTGACAAGATGTACCTGGAGAGAATGCATGACATCACTCCACAAGCTATTCATGTCGTCACTAGTTTCTGCAATATAGGGGAAGTGTCAGCCTTAAGGAAGGTCAGCAAGATGGAAATGTCTAAGCTCACCAGTTCAGTGAGCGACTCACGAGGAATGACTATTAATTTCATCAAGGATGACCTTGTGAAATATGTGTGCATGGTGATTGGATACCGGACGTTCTCAACCAACAGAATTAACTCTATATCTGCTGCAGCGGTAAATGTCGCTTACCAGATGATCAAGGAAGATGCATCATTCGACCTTTGCACCGGTATGCAAAGGCAACTCCTATTGAATCTGAAATCAATCAAATAGGATAATGCATTGAAGTTCAAGTTTGGTCAGCTACTGGTTGGATTATTCTTTTATTTCCAAGGATACTTCCCAGGAGTGGGAGACATTCAGTGGTCTGTGGACCAACCAGTTACCAAGCAGATTAAAGAAAGCCTGCAAGTAGTCGAAACCGGTTACCCTGATGTTCTGAACAGGTACTTTGATGAGTTTAGAAGCAAGATGAGCCTAAGGATGAGGATATCCAGTGACATTGTCAAGAAGTATGAAGATGATATCTACTTTATCATCAATGTTGATCAATGCATAATGGAGGTTGTTGAGCCTAGACAGGAAGAAGTGGAGCCTATGGGCTATGAGGTGATCTATGATATGCTAGACGGGTATGCCTCTACCATAATTGTCTCACCCCTAGATCCCAAGGCAAAGAGAACCGACACCTATCTGGAAAGGGTTACACCGATTGAAGAATCCCCTAAAAAGAAAGGACAGGCAGTGCCTTCGGCATCAACACCGATTACTGTAGCCAGTCCCAAAGTGACCAAGCAGTCACCTACAAAGAAGAAACCAGTAGCGACACCTGCCAAAGTGTTCGAGAGAAAGAGGAAGACAAGGAATGCCTCACCAGACTCAGAAGAATCTGTGTCTGAGGAAAAACCTAAGAAGACACGACAAGCAAAGAAAAAGACAAAGAATGAACCGACATCATCGGCACCAGTAAATATTGACATCTCCTCCTACAAACCTTTGACACATTGTCAAAGAACTATCAAAAACATTAGGAGAAAAGTGTTGAATGATTTGATTGATTGTTTTGCTGATTTCAATGATGACGAAAAAGAAGCCGTTGAAAAAGAAATCATTAAGTTGACCGGTCGCCTTCAGAAATTACATCCGAGACACCGGATTCTTTGTATAATTCCTTAGACAACAAATGGTGCATTGCCATAGAAAAGGAATAGGAAATGAGAAAGAAAGTCTTTGTTGAACATTTTCCTGATGTATCAAATTCAAAACTGTTCTAAGTAATGAATAAATACAAAGGCCTCTTCTTCATGAGAAGAAGAAGACTCTTGTTACTAGAAGGAAAGGGTCAAGAAGTGCTCAAGAATACACACTCTCTTTCTCTAGAAGCTCTTAAGATGCATAGAGTGGCTAAAGCCAACAGGAAGGCTGAGCAAGAACTGGCAATAACTAAACTGGATGAAGTGTTTGACAATGAAGGAAACCCGGTTACTCAACCCATAGAAACTATTGATCTTGATGCTCTGGATGGAGAGGATGTTGCTCAGGGTACACCATCGGAAGCAACAGGATAGGAGAAGCAGACAGAATAGGAAGTAAAGAAAAAGGAAATAGAGGACAAAAAGGAGAAACCAAAGAAGCAAGCAGAGAAGAAGAAGAAGGATGAAGAGGAGAAGAAGAAGAAGGATGAAGAGGAGAAGAAGAAAAAGGAAGAGGACAAGAAGAAGAAGGAAGAAGATGAGGAGAAATGGAAACAGGAAGAAAAGAGAAAAGAAGAAGAGACGAAAATAAAGGAAGAGGAGAAGAGAAAGGAAGAGGAGAAGCGAAAGGAAGCAAAAAAGAAGAAGGAAGAGGAAGATAAGGCAGAGGAGAAGAGGAAGGAAGCAGAGAAGAAGAAGGTAGAGGGGGATAAGGAAGAGGAAAAGAGAAGAGAAGAGGCAAAGAAGAAAATAGAGGAGGACAAGAAAGGAGAAGCGGTAAAGATCATGCAAATGGAGACACCTAAGGCAACCGGTAGTCAAGACAAACTAGCTGACCTCACCAGTCCCATTGACCTCTAGTCTGCAAGTGAAATGGAGCTACTGCAGAGCATCAAGGTTGCTCAAGAACACCTTGAATTAATATGGAGGAAAAAGGAGCAAGATGTGATCCAAGTGGTGGTGGACACTCTTACCGGTTTGTTACCTGGCACAAACCTCCCCAACACTAACTCATCATTGGCCAAATTGAAGCTCCTATGAACAGTAGTGGATGATCAAGTGCAGAGCTTAGAGGAGGTAGTAGAGGCAAATTCCAAGAAAGAGCATCAAAAGGCTCTCAACATTGCCCTGGTGAAGAAGCTTAATGAGCTCCGGTTTGAACTGCAAAAAGCACAGAATGATATAAGGAATGCTCTAGATGAGGGGAATCTTCTACTCAGCAAGATTTGCCAACCCCATTTGTTTTGTGATGATGTTCTTGCATAGAAGAAAAAGCTTCAATCTGATCTATAGTCATACATGAGAACCTTCAAGCCACCATATGACTCTTTTACAACTTATGGGCAAACCATTCACCGGTTTCATATCTAGTCTACTAAAATAGAGCATGAGATTAGCACCCGGTCATGATATTTGCAAGAGCTACAACTGGTTCTACTCCCACATCTACAAATACTTCAGAAGTGGTATCTTAATCTGGACGCCTTAACGACGACACAAGAGATGAGCACACTAGATGCCATGGAAGAACAGGTCTCCTAGATGCAGATAGAGAAAGAAGTGGCAACCTCCCTACTTGAGTCCTGGTCTTTATCTATGAAACAATTCTTGTAGGACTTTAAATCTATTTTTGACAAGTTTTATTCTTTACTGTCATAAACACTTATTATTTTAATGAAACATGGGTTAGTCTGTAATATTATTTTTGTCATTGTTGGCAAAGGGGGAGAAGTATAAATTTTGAATGTTTTGATGTATGCTTTCATGTTATTTCTGTTAAGAAGTAGTATACATTGTATGATCTGCAAAAGGGATAGTGTATATGCTCAGGGGGAGTAATTTTGATTCTAGCATATTTTTTGTTGTAAAACACTTAGATGTCAAAATTTCCTAAGTGTTGCCATCAATGCCAAAGGGGGAGATTGTTGGCATTTTTGATGATTATGTTGTGATTGTCATTGATGGACACACACTTGCATTGAGATCATTTTTGTATAAAGATCAACCGGTACATGTTCCAACTGGTATGATGCATTATAGTCCTTAGACTATTGGTGTTTTGCAGAAAGTGATTACCGATCTGAAGCGGTATGTTAACCACAAGCGGTTCGAGGATCTCAAGCGGTACGAAGGATCAAAGTGGCAGAACACATATTTCCCAGTCTTCATTTTGTCAAACTGGCAATCGGCATTTTGCTTGAACCGGTATTTTGTATGAACCGATAATACTCTGTGATGAGTTACCAACCGACTTTTTGTGATGAGTTACCATCCACCGATTGTTTGACGGTGCTGACACTTTAACGGTTCTTTTTGTGTCATGTTACCAGATACATCTAGATGCATTAAACCTAGGAAATTGCATTGTAATCCTATTAGACTGACATGAAATCAGATTCCTTTATAAGGACATCATGTCTAGGGTTTTAGGTTGTTGTTGCTATTGATGTTGTTGCTAGGGTTTAAGGTGGTTGAGGAGTTAGAGAGTATGAATGTGTAGAAGACTGAAGTAATGTTGGAATGCATTAGGAATGAGCTATCAAGGATCTAACCAAGCAATCTGTGCTATTTGCTAGATCACTCACTTGTTGATTACTCACATCTTTGACAAGTCTATAGCCCTTAATCGGTTAGGCCCAAAAGCCTTTTGTAAATCCTCTAACAAGGTGGTTCACATCTGTGGATCTAAAATCCTCTAGCAAGGTAGTCTTTAATCGGACTTATCTCCTAACATAGATTGAGATTCCTAACAGGATCTGTTCTGGTAAAGAACATTGTATGACCTTAACTAGTTTGACCTTAACTAGTTTGGTTCCTATTCTGCAGATAGTTACTTGTGAGTTCCATCTCACCGTGGTTTTTCCCATTTACATTTCCACATCAAAATCTCTTGTGTTATGGTGTTTGTGCTTCTGTGGGTGAATTCATTATTTTCTATTTGGTTTGCATGTGTGCTAACCAGTTTGTCTACTAAACTATTTTACCAGTTTATTGTTAGTCTTGCAAAGTGTTTAAGTGCAAATATTTTTGGCATACTAATTCACCCCCGCTCTTAGTATTCATCACCATCATGGCTACCTCTATACAAAATCTTAATGCTACACATATTATTCATGGGGGAAATACTATTAATCAATACACCTACATAACTCCTTCAGTTAGCCTTCCATTTGTTTCCCAACTCCTATACCCACATATCATAATGCTACACCTCCATCACAATCCAAGATGTCCAATTCTAGCTCATCTACCAAAGACACTATAAACAATCTATGTCAAAGTGTCTCATCCTTAGAACAACAATTGGCTTCTTTAACCCAATTAAAATTTAATGTCCCTACAATAGATACTACTACCTGTAGGTAGGAAAATAGGGGAAATTATCAAAAGCATAACTATTAGGCAACCACAAACCTAATTGCTAATCAAATCCAATCCTAGAATATTCAATAGAGGAAGAAATAAATTTAAAAACCAAAATTCAAACCATATGCATAAATCTCCTTCTTTGAACTCCATTGTTATTCTTTTGTCTCCAAATTATATGGATGTCACCTACAAATGCAAAAGATGAGCAATTAAGATGATTGCAAATGACGGATTTGAAAACAACAACATGAGGGTACTCAAATTGTGGTTAGAAATTGATCAAAAAGAGAGGTAAATTAATAGGACAAAAAACCTCCAAAATTGACAAGCATTCGAAAAGGTCAACAAATTCAAAATTTTAGCATGATTGAATGACATGATTATGACAAATTGCTATGCAAAATCGATGAAAAATTGAGAGAGATTTAAGCCTCCAAGTTATGATAAATTGGCCATAAATATTGCTTCATGATTTATGACAAAATTGAGAAAAAATAGTGATGCGAGAGCATCCCCAGTTCATAGAAATCTTGTATCAACCAAATATATTTTCCTTTTTATTTTTCTTTCTGTTTGGAGTTTCAGTTTTCCTTTCTGAGTGTCCCGGTTTTGGCTCACTAGATCCTGTCAAGTTGGATTCTACTTGAAAACTTGATCACGTTTCTTTCTTCCAAACCACATCGCATTTGGATCATTTTCCGACAATATATCACTACCAGTTTCCATGACATTTTCTTGTCACCGATTGCTTGGACCTATTTTGGTGATCTACCTAAACCCATTCCGAAGCTTGCGGAGCCTTGAGCATTGATTCCAATGTTCCTTGGAGTGTGACTGACCTTTTCCTGCCATCTACACTTCATCCTTTGGATTTTCTGGAGGAATCTCTTGGTGGAGGCTGACCTAGCTTATTTTGCATGTTAGGTCTTGTTCTTTAGGTTTTCATCCCTTTTGAGCCAACTGGATCCTTTTGATCGATATATATAATTGTAATTGTGCATTAGAATGTAATTAGGGGAATCAATGAGAGAATCAAGTAGCTAGACTATGCGTAGAAGATATATTTCATGATTCAAGGTCCTGATTGTGACCTATTCTGTATGTTCTACTAGGCTTGTGAGCTGGTATGTTGTAACTCGGTTGTTATCAGTTGAATGTAATCAATTTTAATGCAATAAAATAATCTATTTTGCATTGCCTCCATCATATCTTTGTATTTTCATTGTGTTTACTCTTGTTAATCAGTCTGGATTGATCTCCTTGAGGTCCCTCTGCACTGGTGACTACTTCAAATAGCTTCAAATTGGCCATGAAAATAGCTTTGAAAATCATGATACAAAAGGAAGCATAAAAAGAGGAGAAATTTTTGGGAAAAGTTAGGAGAGAAAATTAGAGGAATTTAAAAATTGAAAATTAGGTGGAAAAGAGGAATTAGAAAATTAGTAAATTAGAAAATGAGGAAATTAGGAAATTAGGAAATTAGGAAATTAGGTGAAATTAATTAATGTATTCATTCATTAATTAATTCATAAAGATGACATAATTATCCAATTAAATGAAACGTTTAATTGCGACAAGAGAGAACTAGGATAAATGGAATTAATCCATTTAACCTAAAGAGAAAAAGTTAGAAGGATTAAATGACTAAATCATTAAACCCTAGAAGAAAGATTAGAAATGAAAGGATGAAAATTAGGTCATGAAAAATTTGAAATTGATATAAGGTCGATCATGATTAGATGATGAGGATTTGATAATTGATGAAGAGCTAATATCGATTGATTGATGAAGATCAATGACAAACTGGTCAAGATTGACAAAAGGACCAAATCGATAGATGACAAATGATAAAGGATCAATGACTAATCAATCCAAAATTGGTAAAGATTGATGACTGATTGATATTGATGACAAATCGATCAAAGATTGACAAAAAGGTTGACTTTATGAAGGTTGACATGATGCTGAGATTGACAAAGATCGATGACAAATCGATCGCAAATTGACAAGATTGACTAAAAATTGACAAGAGATCCAAATTGAAAGAGGATCCAAAAATGATTTAAGATGAAAAATATTGAGGACAAAACCCTAATTTGACACCAATTAGGATTGACAATGTCCAATTGATATGACAAAATGATTACAACCAATGATTGCCAGTTGAAAAACAAAATTGACAGGACCCAATTGAAAAAACGTAATCGAAGATGAAAGAAGCACAAAACAATAACAATATGTCGACAAATGATAAAGATCAAGTGCACAACATAGAGGAAATGTCAATAAGATGTGAAAACCCTAAAATAGGGTCACACGAACATGTTAAAGTATGACACTGCAAGCGTTGACCATCTTTAGATGCCTACACTACCCACTTTCCATTGACATCGTCTATACTCTTATCCCACAATATATGGAAGTTCCTCATTTGGAGTTACACAATGGAAAAGGTGACCCCCAAGCTCATGTAAAAATATTTCAAACATTGTGTAGTGACCTCTCTCATGATCATAGACTCGTGACAAAACTATTCAACCATGCATTAAGAGATAAAGTTTTGCAATGGTTTTGTTCCTTGCCTCTTCGATCAATTGATTCTTTTTATAAATTTTCTAATGCATTTGTGTCATATTTTTAAAATAATATTGGTCCTCAAATTACTTTAACTAATTTAACAACATTGTAAACAAGGAGTTAAAGAAAAGTATTTGATTTAATTAGTAGATACAAACATTTACATTCACAAATTACTTACTTTGTGCCTGATGGTGATGTTCAAAGAATTTTAATTAATAATTTTCAAAAGGATATTATAGATAAGCTTTCTTTATCTGATTATGCCTCTTTCACACATTTATGCACAAAACTTAATAATTATTAGCTTCAAGTGATTCAATTTGAATCATCTTCTTTAATGGATTCAATTGACAAAAATGAAGAGGCTCAACTCAAACATTTCAAAAGTTCAATTAAAAAGCAAAATTTCGTCAAGATCAATAACAATTATTCTAATAATATCAATACACAAGTGACAACTACAAGATCAGGTGTGGCCCCTTTATCATTGATGTTTACAATTCTAATTTTACTCTTTCTAAATCATTGCATTGTATCATGCTTAGATTAATTAATTCTAATTTGATGAAGCTTCCTCTTATCAAACACATAGATACCTCTAAACCTTTCCTAGATTCTTTTTATCCTAAATCCTTTTGCCAATACCATCATACTGCTAGCCATTATATTGAGAAGTGATATAAATTGAAGCACACGATTCAAGATCTTAATGATTCCAACACTATAAATTTGGAGGGTGTGAATGATAAAGGAAATAAATTCATAGCACCTCCTAACCAAAATTTAAAAAATATTTACCAATCATTTTCCCTCTCATTCTACCAATGTCATTGAGCCTAAGAAACTTGATTACATGACTACAATGATATGTGTGTAGAGGCCAGCAATGTTGTGAAACTTAATGAGAAATCTAAACCTAAACCCAACCCTCACATAACCTTTGACTTAAGAGATATTATTGATGCACCTAATGGACCATTATAAATTACTACAAAAATTAAAGGAAATATCTCACGAGGAGTGCTTAATGATCTAATATGTATGGTGAATGTTAATACTGAAGAACATATTTATACACAACAATTTTAACAATACACATATGATAAATGTGATATTATGATTAAGGTGCATGGTGGTTCATGTAACGCCCTACCAAGAACCCTAAAGGAAAATAGCACAACTAGGCAACTAAAGGGTGAAATAATTTTTTTTTTTTTTTTAAGACTAAGTGCACTAACTATAACCATTGCACATTTAATAACATAGTGAAAGTCTAACATATGATTTTCTAAGGGTTACCAACAAAGATTGATTCATAGATTATATTAACACCACAATTAATCCAATTGTCCATTTAATTAGATAAATTAAATGCTTAAGTTTAAAACTACACATACATCTAAATTCCATAATGAAAGAAATCAAAGTATTCCAATGCATTCAATTTTCCATAAATCATTTATACATAAGATCAAAGCAACTGAATTAACATATATTCCACTGACATACTATTACAATATCCATAAATACATGGCTTCCAATAATACCACGGATCACAAAGTTACAATATCAAGGTTACATAAAAGTTTGATACAATGACCTCAAGGTCTCAACTGAACAATGATCTCGAACAAGAGCTGGTACATGAACCACGAACCAAGAAACACCAGCGAAGCCTTTCCTCGCCTGAAAATACAATCCAGAACATTTGATGGGAAGTGGCACTACCACTCGACCATGTGATCCCTAAATGGAACCACCCCACTGTGCTAGGAGATAGTAGAAAACCCTCAAGCAAGCAAAGTAAGACAAGTACGAAAGGACTACAAGACTCTGCAAACATCCATGTAACTCAACTCACAAAACACTAGTGACTCTAAGGAGAGAGTGTCATCGCATGTCTTATGGTGGATACCATGGTATAGCCTCCATAGGTCTTGGCCCCCATCCTGGGTTTCTCCTGGTAACCTCTCTCAAGCCTCCAGTTCCAACTAAGTCTCACGCGGACCCTACCAATACTTTCGTGAAGACAAGTGTTGGCATTATGTGAACTAGTATGTGGACATAATGACATTGTATGTTGTCATTGATGTCAATATGCTGAAGAAGTGAGAACAGGCATATGAGAGAATCGGTAGAACACTGTGAACCGACATTTGTGCCAAAGTGAAGCGGTGTGTTTGTTCATGATGAACCGACATATAGTTATGGGAACCGGCATATGGAAGTGTTGTATGACTACCGGTTGGTAGTCTCAACTTCAGGGTTTCCAGTTTAAGTGCTTGAAGCTTGTGTGGCTCAACCAATGACTTTGTGTGATGAGTTAGCATGATAACAAAGAACAGATCATGTTGCCACGTATGCCTTGTGTGCGTGAAGGATCTTGCATGAAGGAGATTGTTCCTATCTACCTCGGGAATGTGAGAAGTCTATAAAATGGTGATAACATGTGATGGGTTATCAACCGCCATAAAATCGGTGGAAATGGATGATGGAGAATGTCTTGAGATTGGATCAAGATCTACTACATTTAATGCAGTGTGCTCAACGGTCAGGATTGAACCGTTTGAATTCCTTAACCTAACAGGTTTAGGGTTTAGGGTTTATGCTACCGACCTATCTGTTTTCCTATAAGGTCAATGTTGTGTCTGTTTCTGAGGTTGTTAGCAAAAGTTGTGTGTGTGTATCCAAGAGAAGGGATACGTGATTCTTGCTAGACCAAAAGGAGAGAAGTGATACCTACAGAGTGTAAGTGCAGAAGGTGAAGAGGAGCTTAAGCGGATCTGCATTGGCATTGAGTGTTGTTACCAGATCATTGTAATACCTATTGATCTCTAACCACCTCAACAGTTGGAAAATCCCTTAATAGGGTAGCCTTAACCGGCTTGTTGTAAATCCTTTAACAGGGTAATTCAAAGCTATTGAGTTCGAAATCCTCTAGCTATTGAGTTCTTGAAATCCTCTAACAAGGTAACCTTTAACATGGTTTAACCCTTAACCGGGTATTGTAGCCATCCCTTAACCGAGTGATCTCTAACAAGATCAGTTCCTAGCAGAACCTATTGTAATGTCTCTAACCAGACAAGGCTCCTAATAGAGCGGACTTCTAAAGAGTTCAAAAACAGCTTGTAGGTATTCATCCCCACCGTGGTTTTTCCCAGTTGGTTTTCCACGTGAAAATTATGTGTGTCATGTGTGATGCTTTTATCTTGTGATGCTTTGCTATTGTCTGTCAAGCATATGATGGTTATGTGTTTTATGCCTATCAATAAAACATGTTGAACTAGTTGTTATTATGATTTGATGATAGATTACCTATTTATGCATAAGGGTGAAATGGTAGGGTAGTCTTGATTTGAGTGAAAAGCTAAGTGAGTAACTAGTTAATGCTTGTCTCAATCATTCTTAGCTTTACCAGTTGCACTCTGTTTCAAACCGGTGTCACTGTTTGCTAGTCATTTGAAGTGTTTGTTGTCAGACCGGTTTAGGACTATATTTTTGTCTGTACTAATTCACCCCCCCTCTCAGTACCAGGTTAGTACTATCAGTTCATCATTGAGTTATCAGACAAGGTGGTAAGTTTGCCATTCTAGGCCTTCTCGTAGCATTATGAGCCCTGTACAAGAACTACACCTATGCACGAGGTACATTATCTTAATTAATATTTATTCTACCCACCCCCTAATTTATTATTAGGTTATCACTTTTTAACTAACTTCTGACGGGTTACCCTGTCATCCACTTCGAGCACGGCCCCCGCTCGAAAGCCACTCGCTCTCGTAGGACACTAACAGGAAAAGTCTCTCTCTATGAGAACTTTATGGTGAAATAGACAACCATAACTAATCCTGACAAACCACAGGTGAAGCATACACAATCACTAACCCAAGATTGACCATTTGGACAAAACACACAATGGCTCACATCAATAAGGTTATACAACAACACTTGACCAAGGAGACATAACAACATATGACATAATGACAACACAACCAAAATTGCAATGAAATCAAGCTTGACTGAAAACACCATTTACACAAGATCCTATTATAGGCAATCTTTTCTCAAAACAGCCAAAAGCATAAATTACTTGCAAATAAAGATTTTCCAGACAATAAGAAAATACAACTATTTTAATACAAAGAATTCAATCTGCCATTTGTCCAATAAGGTTAAATCAATCACATAAAAATTAACCCCCTAATTATATGTTCATGATTACTTTACAAATAAACCCGATTAGATTGTATCAATAATCTAAATTAAATTCCAAATTTCAAATTATATATAATAATATAACATAATTACATAAATATATATATTCTACGAAAATAATATTTATATAATTATATCACATTGAAATATATAATAAAAAGATGATTTAATTTTACAATAACTTTTTATTTCCAAAATAACATAATAAAACCAAAATACTATATATATATATATATATATATATATATATATATATAATATTATTTTATTTTATTTTATTTTTAATTAATTAATTTTTAAATTTTTTTTTATAATTAATTTTTTTTATTTTTTATTTTTTTAATTAATTTTTTTTTCTTTTTTTAATACAATAATCTAAAACAACTAAATTCTATTTTCACCCAAAATTTATTTCCAATCAAATTTATTTACAGGGAAACTAATTAATACATAATTTCTCCAAAATAATATAATAAAATAATTTCCCTTAACTTTTAATAATACAATAAATTTAATTAATAATTAAATTAATTTCTATAATAACTAATAATATCACAGAGATACACAAATATTAAAAAAGACTGTCATAGCCAAATATCGAAACAAAAATTAAACAAGAGGGAATGATTTCTCTAGTAAATCTCATTCCTCCCAAATCTTGCAATTTCCATGCACAATAAAAATCTTGGCAAAATTTGCCATAATAACTTTTCCCAATTTTCTCAAAATTTAATCTACAAACACCCAGGTAATAACTTATTTCCACAAACTATAAATTAACTTTAGGAATGGACTTTAGCCAAGAACAAGAAATGATCAGACAGGATTTTAGATTTGACAAACATCTTAACACACACATCATTCAGAAAGATAGAAGAAATAGAAATATTTTCTTTAAAACAATAATCAAAAGAAGCCACCCAACCTGGTATAGCTTTCCTAGAAGAAATCTGTAGAAGAGCCCTAATCTTTTCAACAAGCTTCCAATAAATTTCTTCACCTAAATTCTTGACCTATTTCCTGTGTATCCCTAAAATAAAGACCTATTTCCCTATTTAAACTAAAATTCTAGGTTCAATAGTTTTTTCTCAAAAACCTAAATTTAGAATGAAATTAATTTTATTTTCTTTTCTAATTTTATAACAAAAGATAAGTTAACATGCAATAATTAAAAACATTATTCTTTCTTTTCTTTTCTCATGCAAATACTCATAAAAAGATCAAACGACAAAATACGAAGGCCGAACAAACTGACAAGATGACCAACTAACAACACTCCCAAGAGTGTAACTGAGTAAAATAGGGTCAACTACTATCTCCTCCACTTCCATCAGAAAATATAAGGCACACTTAGACTTGTGAAGCCAAGTGGAGATGACGTGCCATACCTACCCGGTACTTGTACCTACAATATCCTGCATCACCGAACCACACATGCATATATATAATATAGAAAACATGGCATACACACCAATGAAGGAAAATCGCGACGTTCCCTATCTCATCAAAATGAGTGAAGGAAAATCATCCCCTTGCATCCAATACACTCACAGACACACAACATATAATTACACATTGCATAGATAAAGTAAAATGTCAGTACATGGCAATAATCCATAAAATGCCATAAATCACAAGTACTAAAATACTGCAAATAAATTATGCATCTCATATCTAGATAAATCATGAAATAATGTCATAAAAATCTAAAGAACACATCATGGTAATGTATCCATTGAAAACAAACAATAATAAAGTATGAGTCTAATGAGTCCAAACGAGTAGGGGTACTACAATTCATTTGTCCTACTATAGGTTCCATCACTCTTCCCATTGAGGTTGGTAATAAGTTCTTAGATGTTACCTTTTCTATTATCCCTACCTCTAACCAATTTCATGCGAAGTTGGGACATCGTTGACTCGATTGTATGAATTATATCCCTTCTACCATCGATAGATGCTTGAAGTTCCCTCACAATGGGCTTATTATAAAAAATAATCAGAGCCTTTATCAACCTTTACCAAGACATGGAAACTTCACCCTTTCTTTCTTTTAGCCTCAAAAACCTGAATTTTTGCAACCTCATAAAGATGCCCTTTTCTTATGATGTCAAAAATTCAAAAAGGATATTGGCCTTGAGTAAACCTAAGGATTCTTCACCTATGGATATTCCTCATCCTAATCTTGGACCTAGACTTCTTCCTACACCTCCTATTCCTCCTATATATGTTGCGGTCCCACCTCCTACATCTTATCAAGGAAAAAGCCTAGAATCTTGCATCTCTCAACCTATTGAGGTTTATTTAGATCCTCCTACAAAATAAGAAAGGAATCATATGCTGATTGATCCCAAACTTTCACAAATTTCAAGTTGTACCAAGATAAATCATAGTGCAAGAGACCATCAATAAAATAACCATACTATGGCTCATGAGATTTATTCCTAAACAATTTCCTCCCCCAAGACACTAAATGTTGAATTGATCCCATTTTTCCAACATGTGCCTGACCCTACGGAGGAACTTCATCTTAATCAACCATGTTAAAAGTTAAAATTGTCTATGCAAAATGACGATTCATTTACTTTATGCATTAAAGATCCTATTATTATTAATTTGAATGATGGCGTTGATGCTAACAATGTGGATACTAATGATTCTAATGATATGTATGAGATTATTGATATTAATCATAAGATATCTTCAATATTTTTAAAAGCATAAATCCTATCTCCTAGTGACAAACAAAGTGACTCATTATTAGACCATGGTACTTGTTTGCAATTTGAAATAGATACATCTACCATGCTTTTTTTGTCTCCTATTACATCTTGTCCACCATCCCTAAAAGATGTTGAGGAATATTGGGAGATAGATGATTTTCTAGATTAGCTTCACTTGTGCAATGGATTATGTTGTGTGTTTTCTTGCATGTGATGTGTTTCCCTAATGTTGTATTTCTTGAAATATATTTGTACATTATGTTAGGATCTCTTTGGATGACCCTTATTTCTCTACTGGCACAAGGAAATGAAGGTACCAAATCTATTGTGACATTCTTCTATTTGTATCTCAATTCTTCTATATATCATATTCATGTTATATCATAAATGTGTTATTGTTGTAAATGTAATTTTGTGTTGTCTACTTAGGGATGATGTAAAGCATTGAGATATCTCTTTTTGGTCTCTACCATGTTGACCCAAAAAGATGTTTTATTTATCTTATGTGCTCTTTTTCCCTTGTGCTCATAGTTCCACTACCTTTTGGGGATGAGGCCTATTCATTACAATCATACTTGATATACTTGATTTATCAAATGCACATGCTATCCCCAATTAGTAGATCTTGTATGTGCTCTCTTTTGTCTTGTGGACTCCATTTTCCTTGATTTATCCTTTTCTTGAGTCATGTTATTGTGGTGATGTGCTTGTCTTTTGGATGCATATATGCTACCTTAAAGCAATTGTTCCTGATAAGGCATACATAATCTCTTTAATGTAGGGACATATACTCTACTCTTTATTACACTTTGTGGACACACCATGAGGTTCCATTTGTACACTTTTACCACACCACTATATGTTTGGTGCATGTTGCAGTCTTTATTTTGTAGTAAATGCTTTTTAGATTACTTTACAAATCAAGCCTTTTGTTTCGTAATATTTTGCACTAATTCTCTACATGACTCATAGTAGGCATTTTATTACCAAGCCAAGAAGTCATGTCTATTTTTGTAATGTTTTTAGAACTCATTTTATCTTTATATTAGATATTGATTAGATCTTATGTCCCTAGGGGTTTGGTTTTTTTTTGCTCGTTAATATCTTGATGAAAGTTTTTCAATGTTGCTCTATACCTTAAGAGAGCATGAGAATAAGTACATACTCCTACTAAAGTGGGGGCTAAATGTAACAATTTAAATCATACCCCTATAAAATTCCATACTCACTTAGGCCTCACTTCAGTGTTCTGACCTTTTCTACTCTAATTGTGCATGATTCTCCTCACACAAGATTCAAACTAGAAATCCTCATTTTTCACCTTGTTGTCTAGTCCTTCATTTATCCTTGATGGAATAGACAAGGGAGCCCAAATGCCCTTGTCCTCTACACGGTGGCACCCAAGTGCCCTTTTTCAAGACAAAAGGGCCCAATTTTGTATCCTTAAATGGTCAAAAATGTGGGTAAGAATTTCTTCTCTGTCATCCTAATTCATAATTACAAATATGTTGCATGAGGTGAGCTATAAGAGAAAGCCTTACCCCCCATTTGAGAAATTCCTAATCCATCCATCTCTCCATAAGTTTTCAATTCAGTTTATTCGAATTCAGTTGAGAAAGTGATCAAGAATCATCAAGCTAGTGAAGGAGAGGTCAAGTATTCAGATTTAAAGCATTCAAAATGGTATCCATGTTCAACTTATTATGAAGACTTCTATGCATTCCTCCATGACAACATCAACCTTTACATGAAGACTTCAAAGCAATATTTGTGAATGTTGAGAATTGGCGTCTCAAACTCACTAGTTTAAATCTTGGTCAGATGGCATTTTGTTCCTCTAATGAATATTTAGGTGTGACTCTATTCGGTGTCTTGGTGAGCTCGAGCATAGAAGTATTTTTTATATGACTTTAGAGTTTGGCGGGACTCTTCAAGTTGTGTACAAAAGTTATGTTTCTTGGCAATATTGGTAAGACAAGTGTTGAGTCTTGATGAAAGAGACTATTTCAATGTAGCTTCTGTTGGTCTGCGTGAAGAGTTGCTTTCAATGTGACATTAGTGTTTGGTGAGATAGTTGGAGCAGTTTGTTGAAGACATGTCTCTCACCAATGGACTATGGTTTTTCAATGAGATGTTGTCGAAGTCTTGGAAATGAGAAATCTCATCGGTGTGACCTTGGTGTTCGCTATGACATGTTAAGGTAGTAGCTGAAGTAACTCTTCTTGCCAACAAACCATGATATAGATAAGACATTTGTTTGGTCTTGGCGAAGCTCGATGTAACATGTGATGTCGGTAAGACTCTTCTAACTAGAAGCTGAAGTCACACCTCATGCCAATAAGACCATGTCAATGAGACTTTGTTAAGTCTTGGTGACTAATTAAGAGTTCAATAAGACTTTGATGTTTTGTAAGACATTCCAAGAAGTAATCCAAAGACATGATCAATGCCGAAAAGCCAACATTGATAAGATATTAAATTATCTTGGTGACGTGTTGTGGATTTTGATGTGATATTGGAGTTTGCTAAGAGAGTTTTAAGGCATTGTCGAAGTGAGGAAATCATGTCGATAAGCCATGAGATTTAGTGGGGACCATGTTTTAATGGTGTTCTTTTGCTGAGTTGGATGTCGATGGTTGGTCCAAGTTGGCATTGATCCAAATAGATCGATGTTTATTTGAATATTTGAAAAGGCTAACAGTTGGAGCCATGGGATCTAAAACAAACCGTTTATTATGCAAAGATATAATCATCTAAAGAAATGATTGCAACATTGGTTCGAAGTAGGTTTACTGATGGTTATGTTGAATGTCAAATTACAAAATATTATGCCTATTCCCTATGGGGTCTGTGTTGTCACAAAATTTGTACCAATTTGATGAAAAACCTTGATCATCAACCTTGTGCAACATAGAAACAACCTCCCAAGTGTGGGACTTGAAAAGTGAGGTTGAGTCTCCGAAGAAGGCCAACTTCCTTTCCAATTTGAGTGCAAATGTTGGACTAACCCAACATTGATAAATCATAAACTACTGATCTGACAGGGAAAAGAGAGAAAGAGGGGATGCTTGAAAGGGGGAAATAAGGTTTGCACCTAGACTAAAAGTTATCTTCCTGGCCTATAGATGCATGAAACACAAATAAAACCACCCAAGGCATGCACAAGATTCTATTCTGATTAGCTTCCAAAATGCAGAGTGAAGGTTGGAATTTGCAAAATAGAAAGAGGAACTGATTTAGTTCATAGATGACATCCACAAGGGACCAACACACTCACCTATGCTAAGGAAAAAAACTAAAATGCATTCAGACAAAAAAGTAAAACATTACACAAGTTGAAAGAACTAAATAAAGGCAAAACAAATGAATTCTATTCATGTGAAGGCAAGGCAAAAAATTTCAAGGGCAAAAAAACATAAGTTTTTTGCAAAAGAAAAGAAAGAAGATCCCCGAACAGGGTTACAAATTGACTTTATAGCTCATGCATAACTTAGATTGAGTTGTCGTTAAGAAACCCTAAGCCTAGTCATGGTTAAGAAACCCTAACTTAGGGTTAAGTTACAAAATATAAAAGGGGAAAAAGATCAAATCAAGGATGATCTGATGACATGTTGAATTCAGCTCTGAGATTGTCCTCTGCCTTGGGAAAAGAAAAATCCCAATAGAAAAGAGGGAATCTCTACAATGAATGCACTAGGATGACATCTGCACGCACAAAAATTTTCATACCACATTGAATAGGTATGGTGGTGTCCAAAATTGGGCCTGTAGAGTCACGTCTGAAATTATGGAGACGATCCCTAGTGGTTGGGTGCAAAACAGAGCAGATTCAGGGCGTTGACCGAGCAGAAAAGGACCTCGATCATCAGGTCGAAAACCACCCCGCATAGATGATTTAAATGCTAGTGGCTCCCATAGATTTGAATTTCAGCCATTGATCTTGCAAGGCGCGTGAAGATGGACATGCATGATCTCCCCACATAATTGTCCATTAGGCCCAATGAAAAATTAAAATGTCACTGTCGAATTCCCCCCTAAGTGAAAATCCATGGCCAAGATCATGCTACACATCATTTTGGGTGCACCCTCATTATCACTAGACCCAAGATGATCAAACAGTGAGTGTGCCTCCATGGGATGATCGACTGTCAGAGAACAGGAGGCCACAAAGCCACAATAGTTGTTGATCAAGAAGGCAGACCCGACAAGGTCTAACAAGCTCTGACGTAGCATCCAAGTCAGCAAGCATGTCACCTCCAAAAGAACTTGACCCTTGGCTAGACAGGAAAGCACACCTTGTCGAGCCCCAAGCACTGGCACAAAGGGCCACGACACCCACAAGTCGATAAAAGGGATACCGATGTGTCAGCCAAGTCATGGTCACTCAACCCTTGGGAAAATAGGAAATCACACTTCATCGAGGCCTGAGAAAACCCACTATGAGGGCCACATCAGACTGCATGTCCAACTGGAAGAGCTTGGCACTCACCCAAGCACAAAATCAAACTTCACCAAGGCTCAAGTAAAAGGCCACCCAAAGAGCCCCCACTCATCGGTGAAAGGGAAAATAGAACAGACCCCACCAAGACTCGATGACCCTGCAGTCGGTGAAAGATAAGTGATTTGACTGGCCAACCCGGTCAACTTGAAAATAGAATTTAGAGCTAGGTAGAATTAAAGACCCGCTCCACGACCCACTAGAAAACTGTTGTGACTAACACGGTGCACATAACATGATGTGCATAACACTGAAGTTATCACCAATGCACATAATGTGTAGGGTGCACATAACACACAAGTTAGTCAAAATATTTTCTCAGATTGGTTGTAACCATGGCAAAGGTTGATAGAAAAGGGTCAACATTTTGGCAACTCAGAGAGAGCCCTAAGCTTGCTTAGGGAAAGACCAGATGTCTTAGAAAATCCATTGGGCGCAGAGTCAAGGAATAGGAAAAATGGATAATTATCTGCCCTACAATTTGGACTACATCAAAAAAATTCTACTATTCTGAAAGAGAAAAGTGTGCACATGCACTTATTACAAATAGAAATGACTGAAAATTAAATACAATGTGCTTGAGCACTTGGAGCAAATCTACACTACCCTACTTTAACTAGTCAATTCTGAAGCCATTAAAAAAACCATTCATGGATTGGTTAAAGTATCTTCCCTACCTAAATAAGAAGGGTTGATTTTCATGGCTCTAAAACAAAATATAGAGGTGGAAGATGAAGGGAAAAACAAAAACAAGTTGTAAGAAGCCCCGCAACTCACAAACAAGCATGCATACCCCAAAAGCTAGATCAGACACATTATTGATCTACTCTTCACTTGTATCTTGGGCATGTGGCTCTACAACTTCATGTTTGACCCCAGTCATAAAGAGATATCCGATTGGGCAACCTCTTGATATGACAAAAATGGATCCTCCTCTGTAGGCCTGCTTAGGTTCAAACATCTCCACCAAAATCTAACCATGCTGATCAAGAATCTCCCCACTTGAGGACATGAACTCATCATTGATGTTGGAATAGACAGACTCAATGATATGTGAAAATATATCATCATCTAGCTCATGATCTACCCTCCCCTCCGACATAAACTTTGTCTCAGCTTCAAAATTTTGAAGATCAGAGATGTCAAAAAACTTGTCTTCACCAATCAACTCTAATTTTTGCCCTTACTTATTTTGATCAACATCCTTCAAGTTATCCTTTTAACTCTCCAAAACTTGAGAGTCTTCACTTGTCTACTCCTGGACCTACACATGACATGATGGCAAGGAGAGCACCTCCAATGATTTGATCTTCATGTTGCTCAACAATCAAATCACTGTGAGGGGGTGGCTTTGAGTCCAAATTTGACCAAAATCCCTCCAAATCATCCCAAAAGGAGTCCTCCTACAACTCTTCTAAACTTTTTTGTATAATGGGATTGATCTGGGCACTACTGCAACTCTCCTGGAGGTCTGAAAAAATGGAAATGGGAGTAGAACTAAGATCTCCCATTTCCCCACAGTCCTCATGATGTTCCTCTATCTTCAATAGAGACTCCTCCTCTAGAGAGTACACCACTACTCTAGGTGAATAAAGCGTTGTCTCTTCAACACCAATGAAAGAGGGAACATGCTCAGAGATGACCAAGATTTCCTCCTCACTGCATATTTGTTTTGGTGTGGTGATTTGTGGGTGCAATAGGTCATTCTTGATTTCTTCCTACAGCATCCTGAGCTCCTCAATGCCCTCTTCACTAACAATTGCTTGGTCTTCAAATATGGGGGAGGATGAGCTCCATCTTCCCTCCATAGAATAGGTCCATCCTTGCAAAGGTGAATTTTATCAGGACAATAGGATAGAACCAGAAAATGTTGTCTCAGGGCCTCCAACTTAGGTTGCTTGAGCTGAGCTTGAAATTCAAACCCCTCATGAATGGGCTCCTCATCTAAGCAAGGAGCAAGCTGGACCTCCTCCAAAAAGGTCTTCCTATAAGGATGCAATTGTTCAAGGACAGGATCCTCTAGAGGATTGAGAGGACTATCCTACCTAAAGCTTGGAATTTTTCTTTTAGGGGGAGTGGGGGCAGAGGCCTCTACCTGCATGATTTTGACCTCTAGGGCTGCCAACTGTCTGATCTCTTCCCTCCTAGTAGAAGAAAGATTCTCTAAAAGGAATTCATCATGTTATTATTGAGCTTCAAATTCTTATTGTTTTTGTTTTTTATAATAGAATGTATCCTCCTATTGCTGGAGCAAAGTCATTATTTGGGCTAAAACTAGGAGCTGTCCTAGTTTGTTCATAATGGTGAAATGGGGAGGATTGATTTGCATTTTCATAGAATGGGGGTGAATAGAAGTTACACCCATAATATGAGCTCATATTGAAGCATTAAAAATGTTATCCTTGTTTACATAATATGCTATGAAAAGGGAAAAATATCTACCCTATTGGAGAGAAAAAGTGACATACCAAGATTACCATAATTTGTTTGAAGTTAGGTGCTTGAAGAAAGTTGCCTCCAAAGGATTGAAATTGAATATCACACCAAATCTTTAATTTTTTTCCATGTTGAAGTGCTTAACTAGTATATTTTTTATAAAGTCTCTAGGTATGTAGGATGTTGCCTTCACAGGCTAAGTTTGTTGATAGACACACCAACCACCAACAAGATGATGAGATGGTTTAATCAGTCCCACAAGACATGCCAAAAATTGTGGTATGGTCAGTGGATTGAAATGGAACTGCTTGATGCATAAATTTATTTTGAATGCTTTAAGCTAGTCCCACTGGGCATTCCAAAAACTGTTGTCACAAAAATTGTACTCATCTAATGAACAACCTTGATCA
Organism: Cryptomeria japonica; assembly: GCF_030272615.1. NCBI lineage: Eukaryota > Viridiplantae > Streptophyta > Pinopsida > Cupressales > Cupressaceae > Cryptomeria > Cryptomeria japonica. Next base: position 128,446,008 of record NC_081413.1, on the reverse strand, counting down.
TCAACCTTGTGCAACATGAAAACAACCTCCCAAGTGTGGGACTTGCAGAAGTGAGGTTGAGTCTCCAGAGAAGGCCGACTTCCTTTCCAATCTGAGTGCAAATGTTAGACAACCTAATACTAATAAATCCTAAACTATTGATATGATAGGGAAAAGGGAGAAAGAGGGGATGCTTGAAAGGGGCGAAATAAGATTTGCACCTAGACTAAAAATGATCTTCCCTTCCTGTAGTTGCACAAAACAAAAATAAAACCACTGAAGAAATGCACATGATTCTATTATAATTAGCTTCCAAAATATAGAGTGAAGGTTGGAATTTGTAAAATAGAAAGAGGAACTGGTTGAATTAACGGATGATATCCACAAGAGATCAACACACACACCTATGTTAAGGAAACAAACTAAAATGCATTCAAACAAAAAGGTTAAACATTACACAAGTTGAAAGAACTAAATAAAGGCAAAACAGGTGAATTCTATTCATGCAAAGGCATGGAAATTTTCTACAAATGCAGAAAAACATAAGTTCTATGGAGAAGAAAAGAAAGAAGATCCCCAAACAAGGTTACAAAATTGCCTTTATAGCTCAGGCATAACTTATATTGAGTTGTGGTTAAGAAACACTAACTCTAGCCAAGGTTAGGTGGCAAAATATAGGAGGGGAAGAAGATCGGATCAAGGATGATCTGATGGCATGTTGAATTTGACTCTGAGAATGTCCTTTGCCTTTGGAAAAGAAAAATCCTTGCAGAAAAGAGGAAATCTCTACAATGAATACACTGGGATGGCATCTGCAAGCACAAAAGTCTTCATACCACATTGAACAGGTATGGTGCATCCAAAATCAGGCCTATAGAGTCACATCAAAAATTATGGAGATGATCCCTAGTGGTTGGGTGAAAAACGGATCAGATTTGGGGCGTCGACTCAGCAAAAAAGGACCTCGACCATCAGGTCGACAACCACCCTACACAGAGAATTTAAATGCTAACAGCTCCTGCAAATTTGGATTTCAGTTGTTGATCCTGAAAGGTGCGTGAAGATGGACACGCATGATCTTGACACATAATTGTCCATTAGGCCCAATGAAAAATTAAAATGTCACCATTAGATTCCCCCCTAAGTGAAAATCCATGGCCAAGATCATGCCATGCATCGTTTTGGGTCCACCCTCATTATCGTTGGCCCCAAGATGATCGAATAGTGAGTGTGCCTCTATGGGGTGATTGGATATCAGAGAAAAGGAGGCCACAGAGCAATGATAACCATCAATTAGGAAGGCGGACCCCACAAGTTATGACAGTATCCAACATAGTAGCCAAGTCAGCAGGCACATCACCTCCAAAAGAACTCAGCCCTTGGCCAAACATGAAAGAACACCTTGTCGAGCCCTGAGAACTAGCCCAAAAGGCAACACCACCCACAAGTTGATGAAAGGGATTCTAACGTGTCAGCCAAGTCATGGTCACTCGATCCTTGGGCAAACCGAAAAAACATACTTGGCCAAGGCCCAAGAAGACCCACCACGAGGGCCATGCCAGACTGCATGTCTACCTAGAAGAGATTGACACTCACCTAGGCACAAAAGAAAACTCCATCGAGGCCCGAGTAAAAGGCCACATGAAGAGCCCCCTCCTAACAATGAAAGGGAAAAGAGAACCAATCTCGCTATGACTCGATGACCTTCCAGTTAGTAGAAGATAAGTGATTTGACCAGACAACCCAGTCAACTTCAAAATAAAATTTTTAGCCAAGTAGAATTAAAGACCCTCTCTACGACCCGCCTGAAAAATTGTCGTGACTAACACGGTGTGCATAACACAGAGGTTATCACTAGTGTGCATAACATGTAGGGTGCACATAACATGCAAGTTAGTCAAAATATTTTCTCAGATTGGTTATAACCATGTGGCAAGGGTCGACAGAAAAAGGTCAACTGTCTGTGGGTCAAATTTTGTTTGTAGATTGAATGATGCAAGAACAAAGACTATGAATGTAGAGCTAAGAGAGAATAATCTATAACTTGTATGTAATAAACATTTTACTATAATACAAGTGATTATTTTTTAGTGTTGAGTTTTTCACCCGTAAAGGTTTTCCCATGAAAATTCTATGTATTCTTTATGCTTGTGTGTATCTTTTGTTTACTGTATCATTCTGGAAATGTGCATCTTAGTAACTATAATTGAAATTTAAAGTCACCTCTGCTTCTCTTCTCTTTGAATCTAATACTATGGAAGGTGTTTCCATGCCTTGGTTTCCTTACAAGTGCTATCATAGCTTGGTCAATTGTGTTATCCTTGTGGGTAGGATGAGCTTGTTGTGTTAATTCTATTATGGGAGTTTTTTAGAGAACTGGTGTTTGAGATTGCAGATTGAGATTGTGAGCACATGAGGAAGAGTATACATTGATAAATTCAATGGTAGCAACTGTGAGCTGTGAAAAATCAAGATGGAAGATGTGTTGGTGGACAAAGACCTTTGGGTTGCAGTGTCTAGAGTTAAACCATCAGGTTTGAAACAAGAGGATTGGGACCTCATAGATAGGAAAGCCAAAGGGTTGATTAGACCGTGTCTTGCAAATTCTATTTTGTTGAATGTTCATGAGGATAAGACAACAACTACTTTGTGGAAGAAGCTTGATGATATTTATCAAAGAAATTTTCTAGTAAATAAGTTATTCTTGAGGAAAAAGTTTTACTCCTTGAAGATGAATGGAGGTACACCTGAAGTAGACCATCTAAATACTTTCAACATGACTGTTGCACAATTAACTTCTGTGGGTGTAACAATCAGTGACAAGGATCATTGTATGCTTTTGTTATATTCCTTTCTTCATACATGGTATCATCTAGTGATGGTCATTGGAAATCCAACAACCACTTTCAAAATGGAAGATGTGGTTGCTTCGTTGTTGTTAGAGGAAGCATAAAGGAAATCTTTTGAGATGGTCAAAAATGCTCTGGCTATGTGGGACACATTAAAGGAAAAAGGCAAGTAGAAGGACAAGAGGTCCAAATATAAGTCACATGGGAGATCAAAGTCTCTGGGAAATAAGTCCAAGGCGAGGTACTGAAATTGTGGGTAGATTGGCCGCATCTGAAAGGTTTGTGAGGAGAAGGGAAAGGAGAACGCTTCTAACACTGAGTCTTCTCAGAGAGATGCTAGTGACTCTAGTGTTGTCTTGGAAACATAACATCTCAATAGAAGTGAATCTTGGTATTGAGTACTTTGGTCATTTGTTTGGAGAGCTTCATGATGGTTCAGTGTTGCATTTTTCGAGCTTAGCATGGATTGATCATGAAGGTGCTATGGAATACCAAGAGACTTGTGGATCTATTGAAGAGTTGTTTTCTAGGTTGTTACTAGATGAGATAGTTGTAGTTCTACATGGATGCTTTGTGAATGGTGAGAGGAGGTGAAATGCTTTCTCTGCATGGGATGTTGACAATGATTAGTCACTTGGTATTTCTGTGGTGAAGCTTGATGGATTCCTAGGCTGTGGTGCTTGATATGGACATGATTGGAAAATCAGATCTATGCGAGATCTTGCGCTTAACTAATGTTGTCTACATGAATATTCTATTTGATATCTCAGTTTGCATGTATCTAATGTGATAGTGATTTTGCATGTAGCTAATTGGATATGAAAGTTATCCAGTTGTGTGGGTTGATCACCTATCCAGTTGCAATGGGGATTTTCTATATCCACGAGGTCTAATTCAATTCTTATGCAGACTTGTTAGCTGGCCTTGTCTGTGGTCACTTGTGCATTGGTGTGGTGCTTTGAGATAAGAGGATGGATGACAATTGAGTACTTGGATAGTCGGTTATGGAGTCCTGTAGCATGGTATATTTCTTTGGTTTGGAGATATTGGTTTCACTTTGTGTGACTAACAGTACACATGTGTGAGTGGACTTGGAAGATTTTTAAATTTGGGAGATAGTGTGTCATGATGCTTGGAGAGCTCAGTACCACGGATCAGTGGGATCTTTAGTAATGATTGCATATATTCCATTGGATGGTGGATGATCTTCTTAGTGTGCATATGTTTGGAGGGCACCTTAGATCCTATCGTTGTAAAAGGGTCTTTCACATCTATAGGTACACTTGTAAGAGATGGTTATCTTCATGATATGTTGACATATTGAAGGCTCAAGGAGTCCTTGTTTGAGGTGTTAGTTATGCTTGAAAGGTGATGTTGATTTAGAGTATGATGGTGTTATGTCATGGTACACTCTTGATACTAGTTTAGAGTCTAACATGATACACTTCTTTTGAGACCATGGTATTTTCACTTGGAGAATGTCATCTCCTAAGAAGAGATGGTAAGATCATTGATGTCATGATCGGTTCCTAATTCTATAGATTGGAGCTTTGGTAGTGGTCTGTTGAGTTCTCTTTGTATTGGGTGTGTTGGTCATATGTCTGAGAACTTCATGGGAATGTAGAGATGCATTTGAAGTTTGGCATGGATTGATCAATTGTTGGTACTCATGGATACATAGAGACTTAGGTGAGGCTATAGTTCTCTTGAGATGAAAGATGTATGCTGAGATGGTTACTCTTGATGAGATTTCAGTTGGAATTCTGAGGAGCCTACATCTTGGTTGAATGTGAATTCAACAAGGTCCTATGAGGAGATTTCTCTTGGATGATTCATGATGACTTGGAAATCTTGGAGGGGCATTCTGATTCCCAACTCTTGGTCTACTCGATAGTTTATCACTTGAGAGTTATTGCCCATTGTTTCTTAGGTGTTTTATGTTTTTCTTTCATACTCATTGATCTTGAGATAAAGTTATATAGTTATGGAGGATTCATTGTGAGAGATCTATAGATAGCATGCTTATCTCATTAACATAGGGGATATTAGTGGGCTGATTTCTTGAACTAGGAAAAGGAATAGTTTGATCTTCTCTTGGGGTTATAAAGGAAATCTTACTTGTCACAACTGACACTTAGAGGCGTATGTAGAAGGACATACTACATGTTTATGGTTTGCAACTTTCTCTCTTTGGTTTTTTAGTGATCTTCCTAGATGTTTAGATTCACTTGGCATTGGATATGAATTTATGTAGGGAGCTGCAGTGATCACTAGTTTGTGGTCATTTTTTGTCACTTGGGTGATGACATGGAGGTTCTTGTATCTATTTCTTCTATCAGATGTGGAGAAATTGGAAGAGCTATGTGAGACTCATTGAGAGACGTGTTTCTTGCAGCAGTGTTATTTGTAGGATGTGCATATCTTTGTGGATGGTCATTGGTTCTACATGGTTACTTCTTCTATGTCTTGATATTGGTAGAATCTACATAGTTTTTGATTTGGCATTACCCATGCAGTGAGAGTTTCTAGATGTGTTTGGTCTTCATCGACTAGTTTGCACATGAAGCTTGTGGTTGCTGATTATGGGTTGGTCATGCTGATGGCATGAGTTTATTGATGGTGGATACCTTTGTGGTATGTGAGATTGGATGGTTATCACTTGTTGTGGGTGTTATTTCTCAATCCTGTGGGTTTATTAGTTGGATGGGAGTAGTCATTTGTGGTTGTTGTTCTAGCTAATGTTCAATACTGAATTTTCAAGAGATACCAATGAGTTCTTCATCGAGTGGGAGAATTTTGATAATTGGTGTCTCAAACTCACTAGTTTAAATCGTGGTCAGATGGCATTTTATTCTTACAGTGAGAATTTTGGTGTGACTCTATTCAGTGTCTTGGCGAAATTGAGCATAGAAATGATTTCGGTATGACTTTGGAGTTTGGAAAGACTCTTCAAGCGGTGTGCAAAAGTTATGTTTCTTACTGATATCAGTAAGACAGATATTGAGTCTTGATGAAAGAGACTATTTTGGTGTAGCTTTTTTTGGTCTAGGCAAAGAGTTGTTTTCAATGTGACATTGGTGTTTGGTGAGACAATTCAAGCAGTTTGTCATAGGCATGTCTCTCACTGATGGACTATGGTTTCAATGAGACATTGTCAAAGTCTTGGTGATGAGAAGCCTCATCGGTGTGACCTTGGTGTTCACTGTGACATGTTAAGGCGGTAGCCAAAGTAACTCTTCTTGTTGACAAATCATGATATCAATAAGACATTTGTTTGGTCTTGGCGAAGTTTGGTGTAACATGTGATGTTGGTAAGACTCTTCTAACCGAAAGTCGGAGTCACACCTCATGCCAATAAGACCATGTCATTGAGACTTTATTAAGTCTTGACGACTAGTTAACAGTTCGATGAGACTTCAATGTTCAGTAAGATATTCCAAGAAGAAAGTTAAAGACATGGTCTATGCTGAAAAACCAACATCAATAAGATATTGAATTTTCTTGGTGACACGTTGTGGATTTTGGTGTGATATTGGAGTTCGCTAAGAGAGTTTTAAGGCACTGTCAAAGTGAGGAAGTCACGTTGATTTCATGAGACTTAGTGGGGACCATGTTTTACTAGTGTTCTTTTGTCCTTGAGAGCTTGATGTTTATTAGATAGTTTCTAAAGTCTGATGGGTGGAGCTAGGGGATCTGAAATAAACTGTTTACTATGCAGAGATATAATCATATGAAGAAATGGTTGCAACATTGGTTGGAAGTAGGCAGACTGATGGTATGCTGGATGCTGAATTGCATAACGTTGTGCCTATTGCCTGTGTGGTTTGTGGGTTGAATTTTGTCTATAGATTGAATGCTGCCAGAATAGAGACTGTGAATGTACACTTGAGAAAGAATAATTTGTAACTTGTAAGTAATAGAAATTTTGTTGTAATACAATTGATTCTTCTTTGGTGGTGGGTTTTTAACCCATAAGAGTTTTCCCATGTAAATTATGTGTATTCTTTGTGCTTGTGTGTATCTTTTGTTTACTCTATCATTCTGGAAATGTGCATCATAGTGACTGTAATTGAAATTGAAAGCCACCTATGCTTCTCTTCTCTTTGAATCTAACATTGTGGAAGGTTTTTTTCACTCTACTTTCCTTACAGTGAAGGTATAACATTCTAATTCAACATTTCAATTTCAGATCTAGCCTCTGCCCTTTCAAGGAATGTTATTCATTTCAATTTTAATACAATTATAGGTATAATTATAAACCCATGGTTTGACCTAGAAAAAAGGCTATCAACCCAAAAACAATTTTCTATTTACTTTGTGCAGGTGATAGATTCAGAAGACAACAAATATAGATTTGAGAAGAGAAGATAGAGATGCATAGAACCATCTTTTGTAGAGGCAAAAAAGTGAGGAAAAGGTTGCCTAAGCACAATTGTCCAACACCTTTTTTATGAAACTTTAGGGAAAGAATTAGAAGAAAATCCTGATCTCAAAAATATCTCTATTATCTACATTCAAGGTCATGGAGAAAGGTACACAAGTATAATTGTCTTGCATTTCAGACTCTAGATTTTAAACATAGGTTCCTCTTTGGTTCCTATTTCGAGATATGTACTTTATGTTTGCATATCTAATCTAAAGATATTTGTGCATGCTAATACTTCTCAATTTCACATGTTCAACCCTAGATATTCCATTAAATCTACATGATTTCCATAGTTTATTTTCAACTCAATCAAGGAGTACTGAATTCACCTTGTTCTCAGTCCCTTTCAATCAAAATTGAGATTGAGACAATTGAATTCACCCTTCTCCTTAAATGTAAGATTCATTGGAAATAAGTTTAATTCCTAGTTTGCATGCATAAACTTAGGAACCCTATTTTATCAACCTTTTACAATATGTATACACATACACACACACATGTATGTGTTTATGTATGTGTGTGTGTGTGTGTCCATATGCATATGTGTATGCATGTATATGTATAAGTTTATGCTTATGCATATGCACATGTGTATTTATATGTATATGTGTATATATATGTATATATGTGCTACTATGTATAACTGGCAAGTCAAATGAGAGAAAGATATACAAGGTTTGATGATTATAAAAAATAAAAAATGTATGCTACTATGTTCAATTTAGTTGGTAAGTGAAGTTTCACAAATATAAACATATTTTTATGAATATAAAAAAAAGGGCTTTTTTAATGAACTTGCAAAAAAAGCTAATGCTAAATTTATAATAGTTGTTAAAGAATCTAGACAATGTTTTATTTATATAGTTAAATATATTATTGACACATAGTGTATATTGAACTCATATTTGGCTAAAATTTTAGCAATATTTGGAGTTATGAAAAAGTAAAATTTAACCAACTATATATGTCACTATTGATTTGAGTAGTCATTTTCAATTTTCATTGATAATTCAATGAAATAAGGGTTTACCAACCTCAAGATGCATGGATATTTGAGTAATGTAGAGATGATGCATGTTGATGCTCTGTAGTATGTAGAGGATATTGGGAGAAAACCTGGAGGAATTTGATAGTGTCATTGCATTGTGAAATTGACACGGGTTACTTTCCCTCTTATAGAATCATTCAAATTTGAAAAGTGAATGAATTCATTTTGATTATTGAGTTTGAAAATTAAAAATATGTGGGAATGATTCAATCATTGTTGTTGTCGTTTATGTATGAGTTCTATGTTGACATGATTGAATTATTCAAATTATATTTGATTTGATGTTTACAAAGGGTATCCTTAAACCATTTACTATTTATGCAGGTACCTATAATAAATGGAGTTAATGCATGTAGATGTGAGAGGAAGTATGGGAGAATGTGTGTTTGATTGCCCATAAAATTGATAGGAGCTCTTGAATATGGAAAACTAAGAACCAATAACTGTGCATAAGATGTGTAAATAATAATATGTTTGAGTTTTGTACCCTTTGCAAGTGGGCGGGTGTGGAAAACCATAAAATATTTAACAAAATTATAAAAGTGGGTATTTTAGAGCAACTTGTCTTACCCTATAAGTGAAATTGTATGTGTAGTTGATCACATTTATTGGTCAGCTACACACTCACATGTGCACATGTATTAATGCATTTATAAAATTTTACTGACTTATTAAAAAAAATTACTAGTTAAAATGTAAAAGTTAATTGGGGTTTTAGGTGGACAAGAAGTTATTGTTTATTGAAACATGGGCCATAATTGGACTCCTTTCCCTAGATAGGTGCAAATTGTTGAGCTTTGGAATTCTTAGGAAGGACTACACAAATGCATGTGAAATCTAGGAAACAAAAGTACTTAAAGTTATGAAATCGTTGAGCTTTGGAATTCTTAGGAAGGACTACACACATGCATGTTAAATCCATTAAACAAAAGTACTTAAAGTTATATTTTTTCTCTCTTCTCCAACTACTTAAAAATTATGGTCTAAACGTGAGATTTAGAAGAATAATTAGAAGTTGACAACTTAAATATTCATCTTCTTGTTGTGAACATAGTCATCATTTCTACTCTATGTGGCAGATGGGTCACACCAACTTTCAAATTTGAAATTTACTTCATATGAATAATATGTGATTCCTTCATATGCCACTTTTTTTATGAAGGATTTTTTTTAGGCTAAAAGAACTTTGGCTAAGAGCCAAGAATCCACCCAAGGCATGATTCCGATCACATCCCTTATGGCGTTGGATCCTTGCACTCAAAAAAACTTGATCCTTAGTGAGCTCATTAAGAACCTTTCGATTTCACTAGCAAACCAAAAACTGCATATATCACTATCAACACATTCTTTTAAAATAGTATCTTAAACAATTGACATCTTGAATAAAATCTTTGATTGAATCTTATGTTCATGAACACACACTACCATTTACGAATTAAAACTTCTACAAGCCAATCAAATTCCTTCTTACTTTCAGCTTACTACACTCAACTCACTCTAGAGAAAATTTAAAAAACCTACCTTAATTTACTTTTAGAACATTTGTAACACTACACTTACGGCTTATTGTATGGTCATGAATTATTTTACTTCTTGATTTGATGGTTTGTGGGGCATTTGATACTTTTACAAATTTTGAGAGTCAATGAACTATAACCTTGATCTTTTCTTGATAATCTAGTAGTGAGCATCGGTGACAACGTGATAAGCCTAGAGAATGTCAATCAACTCTCAGTATTTAAGACTTTTAAACCTAAAAATTAAAGCTTAATGTGTGAAATTTAAACTGTCCGAACACAAACAAGTTTTCTCTATATAGCTGGATAAACCCACTTGGTCAACCGGGTTTTTTCTCTATATAGCTGGATAAACTCGCTTGGTCAACCGGGTTTTCCTTGGCTTTGTTTCTACTGAAAGCTACCGAAGAAGAGATACTGCCTCTTATGCTGCGAGATCAATTGGTAAAATATGCATGGCTGTAATTCAAGGTCAATGACTGGATCAGGGCAATCTATGGAGTAAACTGGGTCCACAACTGCCACAATATTTGAGTCTTCAATAGTGACGTGTTCGACGACAGGATTAGACGTTTCCTGTTATGATGAATCAATTATTCTTTCTATCCTTTTGGTCTAGGTCCAGCATGCTTTTTAAATTCAATTAGAACGAGTAAGAATACACATGGATAGTCATAGACGTGCATGATCAGTAAACTCCAATACACATTCTCTAAGTGGGTACAATTGATCAACGTAATGCAATAATTTATTGTCTTCCAGAAGCTTTAAGGAATGATCCCTTTTGAGAATGAAGAAAATACTACGAAAGACATCTTTCCTTGTTTATTTAATCTATTCTGGTTTTAGCTGAAGGCTACCACTGACCATAAAGCTGCCATTTAAGTAAAAATAGATTGTTGCTATTTCCTGATCTTTTTAGTATATGGGATTCTGATTTGAGTAAGTGTGTTTTGGCTTGGCCACATTGAATGAATATCAGTGTTAGGGCAGAAATGTAAATGAAATGACAAAAATAAAATGAAACACATTTCCAATTAAAATTCATGAAGTACTTGCTGCATAATAAAGGCAGCGAACAGTTTGCACAGTTACACAAAAACTGTCGGATGGAACAAATAAGTTATAACTGTACAAAAACTAATAAAATCAAACAAAACTAAAATTAACCTAAAATTACTAAGTTTTAACCTAAAGATTAATACATTAACATCTCCCCCTTAATCTGAAGGAGTTAAACCAATCATTTCACGAAATTTTTCAAACTTAACACGACCCAATGCTTTGGTAAGTATATCTGCAGGTTGGTCTGTAGTAGCACAATATTGAGGGGAGATACTGCCATCTTTCACATAGTGTCGAATAAAATGAAACTTGGTGTTGATATGTTTGGTACGATCATGAAACACTGGGTTCTTAGCCATTTTTATAGTAGATTGATTGTCAATAAAGAGTGGTGTGGAAGAAGCTTGTGGTGCCTGCAAATCTGCAAGAATTCTTCGAAGCCATAAGATTTCTCTAGTTGCCTCAGATGCTGCTATATATTCTGCTTCTGCAGAAGAGAGAGTTGGGACTGGTTGCTTTTTAGATTTCCAAGAGATTACAGCAGAACCAAGAGACATTAAGTAACCAGATGTAGATTTTCCATCATCCATATCACCTGCATAATCTGAATCTGAATAACTAAGCAAAGAAAATTTTGATATCTTGGAGTATTTAAGCCCATAGTTTTGAGTGCCCTGTAGATATCGAAGAACCCGTTTGGCTGCTAACCAATGAGTTTCTCTAGGTTGTTGCATAAATCATGACAGAACTCCAACAGAAAAAGAAATATCAGGTCGAGTAGTTGTAGCATAAATCAAACTGCCAACTAGTTGCCTATAAGAAGTTGCATCAACCAAATCAGAGGAATCATTAGATGAAAGTTTGAGATTTTGCTCCATAGGAGTGCTGAGAGGCTTGCAATCAGCCATACCAAACTTTTTGAGAAGATCACCAATATATTTTTGTTGACTGATGAAGATAGATTGGGGGTTTTGAATCACCTCAATTCCCAAATAGTAACGAAGATGACCCAAATCAGTCATATCAAAACCTTGCTGCAATCCTTCTTTTACATTTTGAATATTAGCCTCACTAGTTCCAGTGATAAATAAATCATCCACATAAACAATAAGATAGACAATAGTACCATCAATCTGTTTAACAAAAAGAGTTGCATCATCAAATTCAAAGTGATGAAAATTCAACTGCAAGAGATGCTCAGTGAGTTTTTCATACCAGGCTCGTGGGGCTTGTTTTAAACCATACAATGATTTTATAAGCTTGCATACCTTGTCCTCTTTACCAGGAACTTCAAAGCCTTCAGGTTGAGTCATATATACTATTTCTTTAAGATCACCATTCAAGAATGCAGTTTTAACATCCATGTGATGGATGTTCCAACCATTTTGGGCTGCTAAAGCCAACAAAACACGAATTGTAGTCCATTTTGCTGTAGGGGCAAATGTTTCATCATAGTCTATGCCCTCTTTTTGAGCATAACCTTTGGCAACAAGGCGTGCTTTGTGTTTATCAAGTGAACCATCAGCGTTATATTTATTTCTAAAAATCCACTTACAACCGATAGGTTTACAATAAAGAGGAGGATCAACCAACTCCCATGTGCCATTATTCAAAAGTACATTATACTCATGTTGCATAGCTTGCCTCCAAAATGAAATATGATGAGCTTCTTTATAGGAATTTGGTGTTGAGTCGATTGTGAGATTGAGCTCATCAATAGACTCAAGGTTATCTGAAATATTAGATTGAGCTTGTAGCCTTGCTTTATAAGAACTTCTTGTACCTGTTTTACCTATTTCATCAGGTCGCAAATCTTTCAAAGTTTGTTGAACTTGTTTGGTCCACCTATGAGAGGATTTTTGTGGGACAATAGATGTTTCTATTTGTAGATTAGAATCTTCATTGGGAGGTAATGAGTTAGGCTCATCATTAGTGAGAACATCACTATGAGAAGGGGCTTCTTCTGGTACATGAAGAGGTGGAGCATCATGAGTTGAGGTAGCTTGAGATGCAGGTTCTACACATGTATTCATTCCTCCAGAGTGTAAAATCTCAGAAGAATTTTCTATCCAAGGAGAAGATGTGGCAAATTTATCAAGTTGTTTTAACTCATTTTCAATATGTGTATCACTTTTGAAAGATTCACAAAATACAACATCACGAGCAATAAAAAACTTTTTATGAACTTCATCATATAATCTATAGGCTTTTGAAGTTTCAGAATAGCCCAAAAAAATGCACTTATAACTATGATGATGCAACTTATTCCTTTTTTCTTTAGGAATCAAAGCATAGCAAATAGAACCAAAAATTCGAAGGTGTCGAATAGTTGGAGGATAACCAAACCAAACCTCATATGGAGTTGTTTGGTGAAGAGCAGATGATGGAGATCTATTGCGAAGATAGACTGTTGTTCTTGCTGCTTTAGCCGAAAAATATAACTTGATGCCTTTGAAATATAACATTGCTCGAACCATGTTCATGATAGTTCTATTCATTCTTTCAACAACACCGTTTTGTTGAGGAGTGCCTGGAATAGTGAGATGATGCTGAATACCATTTTGACAAAGATAATCCTCAAAAATTAGAGAAGTAAATTCTCCACCATTATCTGTTCGAAGAGTACCAATTTGAGATTGAGCCTGATTTTCAATCATAACACGAAATCTTTTAAAAGTGTCAAAAGCCTTTGATTTTTGCTGCAAAAAATAAATCCAAGTCATGCGACTATAATCATCAATAAACAACATAAAGTACTTAGATCCTCCAATAGAAGTTACTGGTAAAGGCCCACACAAATCTGAATGAATGAGTTGCAGTTTTCTATGTGCTCTCCAGGTGGAATGAGGAAAAGAATTTTTATGTTGTTTGGCAAGAATACATGCTTCACATTTTTCAATTGATTTAGAAAAAAATGGCAAACCATCAACACCATTCTTTTGCATGGTATGAATGCTATCATAACTAATATGCCCCAATCTTGCATGCCATAAAAGGCTTGGTGATAGACTCTCTTCTTCAGTAAGATATGCAAAAATTTTAGAAGTAGTTGCACCATTTAATTTTAATAATCTTCCATCTTCACACCCAGTGAAAACAATTTGATTGTTAGATGTTTTTCTTACAACAACCTGCCCATCTTTTAAGAAAATAGAATAGCCTTTTTGTCGAATCAATACTAATGATAGCAAATTTCGTTGTAATTCTGGAATAAATAATATATCATGAAGCACAAGGTCTTGAAGATTAGGCAACTTAAATTGAATAGTTCCTTTTCCAAGAGGTTTCAGACTAGATTTATCTGCTAAATAAATTGGACCATAGGCACCTTCATGAAATTCTTCAAAACAATCACGCCGAAATGTCATATGTTGTGTGGCTCCAGTATCTAAGATCCAAGAATCATACCATGAGGAATTAGATGTAAAATCTGAAACAGAAAGCACATATTGATCACTATCACTGTCACAAGCAAATTGGGCTGCTCCTGAAATTTTATCCTCTGAAATTTTATCATCACTGTGCATTTTTGTTTTATCTTTCTGTTTAAATGAATTTTCTCTAAAACTTTCTATCTTGTCCCATGAGAGCTTACATTCATGTGCTTCATGACTACCTTTTCTACCACATCTTTTACAATATAAATACTACCTATCATTTTGATTATCATGTTGCCTCCATTGAGCTCTAGTTTTTCCTTTATCATTATAACTATACTTTGAAGAGATTTTATTGATAGATTTTTCTTTTTGATGAGCAAAACAAACATTTTCAGTAGTATTATCTATTTTCCTTCCAAAAGCTTTTTCACGTTCTGCTAACTTTTCAACCAATGTATCAAATGAAATGGTTTTCAATTGATTACTTGCTTGAAGAGACTCTAGATAAGTGGAATGTCCTGGAAGAAGTGCCTTGATGAAAGCAGTGAGATAGATATCAACTTTTCCACCCGCAGCATCAACATCATGTTTTATAGCTCTGATTTCAGAAGCCAAACTCATAACATCACCATTTTTCAATTCAAGATTAAACAATTTTAATTGTAACTGAATAAACTCTAATTCTGAATGAGAATCAAATAAATCTTTTGATTTGTGAAGGGCTTCCCATGCAAATGTGCATCCTTGTATATGTCGATACACATCTCCAGTAACAGAAGCTCTTATCAAAGCCAAAGCTTTGGAATTTTTATATTGCCAAATTTCTTTTTCTTTAGCATCAATTGGTGTTGTAGGTTGGGCATTTCCATCACAAATTTTAGACCATAAATCATTAAAAATGAGAGTGTTTTCAATTTTTCTATGCCATTCAATCCAATTATCTTTGCCTGTTAAAGTTTCTCCAATCAATGAAACAATAGACTGCATTCTGAATTTAAAATAAATAAACACAATTTGCAAGGCCTGCAACTTTAAAATAACTTCTCAATCCTTTAAAAATAGAGAATAAATAAATTGATATCACCTGAATCAATTTATTGTTTCTGTAGAATTCTCTGCTCTTATTTCTCCGCTCTGATACCATTGTTAGGGCAGAAATGTAAATGAAATGACAAAAATAAAATGAAACACATTTCCAATTAAAATTCATGAAGTACTTGCTGCATAATAAAGGCAGCGAACAGTTTGCACAGTTACACAAAAACTGTCGGATGGAACAAATAAGTTATAACTGTACAAAAACTAATAAAATCAAACAAAACTAAAATTAACCTAAAATTACTAAGTTTTAACCTAAAGATTAATACATTAACATATCAGAAGCCTATTTCTGTCAAAATAATACTGTTTATAATACACTTGAAGTTGTTCAGAACCCATTTTTCATATCGCCATAATAGCTTCATCGTACCACTTGCCCTTCTCCATGTTATGGCCAATGACATTTCATGGGCACGATCATATTTCTAAATGTTTTAGTGATACTTTTTTCAGAAGTTAAGTCAAATCGAGTTCTTAAAAAGTGAAAATAAAATATATTGTAAAGTTTTTCAGATTTTTTTTTTAAACTAATGAAACAAGAGGGAAAATTATGGCATAAGTTTAGAAGCATCCAAGGAGTTTGATAATTGTGAAAATTAATTGTTGTCACTCTATAAATAAAGCATAGGAATTGAGATATACTATCTACTCTCAAATAACCATCACTCTAGCATGTCTAATAAATAAATTATCATTCTAGTACAACTCTTTCTCATGTTGGATTATAGTAGTCAAGGGTCTAAATTTTTCAAAACAAACTATTGTTTCACCCCACTACCTTCTTAAACTTTGGCTCCAACATCCATTCTCTCCTCCTATTCATAGAGCCTAACACCTAGCTCCAAGTACTAAAATAATATAAGCTTCTTTAGATAGATGAAGTGTAAACCTGATGATGACAAAGTCGAGAAACCAAGTTGATAAAATAAAACACGTCAAAAAGGAGGGAAATGGAGGGAAATCAAACTTCCAACCCGTAGCTTTGTCATCCACGCATATTTCCAAGCCTAAACAGTCAAAAGTGCGTACGAGGTACCTATGGTATAAAAAGCGCGTATGGGATACCTATGGTGTAAGAAGTGCATACGCTCTATCTTTACTATAAACAATGCATTTGGAATTTGAAATTTCTTTCTTATAAAATTCAATCAATCCTATGAATAGTATGTGATTTCTTCATTTATGACTTCATTTTTTTTAATGGAGGATTTTTCATCCACAATGTCATTTTAGCTACCTAATACAAGAGCATGAGCACTAGGGACTAAGGGTATCCATTCTACCAAATTCGCCTAGGTCGTAATCACAACCTCATTCCTTATACTCATCAAGACTTGTTCCCTGGTAGACTCGTTAAGAACCTTTCAACTTCACCAACTAACCAAAGGTCTCATTATCACTTCCAACAAATTCTTTTTAAAATAGTAACTTGAACAAGTGACATCTTCGATAAAATCTTTGATTCGATCTCATGATCAATAAATACTTGGCGCTTGTGACACCTTTGATAAAATTTCTAATTAGATCTCATTATTCTGTCAAATTTGAAGCCTTGCACTCATCAAGAGTAGGTCCCTAGTAGGCTCATTAAGAACCTTTTAACTTCACCAACAGACCAAAAACTCCATTATCACTTTTAACAAATTCTTTTTAAAATGATAACTTAAATAAAATGACATTTTGATAAAATCTCTTATGAGACTACTTAACAAATTCCTTCTTTCTTTCAACTTACTGCACTCATCTCATTGCAGAGAAAAGTCAGAAAACCTAGCCTAATTTGCTTCTAGAACATTTGTAACACTACACTTACGGCTTATCGTATGGTCATGAATTATTTACTTTTTGTTTTGCTGGTTGTTGGGACATTCGATACATTTTATATCCTACGAATTTTGAGAGCCCATGAACTGAACCTTCGCTTGATAATCTACTAGTGAACATTAACAAGTTTTCTCTATATAGCTGGATAAACTCGCTTAGACAACCGCGTCTGCCTTGGCTTTGCTTCTATTGAAAGCTAGTGGGTAAATGGATTCCAGTTTAACTCGGGAAGCTTTTGAAAATATACTGCCTCTTATGCTGGCTCTCAATCAAGCTATCGAAGAAGAGATACTGCCTCTTATTCTACCAAGATCAATTGGTAAAATAGGCATTGCTGTAATTCAAGGTCAATGACTGGATCAAGGCAATTTATGGAGTAAATTGGTCCACGACTGGCACAACATTTGAGTCTTCAATAGTGGCGTGTTTGACGACAGGATTAGACGTTTCCTGTTACGATGAATCGATTATTCTTTCTATCCTTTTGGTCTAAGTCCAGCATGCTTTTTAAATTCAATTAAAACGAGTAAGATTGAACATGGACAGTAATAGATATGCATGGTCAGTAAACACCAATACACATTCTCTAAACGCGTACAATTGATCAACTTAATGCAATAATTTATAGTTTTCCAGAAGTTTGACTGACAAACAAAATACTGAGTGTAAGGAATGAATAGATTATTGCGATTTTCTGATCTTTTTAATATATGGGATTCTGTTTTGAGTAAGTGTGTTTTGGCTTGGTCACATTGAACGAATATTGGAAGTCTATTTCTGTCAAAATAATACTGTTTATAATACACTTGCACTTGTTCAGAATCCATTCTTCATATCGCCATAACAGCTTCATCTTAAAGCTACCCAGTTGCCATTCTCCAGAGTAACGGCCAATGACATTTCATGGGCATGATCATGTTTCTAAGCAATTGTGTGTGTCTGTGTGGATTTGTTAGAAAAATCAATGTAAGGATGTGTGTGAGAGTGATATTATAAAATTTTATGGATTTGTTTTTAAAAAAAACAATTTAAGGAGGAAAATTTATGGCATAAGTTTGCTTAGAAGGTTTCGAGGAGTTTAATAGTAGTTGAAATTAATTGTTGTTACTTTACAAGTAAAGAATAGGAATTGAGACACACCATCTAGGTGCGAACAACTATCACCCTAACATGCCCAAAAAATAAACTATCACCCTAGCACAATTCTTTTTCAAGTTGGGTCCTAGTAGTAAAGGGTCCAAATTATTCAAAACAAATTGTTGTGTCACCCCACTACCTCCTAAAACTCTAGCCCCCATATCCATCCTCTCCTCCCAATCACAAACACCTAGCTCCAAGTATGCAAGTTGACTAAAACAATTTAAGCCATCCTTAGACATAGATGAAAGAGTTAAGAGGCCAACAACTCCCAAAATGCTTTCTAAATAAATCACCATAGGTTTATCTTCACACAATGACTAATCTTTACAAAAGGCCTCTTTATCATGTGAACCACATGGAGACATCCTTGAACATCCAGCAACACTTCCATATACTTTTTTTATATTGTTATGCTAACACAATCTGGCACAACCAAAAAGATACAAAGTTCTTCATACCCAGATGCCCAAAAAATATAGTCGTGAGATAAAACATTGACAACCCAATTTGTGGAACACTTGATCACTTGAAATTTGAACTGAGACACTGTATAGACATTATAATCACATCCTCCAAGCTGCAACACCAAAACCAACAATGCATAAAAATGTGGAGCATCTTCTAGACTAGTCCTAACAAACAACCAACCTTCCAACATACTCCATATACCAAACAACCAACCTTCCAACATACTCCATATACCAAACAACATATATAGCAATACTAGGGACATGAAAAGATAGGAGTGCAATATCCAAAGAGCATACAATCTAAATCCCAAACTAAAAGACCATATCTTCAATCACAAAGGAATGCAAAGCATTCTTCCAAATATTTTTCATAGCATCCAGCAACTTGCAAAGGCAAAACAACTTTGTAGCACCATTTTCTCACTTAGGAGTCATAACAAAGATAGAAAATCAGCCTATGTAGCTTACACAAGATCACCATGTCCAATTCAACACCATGCTTCTAATAATCATCTTAATAAATCTAATACTCATCTCAATGCTTCTAATTCTCATCTTAATACAATATCACTATAATAACATCTCTGACATCTCTGATGACAACCAACAAGACATGACACCCAACCATCACTATTCTTCAACATACCAAAACACTAGTAGCATTATTATAAACACCAATTACATAGTGTAGACATCAACACCAATTGTGGACCTAGGCATCCAACCATAACAACATTTTCCATAATCTAGACATCATAGCTTTACATAGCTGACTAGGTGACGTCAATCACAACACCTAGACAACAATCTCCAATAGTTTTAACTCTCTAGCTTTTGTATGGGAAATGGAACCATTGAAACACAAAGTGGATCTACTTATCTAGATCTAGGTGCACTGGAATAGAGTTTTATAGATTCCAGTAATATAAAAATAGGTTAATCATTTGAATAAAAACTAAAACCAGTAAAAATATAATATATCTACCAAACTAGATTCAAGACCCTTGTAAGTAAATTTTGACAATTTTGATAACAACACATAGGTCAATTCAAGGTGGAACGATCCCATAAAAAATAGAACACATGCACACTAATATGAAGATAAAAGATGGAGGAAATAGAGAAAGCTTTTAGTTTGACTAGGTGGCCCCTAATAGGAAAACAAGCAATTTTCAAAAATCTCAGTTCCCAGATGGAAGAAGATTCTTCCCACCCGATGATTGGAATAGGCTCTCAAAGTTAGGGGGGACCCTCTTAGAAGGAAGAAGATTCTCCTTGCCCACTAATCGAAATAAGATCTTAGGAGTCAAGAGTGGGGTTGGTACCTTAACAAGTGTGTCTTACAAGAACAATCTCATTGGAGATAAAACCCCTTTCACTTTTCTGAAGAATATACCCCTCCCTAGAGGTCCTCTCTACCTGAATCGTGGGAATCAAGGTCTTCTAAGAGGTTTTATACCAAACTTTCAAAAATATTACCTTCAACATCCCAAACAAGACCATCAATGTGGCTTCAAAAGAAAATAACTAAATAACAATTTTAGAGGAAATTTACCTCCTTTTTCTATAAAACCCAATAAAAATAATCACACAGATAGATAACGACAACACAAAATGGTAGCACATCGCCCTATTCTTAGAAAATAGGTATGCAAAATTCTCCTAGAAATGTAGGTTTCAAAAATTGCATCACTTTTGCCAAATATTGGCCAGCAAGATATTGATGGGTCTATTAAGGTAACATTCTTTGATTAGTCTTTGGGTGAGAAAACATGAGATCTCAGACATAGAGTTCTTATTGATAAGTTCTAGGACTTTAACTGTAATAGAGAAGAGTTATTTGCTTGGTTAGATAGTCATTGGTCTGGAGTTAATGAGGCCTCCTTTATAGACCATGGTAAAGATTTTTTTATTGTTGTCTTTTCTAATAAATGACAGAGATAATACTCATCAAATTAAATCTTGATTTCTTCAAGAAGTAGGGTTACATACTCATATTTTGACCCCAAAATTCAATCCCTCCATAGTTATCGATTTTGTTCCCTTTTGGGTTCAGTTAACATCTTTGCCCCTAGAATATAGAGAAACAAATCTAGTTGAAACTATAGGCAATCAAATGGGCATCTTCCTTAATTTTGATAATGTTGAGCTCTTAGTTTTCCATTGTATTCTCCTAGATGCTTCTAAGGATTTTCTTGAAACCCTATCAAAACAATCAAAATATAAGTTATGAAAACAATAAAATTCATTAGAAATTATAGAATTGGTCTATAGAAAGTATCATGTAGAGGGTCATCTTATTAGTGGTTTTTCATAGTCTCTTGGAGGGGTTTAAAATTATTTTTAAGGATTGGGAAACAACCCCAACACTATTCTTTTCTCCTAAGAAAAGGAATTTGATCTTATTTCCAAGGATGCCTCATAGACCACAGTTACAAATATCAAGTGTTTAATGCCAACAACTGAATCCAAAACACACTTTTGTCATTAAAGCTATTATCAATGCGGGAGTGGCAACTAAAGATACATCCATGGAATTCCAACATAAATACTTATGTACAAATTTAAATCTACCTTTACAAGAAAAATGTTTTTCAAATGCTCAAATTAGTCATCAAGAGAAATTTTTGGAATCCTTTCAAAATGGAGCAAAAGTTAGACATGTTGTGTCTTCCAGACAGGATATGTTGGATCAACATTGCAAATTAAAAGATACCTGTTGTCTTTAGTGGGAACTTTCTACAAAATGCCCTCTTGTATTTCACTATGCTCTACTCCATAAGTCATTGGCCTTAAGTTTGAAAATATCATTATACCCAAAATGGCTCAATCCTCAAAGGAAAGATAAGCATAATATTGTTTCTAATCAAACATTTACCCCCAATATTTTTTTATATTCCATAGTGCTCTCACAAGATCATCCTTGGTATACAAAATAAAATCCCTTTTGTAGTGTGATCAAGAGACCAATCATGTTGCTTTAATACAAAATTTCATTTTAGAGATGGTTGTTGAAAAGGGATCTCTACCAAAAACTTCACAAAACTCTAAGTTTGTGCACCATACTTTTCCCAAAGGTATGGAATTCCCATCAAATCCTAAATCACTTAGTCCTCAAAGAGGGGGGATTTCTAATTTAGAAGTATAAATCCAAAATCAAATTCCTATTCTCAATAGAGAAAGTTCGTTGAACTCTAAACAAGTTATTGAAATAGTTTCATTAAGGGGATACAACTTTGAATCAGATCTCATCTCCAAATCATACCATAGGTCAACAGAGGTTACCTTTCTTATTCAAAAATTGACACACATAAAAGGAATGTATATGAAGCATTACATATTCAAGGAAATCTAAATAGTTTTAAGAAAGTAAACCCTCCTCTTTCATAACAATCAACATTAAATCTTATGAACTCTTGAAAGGGTTTTTCCCCTCCACATTTTTAAAAAAGTTTTAGAGGATGAAATTTTTGATAATATGGTTCAGGAAATTCTCATCAATGTGAGAGAAGATATAATTTTAGAGATTGTAGGATAAATAATGAATGAGAGCCCCAAATCAGACACAATCAATCTGAATAAATCTTATGTATTGGTTAATTATGACAAAACTAAATGTAACCAATTTGACTAAAAGTAATAATACTAAGGGGGATGATCCCACAATGCAGTGGTTAGCTACGAACTTCTTACATGGGAGGTCTTGGGTTCAAGTCTACTCGAGGGCCATGTGTTCCACACACAGGTAATGGAGAGATAAGTTGATTCCTGGGCAATGGAAGATAGGACGACACAAGGAGATATAAGGATGTTATTGCCACACAAGCATGAGGATGAGGCCCCTCAAAAATGTGGTCTCATTGGTTCATAGCTCCAGTCAAAAGTGAATATCGCTTCGACTGTGATTGATCAAAGAAAAAAAACTAACAATACTAAGGAAGAGATCACAACATGCATCCAAGCTACCTTAGGCAACAAGTTTAAAACTACAAAATTAAGGAGATGGCCTTAGCAACAAATCTAGAACTTAGCACAATATTATGGAGAGCATGTTGCTCTCTGAAGGTGTAATGAAAATTCTAAAGTGGAATGTTAGGGGTATTAATGCCCCTAAAAAAAGACACCTCATCAAATCACAACTAGAAAAGGGTGAGGTAGATCTGGTGTTGCTACAAGAAATAAACTCTGAGTGGCTTAGAGTCAAACCATTTTCAAAGGATGGAAATTTTGGCTGGTCATTTTGGTCTCTTTATTGGGAGCTTTAGGAGGTTTAGCTATTTTATGGGAAACCTCAAAAATGCAAGTAACTTCAACAATATCAAATACTAATTTCATGTTAGTACAGGTAATGCACTTTGATCAATCATTCATGGTCATTAATGTTTATAGTCCCACTTCAACGAATAGTAAAAAATCTATCTAGGACTCTATATATGTTGCTCTTGACCATCTACAAAATGATAAAGTCTTAATAGGAGGGGATTTCAATGCATTAATATCTCTATAAGACAAACAAGGAGGTATCATTACTCCAACCAAAACCATCCAAGATTTTAATGATTTTATCAATAATAAAGGATTATATGATTGTTTACCATCAAATAGCAATGTTACCTAGACTAAAAAGAGAAAATAATTTCTGCAGATTGTAGAAAGGCTTGATATATTTATTTTTAATACCTCATAGATTCTTCACAAAGGAGTTTCACCCATTAATATTGTTTCATTTTTAGGCTCACACCATTATCTCTTGCATCTTTCTTTCTCAAACTCATTTTCTAAGAGATCATAAAAACCACACTTCAAGTTTGAGAAAATTTGGCTCAAGGATTCAACTTTTTTTCATTTTTTGGAACATTAGTGGTTGAATGCCCCTTTTTACCAGCCTCCAAAATGTTTCAATTATGTAAAAAATTGAGCTTAATTAAGAATGAAATAAACCACTAGAATAGAGCACATTTTAAAAACATTTTTGAAGCTAAGGTTGACATACAACAACAACCTTCCTCAATTAATGAGGAAATCATTCAAAATGTAATCAATATAAACATATGACCTACAAAATTCTTTAAAAAAAAATCTTGGGAAATTATTGTCTCAAGAAGAAATCTATTGGAATCAAAAATCTAAGGAGTTATGGTTAAAAGATGGGGATATAAGTACAAAAAAAATTCACTCATCGACTAAAATAAAAAAGAGCAACAACACTATCTTTCAAACTAAGGATTCCAACAACAATTTGTCAACAAAAGAAATAAAAATTCAAGAGGAAGTGATGCACCTCTTTTCAAACTTACTGGCTCAAAATAATCATGACTCAAAGGATGATGAAGTGTAATTTGAAGTTTTGGATTGTATCCCAAAGTTGGTTTTGGAAGAAGATAATCATAATCTTTTTAAACCATCCTCCTTGGAGGAGGTTACAAAGTAGTATTTTCTCTTCAATCAAATAAACCTTTAGGTCTGGATGGACTCATGGAAAAAGACATTTAAAGGGCATTAGAAGAATCTAGAGGGAATGTTTTCATGCTAAAACAATTCAACTCAACCTTCCTTTCTCTAATCCCCAAAGGTAACAATCCTCCTTCATTTGTAGAGTATAGACCAATCTCCCTTTGCAATACCATTTACAAATCTTCACCAAGACTATATATCATTGAGGTTGGTTGCAATTATTCTAATAATTATTTCTGAAGAGAAAGGAGGTTTTGATCCTAGAAGAGAAACATCATATGGTGCTCTTATAGCACATGATTTTCTCCACACCATTCACACAAACATCATCCCTGCAATGATAATCAAACTAGACATGTTGAAGGATTATGATAGATTTAATTGGGAATTTCTTCACAAATTTATTATTATATTTGGATTTACAATTAAATAGTGCAAATGGAATCTATCTAGTATCTCAAGGGCAAAATTCCCAATCCTAGTTAATGAAGAACCATGTGGTTTCTTTTTCCCAACATAGGGACTGCACCTAGGAGAGCTTTTTTCTCTACTCCGTTTCATTATTCTTGAAGAAGGATTGAGTAGATTCATCAAGTTTCAGTACTCAAGCTTAAGGCAGAAAGGTATATCTATTCCACACACATTTTTCAACAACACACATTCTATTTGTGGATGATACTTTGATGTTTGGAGATGCAACAATGTCAGAGGAAAAGGTCATCAAATCTTCTCTTGATTAATACTACACTATCTCAAGTAGAAAAATAAACACTCATAAATCCAATTTGTTCTTTTCAAATACTCAGGGCTTAATCAATTGCAAAATTTAGAGATTTTTAGGCTTTAAATGGGATTTTTGGCCAGGTACAAATACTTTGAAAGCCCATTCTTTATTGAGGCAAATGAGCGTTCTAATTGGTCTAAAATTTCCTTCTCTAATCAAAAGAAAATCTCCTAGAAAACTAATTGTCTCTCCTTTGTAAGAAGAATCTTATTGATCAAATCAGTGCTTTCAACAATTCCAAAGTAAATAATGTCAGTGCTTCAAATACCTAGGGAATTTCTCTCAAATATAGAGCAAAAAATGAGGAATTTTTTGTGGATTTAAGGAAACGTGGACAGAAATCATAAATTACAAATAGTATCATGGGGAAACCTTTTCATCCCAAATTCAGATAGCGAATCAAGTATACATAATCTAGAGGCTCAAAATTTGACTCTAGGAGAAAAACTAGTTTGGAATTTGCATTCAAAACCATCTTCAATTTGGGAAAAAATAATCTAAGCAAAATACTTTGATTCGAATGAACTAGAAAGAATTTTCACAATTGCAAACCCACCACCCCTTGGAAAAAAAAATATGTGGAACTTCATGTCACATTGTAGAGAAGTGATTTTACCCTACTTGACTTACGCCATTCAAGATGGTAGTAAATTAATGTTCTGGGAAGACTCGTGGAACAACTGGGTAAAAGCACAATGTTGTGTCACACTTTTATAAAGGCATCGGCCAACAAAACTAAAACTGTTTAACTTTGACCGCAGAAAAGTGACATTTCTAAATTGAATTTTGAAATGGTGTAAACTGACCAAATGTAGAAATATTAATGAAATTTATGTCTATTATTTTTCAATTTTTTTATAATTTCAAAGATAGATTTTTCATTGTTGAAAAATGTTGAAAATCAGGGGTTTTAGTCGACGCCACACAAGAAAATGAAAATGGACTTACTTTTTTCTGATTTTTTTTTCCAAGTAGAGAACATGTATATGCAGTGTTAAATAAAAATAAATTAAAAATTTTGATGTATCTTTTTCTCTTTATAATATTTTGAAGTCCAACATAGCTAAACTTGATAGTTTTTGGTCGGTGCCACTTCTTGACTAGTAAATTTATAATTAACCAAAAAAACAAAAAAAACCCTTTTCGAGAAGATTCTCTTGTCTTGTGAAAAATTACTTTTTTATTTTTTTAAAATTTTATTTAATATTTATTTTTTAATTTCTAATCAACTTCTTTTTTTACTTTAAAAAGATACTCGCAATGTTTAATTAATAGAAATTATTCAAAATTATCAAAATAGTGAAAAAATTATATGATTGGAATTGTGACTTCGAGATCTACAAAAGGGTATTTTTTGTTTAAAAAAAAATAGTTCAAATTGATGAAAAAATAGCTAGAAGTTGAATCTGGCAAAAATGCACAAAAAGTGGCCTTTTTGGTGCCACATTGTAGGCCACCTCGGCCTGTTCGGCCGAACTGAGTTCGACTGAACTATTTTAGTTTAGCCGAATGGCCAAAGACTTGGGCACCAAACCTTGGCCCCCACTCAACCAAGGGACAAAATGATTTTTTTGTCTTTTTTTTTGTTTTATTTGCAAAGTCAGTTGCTGGGTTATTAGGCTGAATTTGATGACCATTTGGATGTATTGTTGACGATTTTTACAAGATATTTTTTATTCAATTAAAAAAAATTGATGTTAAATTTAATTTATTAATATTATAATATTTAAATTACATTTATAATTTGAGTTTTTATGCATTTTTCATTTAAATACTGAAATTTTGTCTACATGATTGTCTATTTTTGCTTTCTAGTTTAATTAAGCTCCCATATTTATTCCATTTTGGGGTTAATTAGCTTGTTTTAAGTGCATTATGCCTTTGGCATGATTTCTGTTTAGATAGAACCCTAAATATGATAACAAAAGTATTTCAACTCCCCTTGTCTTCCATTAGTCATTGGGTGTAAAAGAAATTGTTATCATCTTCTTTTTAGGTAGAAGGGCCTACCCTCCCGAGAAGCCCATAAGGTCAGTAAGAGGGGAACAACCCAAGCGGTACTTTCTTCTACCCGCTATATAAATTAATATGTTAGGCGAAAGTCATGACACCTTGGTGATGTGTATCTACACCAACGGTACTCCCTAGTATCTGCACTATGTGTACGCACTCTTATGGAAAATAAGGAGTGGGTCCTTGAATGAGTTATCATCGCATGGGTAGACACCAAGTTTCGTAGAAGCTCCCCCACTAAACACCTTAGAGTAGTGGCCCACCCTTTTTTTGTCTGAACATCGCGATAGCTTCGGTGCAAGGGGATAGATGGTTTTCCCCCCAAAACACTCACCATAAGGCTCCCGTGGGATGAGACAAAAATTATTGGCTTAGCATAAGCTACTTGTAGCTTTCCAAGGAGAGGGTGATAGGGTCATCCTTCCAGTCCTAGAGACCCCTAGCTGTCCACTCATGAAAAAGGAAAAATTAGTGAATACACTCCTCAAGGTGTCCCTACACTTAAGCTGACAGAGATTCCAGGTTGTGGATTGAAGTTACCACCATGAGAATATTGACCTTAGGATAAGAAAGTGTTTGATGTGTTTTCAATTGTGTTTAAAGACCTATGGAAATTGGGTTAAATTTGGCCTATGAACATACACATTGGTCACGTTAGTTTTTATATTATCACTAGTTGTAATGATCATTGTGTCTTCTAGTTTGCAATATTTGAAATGGCTTAGTATGTGTGTGTGTGTATGTGTATGTGTATGTGTATGTGTATGTGTATGTGTATGTGTATGTGTATGTGTATGTGTATGTGTGTGTTGTAAGGAAAGAACAGTGTAGAAACGCCTTCCTAATATCAATTAATAGAAAGATAATGCAATAATGCAGTTTAAAACTTTTACAGAATGTTAAGAATAACATAGGCAAAATAAATAGAATCAACACAGAGATAGAACACCAAGAATTACGTGGGAAAACCCTTTCGGGAAAAAAACCACCACCAACAATTGAACACTTTATTTCCAGTAAATGAATTTACAATAAAGTTTCAGTCTACAACTACTGGTATTCATTCTCAGATCGTTCTCAGATTCTCACTAACTAGACACTACAATCGGCATACGATAATCAGTTACATTCACCATAGTTATCCAGTGGCTTCATATATAAGATTGTCGACAGTTCATCTGAGCAACTGCACCAATGGTTTGAAGTCTAACTATTTACGTTAGTCTGCATTCATGAGAAACACAATATCCCACATGTACCAGGAAGTCAGGTCAGTTCGTATTCATATACACCCACAAGATCATCTTTAGTGTCCAAGTGTTCACCTTTTGGACTTTGGTTTGAGCACACACCCGTAGTCAGTCTCTACTCCATCGGCCATCAAAAAGACCACAAATGCTTCGCTTTGATCTCTTGATGAACCAATAGATGACTCCACTAATGCGGCTCCAGACAGGTCGACTCCATCGACTCATCAGAATAGCCTTTAATGGGCAAACCCGATCTCCCGATGATACCAAAGCGACTCTATCAGGCCATAGTCATAAGCCAACAATGTCATCCTGGTCTCCAATGATACTCTGATCACCGAAGGTGACTCCATTGGTCATTGGCATAGCTTCCATCTTGTCAACCCGATCGCCGATATCAACCCGATCACTGAAGGCGACCTCATCGAGTCAACGGCAAGACAATCAAACTGGCTACCCCGATCTCTGATAACACCGAAGTCGACCAAAATGGATCCATTGGGTAATCAGCATAGCATTCATCAAGCTCCTCCGATAGCCAATGACATCCCGATTGGCAAAGGCGACTTCATTGGGTCATCGGTGTAATGCTAACCAAGCTCACCCGATAGTCAATCAACATGAAGGAGGTTCCATCGGCCCATCGGTTTAACATGAACATTGCTTCTCCGAAAACCCAATGAAGAAGGATACATCGGCAAGAGTCACATTGAAAAAAAAGCCTATATGTTCTCTAGTTGTTCCATCGGGGTAGGTTACACTGATCAGTCTAAACACAAGTCAAGTTAATTTGAGGCACATTTCCAACATATGTATCTGTGTGTATGTGTGTGTATATGTATGTGTGTGCATGTGTGTATGTGTGTATGTGTATGTATGTGTGCATGTGTATATTATGTGTGTGTATGTATGTGTGTATATGTATGTATGTATGTGTGTGTATGTGTGTGTATGTGTGCATGTGTATGTGTATGTGTATGTGCATCATGTGTCTATGTGTGTATGTGTATATGTGTGTGTATGTTTGTATGTGTATATTATGTGTGTGTGCATGTATGTATGTGTGTGTATGTGTGCATGTATGGGTCTATATGTGTGTATGTGTGTATGTGTGTATGTGTGTGTGTATATATGTGTATGCATGTGTATCTATGTATGTGCATGTCTATATGTTTATGTATGTGTGTGTATGTATTTATGAGTTAATGTGTGTGTATGTATGTGTGAATGTATGTGTGTGTGTATATATGTGTATGTATGTGTGTGTGCATGTGTGTATGTATGTATGTATGTATGTATGTATGTGTGTGTGTGCATGTATGTGTGTGTGAATCTATGTGTTGTTTGCATGTGCATCTATCTGTATGTGTGTATGTATGTATGTGTATGTATCTTTGTGTATGTGTGTGTGTTTGTGTGTGTATTTATGTATGTGTATGTATCTATGTGTATGTGTGTGTATGTGTGTGTATGTATGTGTGTATGTATCTATGTGTATGTGTGTGTATGTGCATCTATGTGTACATGTGTATTTATGTATGTATGTATGTTTGTATGTGTATGTATGTGTGTGTGTATCTTTGTGTATATGTATGTGTGTATTTTTAAGTGTTCGTGCATGTTTGCATGTATGTGTGTATGTATGTATGTATGTGTGTATGTGTGTGTGCATGTATACATGTGTATGTATGTGTGTATATATTGTGCATGTATGGGTGTGTATGTGTGTATGTGTGTATGTGTGTATATGTATATGTATGTGTGCATGTATATCTATGTATGTGTATGTGTATGTGTATGTGTATATGTTTATGTATGTGTGTGTGTTTATGTGTGTATGCGTATTGTATGTGTGTGTATATGTATGTATGTGTGCATATGTGTATATATGTGCATGTATGTATGTGTGTATGTATGTGTTTATGTATGTGTGTTTGTGTGTGTGCATGTATGTGTTCTTTTCATGTCCATCTATGTGTATGTGTGTGTATGTATGTGTGTGTATCTATGTGTATGTGCATCTATGTGTACATGTGTACATATGTATGTATGTTTGTGTGTGTATATATGTGTATATGCATGTGTGTGTGTATGTGTCCATGCATGTGTGCATGTATGTGTGTATGTATGTATGTAGATGTGTGTGTGCATATATACATGTGTATGTATGTGTGTGTATACATATGTGTATGTATACATGTGTGTATACTTGTGTGTGTGTGTGTGTGTGTGTGTGTGTGTGTGTGTGTGTGTGTGTGTGTTGTTTGCATGTGTGTCTATGTGTATGTGTGTGTATGTGTGTGTGTGTATCTATGTGTAAGTGTGTGTATGTGCATCTATGCATATGTGTATGTGTATGTATGTGTATGTATGTGTATGTATGTGTGTGTATATGTGTATATGTGTGTGTGTGTATGTGTGTGTGTATGTGTGTGTATGTGCATATGTGTGTGTATGTATGTGTATGTATCTATGTGTATGCATGTGTATGTGCATCTATGTGTACATGTGTATGTATGTATGTGTATGTATGTATGTGTATATGTTTATGTGTTTATGTATGTGTGTATGAGTGTATGTGTGTGAATGTATGTGTGAATGTATGTATGTATGAGTGTATGTATGTGTGTGTGCATGTATGTGATTTATGTGTATGTATGTGTGTGTTGTATGTGTATGTATGTGTGTGCATGTATGTGTATGTATGTGTGTGTATGTGTGTGTATGTGTGTGTGTGTGTGCATGTGTGTCTGTGTATTTTTGTCGTGGTTGCAAATCCTGACAATATAGAAGGGGTTGACTATTACCTACTATGATGCACAAGACCAAAAAGTAAATTGTTAGAATTGTGGAAGATGGTGATGGGCAACAATAACCCATTGGATTAGTCATTGTTGAAGGTATTTATTATCAACAAACGAAGATAGATAACAATGGTTTTACATTTACTGAATACATGCCCGACCAAAAAGTTTTGCATTATAGTCACTTAGTTATAGCAACAAGGCTACAATTTGAAACTTTACAAAAAGGAGGTTGTGGCCCCCAAAACTGGAGGTTTCTTATCGAAGATCATGAAAGGATATTAGAGATAGTAAAGAACAAAGAGGATCCATATTTTATGTACCATGAGCTCACTTGATTTATTCTAGAACAAGTGAATGCGTGTATTTTTTTTAGCTATTTTTTGGATCGTCATACATTTGTACGTATGTACATTTGAGCAATTTTTTGGATTGTCGTACATAAGTATGTATGTACATTCGAGCTAATATATATATATACATTTGAGTTAATTTGCACACTTTCATTTAATTTGTCTCGGTGGATTATTTTTTTTGAATTGAGTTGATTAATTGATTTGAAATGAGTTGATTAATTGAGTGGATTAAATGATTTGAATTGAGTTGATTAATTGAGTGGATTAACTAATTTGAATTGAGTTGATTAAATGATTTGAATTGAGTTGATTAATTGAGTGGATTAATTGGTTTGAATTGAGTTGATTAATTGATTTGAATTGAGTTGGTTAATTAAGTGCATTAAAGGATTTGAATTGAGTGGATTAATTGATTTGAATTGAGTTGATTAATTGATTTAATTGATTAATTCAAGTAACTAAATCAAATCAATAATTAATG
Organism: Cryptomeria japonica; assembly: GCF_030272615.1. Taxonomy (NCBI): domain Eukaryota; kingdom Viridiplantae; phylum Streptophyta; class Pinopsida; order Cupressales; family Cupressaceae; genus Cryptomeria; species Cryptomeria japonica. Next base: position 128,414,067 of record NC_081413.1, on the reverse strand, counting down.
TAATTTAGCTAACTAATTAATCGATTAATTGATTTAATTAATTTATTCAAGTAACTAAATCAAATCAGTAATTAATGTAATTTAGCTAACTAATTAATCGATTAATTGATTTAATTAATTTATTCAAGTAACTAAATCAAATCAGTAATTAATGTAATTCAACTAACTAATTGTAGTCACATGAATATGTCCAGTTTAATTAAATGAATATTTGCTATTTATTTGATTAAAAATCCACTAGCCATCAGTTAATTAAATTAATATTTAATTAATTAATCTTCAAATATTCTTCTATTAATTAAATAAATTATTCAATTTATTTTAATTCATTCATTAAACCAATATTCACAATCAATTAAATGAATAAATTCTATTTATTTAATTTAATCCCCTTTCTTTTTTTAAATAAAAAACATCTATTTAAATCATCAAATCCCCTCCACTTGCATTTTCCTACAAATGCAAGTTGCAACCACAAGTTGAAATAAATTAATTTAATTTTAATTTTAATCCTATTTTCCCTCACCCACCAAACCCACTTGCAATCCTAACCCCCTTCTAGATTCTTCTAACCCCTTCTTAATTAGCCCAATCCATCCCCTAATTATTGTCACATTCCTAAGCAACTTGAAGTCACTTCTCAAAGACTCCTAAGTCTTTTGAAAAGCATTTAATGCTTTATGTGTTGAACAAGCTAGCCTCTAAAGTCTTCCAAACCACTAATGGCTCTTACATGACCATTTATGGTTAACCCCTAACTCAACCCTCATAAGACCCATGTGTCTTCTCAAGCATTTATTGCTTTGACCATGGTTATCCCTTTAACCTTTGCACAAGAGTTTATCCATTGGATAAAAGCATTATTCTTTGAATAATGAATTTATTCACTCAACCCAACCTTGACCTTAACTCCCAAGTTAACTCTCAGGTCATGTCAAGCATTTAATGTTTCTCCCTCTCCTCTTAACCTATCTCATATTGACACTTGTCATCCTAGGTTTGGGTTGAAAGCCCTCACATGGATTGAATATCATTCAATCCTGACCCTTATTGAGATTACTCAATCTCAACCATCCATTGCTCCATTTTTTCTATAAATAGAGCCCATTTCTTCATAATCCAAATCCTAAAAAACTTGTATGCATTTACATTATAGTCATTTTTAAAGAGCATTAGATAATCAATCATATTCACTCTTTTGTTTTAAAATCAACACTAGCTAACTAGATAATCTCTTGTTTTAACTCTTGTTCACATTTGCATAACATTTTAGATTAATCATCATTTCAATCTTGAATCTTCATAAGGCATCCATAGTGCAAAAAGTTGTTGAGAGCTACACTAATTTGGAGCTTGGAGAGGAGAGGAACAAGGGAGAAGGAGCTAAGAGCATGTTAGAAGGCACTTGGAGATGCCTTGTTGTATTTGCTTCCATAGTTAAATATTTCATCATGTTTTTAGTGTCTCTTTTGATATGCCTGCTTAGACTAGTTTTTGGTTGATTGACACTAACATCTATCTTTGTTTCTTGTGTTTTTGTGTGTTATGCAACCACGGATTTTAGTCTAACATTGTTCATTTTGCAGAGCATCACTAATTATTTGATTAATTGATTTAATTAATTAATTAAAGTAACTAAATCAAATCAATAATTAATATAATTCAAATAACAAATATCAAGATTTATCATCTACAATAACATGATCAATTCTATATATGTAACTTGAACTAAATATTAAAAATATAATATAAGCTTATAGACACGAATAAATAACAAACAAGAAATCTCATCAAACAAGTTTCAGGTACATAAACAAATATATAAGTATAAAAATATCATCAAACAAGTATCAGATACATATAATATCATCAAACAAGTGTCAAATATGTATAAGTATAAAAAAGAGTACATGCATGAGCTACATATAATATCATCAAACAATGATTAGTGGTCCCTAAACTAGCTCAGTGGGCGCTCCACTGATCCATGATCTGAATGCTCTCCCTGCACAAGAAAGTACATGTACACATTTAGCACATGTATATATATAAACAAATGAAAATATTATCTAACTAATACTTGTATGGAAATTTTACTTCAACATAAGTACATGTCCAAATTTTACTTGATGTGATCCATCTGATGAATGAGTAGAGCGTGCATGAGCCACAGCTATCCGAGATGACGAACTCAAATGTGGATGTAAATAATCTCCTAACGTCTCCAATGGAGCACCATGTTGTAAATAATCTCAAATTCAAACCTTGTTAACAATTTTGAAGCTGAAATCCACTATTTAAAATCAAATAAATGATATGACCTTAAAGAAAAAATAATGTATACCCCATGAGATTCCAAGGCTCTCCCAATCCTATTGATCTTAGATGTATGGAAGGACACCTCGTCAACATCTAGATCTAGTGATGCATCCTCTAAATTGTGAACAAGAAGACTAGTAAAGCCACCATGAGTTCCAGCAGGAGGTGTGAAAGTCATAGGACGTAGCGGTGTAGGTTGTATGGGCCCAAGTATTGGATCAAGTGGTGTAGGCTAAGGATGTGTAGGATCAACATCAGTATGTGGTGGAGGGGTTGTAGGGTGAACTAGAACTCCCTCCTCTCTCCCCATATCACCCTGACACGCTCCACCACCAGCATCTCCATGTACAAGGAGTCTTACCTCTCTCGATGCATCCTCGAGTGGGATCCTAAGAACCGTACAAGAGTTGTATATACATCCAATAGGTCACTGGACAACAACACACTCATCCATTGTAAAGGATCAACCTCTGTCAACTGAATGGTGTCAACAAGAGATGGTATGTCCAAATGGGCATAAGGATTAGTGCCATTGCTGGGCGTTGCCTCTGTATCTCATGAAATGGTAGTTTGGGACCATAATAGATATCTCCCAATGCATTCAAATGTCATTTTACTGACCTGCATGGCAATCTCTACGATGCTAGAGTAAATATCTCATCTGGTATCATCTGTTGTTGCATCGGTTGCATGTGCTAACTCCAAACGTTTTGGTAGGACCAAAAGGTTTGGACCAACTAATGCTCGTTTATTAACAAGTGTCGGTACCTCTGGTTGTTTGTACCTATCACAAAGCCTCCCCCTACCCTGTCCTGCATTCCTTGGTATACTAGTATAATCCACATCGACGACCATATGAAATTCTGCAAACAATTGTTTACAAAAATAGAGTGGAAACTCATCCTTCTATGGCCACCTACCATGAGCTGCCAACCATCTAGGATAAATGAAAGGGGCCACCATCATATCAATGCATTTGGTGACTAAATAACCCCTAATCCTCCATGTATGTGTCTGATAGGCAAGGAACATGGTATGGACCTATGTAATAGAAACACACATGTTCACGGTGTCTCGTTTCATCGTTCCAGTCACACTCCTAGAAAGGGATGCATAGAAGGAACTCCCTCATCTCTCCCCATATCACCTTGGCACACTCCTCTACTAGTGTCTCCATTTACAAGGTATCTCACCTCTCTCGGTGTATCCTCGAGTGGGATCCTAAGAACCATTGCAAGAGTTGTATATGCATCCAATAGGTCAGTGGACAATAACACACTCATCCATTGTAAAGGATCAACCTCTGGCAACCGAATGGCATCAATAGGAGATGGTATGTCCAAATGAGCATAAGGATTAGTGCCACTACTGGACATCGCCTTTGTATCTAGCAGAATGGTAATCTGGGACCGTAATAGATATCTCCCAATGCGATCACATGTCTTCTGACCAACTTGTGTGGCATTCTCTACGATGCTAGAGTAAATATCTTGTCCGGTATCATTTATTGTTGCATCGGCTGCCTGTGCTAACTCCAAATGTTTTGGTAGGACCAAAAGGTTTGGACTAACTAATGCTCATTTATTAACAAGCGTTAGTGCCTCTAGTTGTTTGTACCTATCGCAAAGCCTCCCCCTACCCTATCCTGCATTCCTTGGTATACTAGTATAATCCACATCTATGGCCATATGAAATTATGCAAACAATTGTTTACAAAAATAGAGTGGCAACTCATCCTTTTGTGGCCACCTACCATGAGCTACCAACCATCTAGGATAAATGAAAGGGGCCACCATCGGATCAATGCATCTAGTGACTAAATAACCCATAATCCTCCATGTATGTGTTCGCTAGTCAAGGATCATGGTATGGACCTATGTAATAGAAACACTCATGTTCACGGTGTCCCATTTCATCGTGTTAGTCACACTCCTAGAAAGGGATGCATAGAAGGAATATGTAGAGATCATTATAAGGATTGTATGTCCTAATGTTATCAATCATGGAAAGTAGATGATCCCTAATAGCCTTTTCCCTCTCCTTATTAGGATGGGAAGGGGCAGAAAGTATGGTGGTATCAAGGGTGTCTATGGACCTCTGTAAGGAAAGAATGGTCTCAGCTTATGCCGAGACCTACGCTGTGAATCAGTAGAGGTTATTGGTCTAGACTATCTGAATGTGTGGTCGGCACCCTCAGGGTGAACACTACCATCTGACATATGATCATCCATGTGTTAGGTCCCAGAGACAACTGAGAGGGGGGGCGGGGGAGGTGAATCAGTTGTCAAATAAATTCAAACCAAAAACCAATTAACCAACTTGATGCTTAATACCGGTAAACCAGTTAAGTATGCCGGTAGACAATGTTAACATTAATTTGCTATACCAGTAAGGATTAATGCATGAAACATAAACATAAAGTCATCCACAACACATAACACCAATATTTGTATGTGGAAACCCTGTAAGGGGAAAAACCACGATGGGAAACCTTACCCACAATTAGATGATACTACTGCAGATAGTAAGTGTACATAAATGGGGTCTGCACAAGCAAAAAGGCCAATAGCCTAGAGCTCACTACTCAATCACAAAATGAGAGTCACGCTGACTACAGTTGGATGGTTAAATCCAATAAGAATGTACTGCACAAAATAGCATCTTCATATGTTGGATTCAGTACCAGTGTAATGTTGATATGCTTATACAAAAACCTAGCTTCACCTTCAAATGATGTCTTCGTGTATACCTCTGCTTAATCTCGCATATACCTTCACTCAATTCTTTTTCGCATTCCACACTTGATCTTACAAATAAGATCTTACATTTATACCATAACCTAAGACCAATTTTAGTAGGTCGGCTCTACAAGATATTACAATAAACATTTTACATACAATATAATATCCGATGCTATAACTGATTAAACATGTTGGCTTAATGCATTTACATCAATAATAAATCATCTCCATAGTGTGCCATGCTGATCTGGAAAAGATAAACCTGTCGGTGTAACCCTAAATAACCTTGGACCTATTTGCCGGTAAAAGCAAATATGCAAATATGAATATACCAACAATCAATTCTTCAAAACAAAGTGTCCACATGATGTCTTCGACATTATCAAGTGTCTTCCATATTATTCCAGGTATCGGTGAACATTATATCCTACTGGTGAACCATATACCAGTAACTGTGCAATAGTTACTTGCTTGCCGGTGAATGTTGCCGGATCTCCAAAGTGCTTGTTTTCAGTAGGTGTTGACATCAATGACAAAACCATACCAAAATACCAACAATCTCCCCCTTTGGCATTGATGGAAACACAAGATGGAAAAACCATCAAAGTGCCAAAACAGAAATGCCAAATACCAAAAACCAACAATCTCCTTTAGACAACAATTTCTCCCCCTCGGAGCAACATGTGTTTATCCAAAGATTTATTTTCAATACCAATCTCTCCTCAAAAGATAATGTGTTTTTCCATAGATATCTCTCCCCCTTTGACATCAAATGCCAAAGTTACAAAAATCAAGTTCATACAAAATACCAACTACTCCCCCTGAGAAGTAGCTTCCTCATCAAAGACCAGAGTAAAAGATTTGTCTTTGTAATTCTATCGGTTGATGACAATCATCAACTGTCTAAGTCTCTACCGGTGGTGGTATGACTCCAAGTTGATCTCTGAGATATTCAAAAGTCTCCTTAGGCAAAGGTTTTGTGAAAATATCTGCAAGTTGTTCTTTAGTATTCACATAAACCAGTTTTATCTCTTTTTCTTCAACTTTTTCCCTTAGAAAATTCAGTTTGATAGAAACATGTTTTGTTTTAGAATGTAATACCAGATTCTTAGATATATCAATTTCTGTAGTGTTATCACAATAAATAGTAATGGGTTCCTTGCATTTTACCTTTATGTCTTTCAACATTTGTTTAAGCCATAGTACCTATGTACAGTTAGTTGCTGCTGCAACATATTCTGATTCTGTTGTTGATAAAGATGTACAGCTTTGTTTCTTACACAACCAAGAAACTAATCTCTTTTCAAGAAAGAATGCTCCTCCAGTGGTGCTTTTTCTATCATCCACATCTCCTTCCCAATTTGCATCTGTGTATGCACATAGGTCAAAATTTTCATCTCTAGGATATCATAATCCAAGATTTTATGTGCCTTGTAAGTACCGGAAAATCCTTTTTACTGCCGATTCATGATTTTCCCTAGGATTACTTTGAAATCTAGAAACAATACATACTGCATTCATAATATCAGGCCTGGTTTGTGTCAAATACAGTAAACCTCCTATCATAGATTTGTATCTAGTTGGATTAATAGGTGTAGATTCATCCCTTTGAGATAATTTGTCATTTGTAGTAATAGGTGTGCTTACTGGTTTAGAGTTCTCCATCCCAAATTTCTTTAGTAATTCTTTCAAGTACTTGGATTGACTCAAAAATATACCTTTACCAGTCTGTGAAATCTACAATCCTAAAAAGAATTTTATTTCTCCAATCATAGAGATTTCAAATTCTTGTTGCATTTTAATAGAAAATTCCTTACATAATCCATCTTCTCCTCCAAAGATTATATCATCAACAAATACTTCAATAATCAAGATGTCATCATTAGTTATTTTGTAATATAAATTGCTATCTGCATTTCCTTTAGTAAAACCAATCTTTAAAAGACACTTATCCAACCTTGCATACCAAGCTCTTGGGGCTTGTTTTAATCCATACAGAGCTTTTCTTAACCTGCAAACCATATCATTTTCATCTATCAAGGAAAATCCATGAGGTTGTTCAATATATACTTCCTCTTCAAGATCTCCATTCAAAAATGCACATTTAATATCCATTTGATAAACTTTGTAGTCCTTGTGAGCTGCAAAAGCCAAGAATAATATGACTGCCTCAATTCTGGCTACCGGTGCAAAGGTTTCATTGTAATCAACTCCTTCTTTCTGAGAATATCCCTTACACACTAGTCTTACTTAATTTTTGACAACCTTACCATATTCATTAAGTTTGTTTCTAAATACCCATTTGGTTCCAATTACATTTTTATCTTTAGGCCGGGGAACTAATGTCCAAGTATTATTTTTCTCAATTTGTCCTAATTCTTCTTCCATAGCTTTAATCCAAAATTTATCTTCACATGCCTCATTGATAGATGATGGTTCAATTTGAGAAATAAGACATGCCTCTTCATTTGCCAATCTTCCTCTTGTCATAACTCCTTTAAATTTGTTTCCAATTATCTGATCTTCAGAATGATTCAATCTTACATACCGGGGTGTCTTAGTTTGCTGTTGTTCTTCAATTACTGTGGAATCCTCTGATGATACCGGGGTAACTGGATCTTCATTCTGTACCAGTAGATTCAGTGTAGGTTCATTTGTCACAATTTCTATTGCCGGTTTAGAGTTTATATACCTTGAAGTTCCTCTGAATTGTTCATCAATTTTTACATTTGTACTCTCAACAATTTTCTGCAATCTCTTATTAAAACATCTATATGCCTTTCTCTTAGATGAATAACCAAGAAATATTCCTTCATCACTTCTAGGATCAAATTTGCCAATATACTCATCTCTTCTAATATAACATTTACTTCCAAAAATTCTGAAATACTTAAGAGTAGGAGTATTACCAAACCATAGTTCATGAGGGGTCTTACCGGTTTCACCTGTGATGTGAACTTTGTTGAATGTATAGATAGTAGTGCTAATTGCCTCTCTCCAATACATGTGGTAGATTTGCTTCTAATAACATACTCCTTGTTGCATCCAAGATATTTCTATTTTTCCTTTCAACAGCTCCATTCTGTTGTGGTGTCCGAGGTGCTGATAACTATCTTCTGATTCCATTTACTTCACATAATGTATTAAAGTCCTTAGATGTGAATTCTCCTCCTTGATCTGATCTTAAACATTTGATTTTCTTACCGGTTTCATTCTCAACCATTGCTTTGAACAGTTTGAACTTCCCAAGTGCTTATGATTTTTCTCTGAGAAAAGTAACCCAACACATTCTAGAATAATCATCAATAATTAGCATGAAATATCTATCACCTTGTAAGCTTTTAGTTCTAGCTGGACCACATAAATCAGTGTGAATTAAATCGAGAGCATTATTGGATTTTTCTAGAATACTTTTGAAAATAGCTCTAACTTGTTTTCCAAATTGACATTCCTTACAAATTGTATTCTGAGGTTCCACAATTTTAGGTAGATCTCTAACTGCCTTAGAAGTACTGATTTTTACCATGCAATCAAAGTTTACATGACACAGTCTCTTATGCCATAACCAACTTTCATCTATATGTGCAATTAAGCATGCCTTTTCACTGTTATTCAAATGAAAGATATTACCTCTAGTTTGATTACCGGTTGCAATTTCCAAACCAGTTCTATTCATGATTTTGCATTTTCCATTTTTAAATTGTAACTGAAATCCTTTCTCAACTAATTGACCAACACTTACAAGATTATGTTTTAATCCTTCAACATAGTAGACATTGTCAGTGTTATGCTTACCATCAAGAGATATTGAACCCTTACCTTTGATTGAACAAGATTTGTCATCTCCAAATCTTACTAAACCTCCATTGTATTCTTGAAAGTTCAAGAATTTACCTTTGTCTCCAGTCATGTGATGTGAGCATCCTGATTCAATGATCCATTCATCCTTTGCTTCAACTTTGGCTGCTAGGGCTTGTTCTACTGGTTTAGTAGTAGGTGTCGGTTGATCCTTTGTTATAGCAACAAAAACCCATCCATTGTCTATTGGATCCTCATCAGAATCATCAATCACACCTTCATCAGCAATGTAACAAGATTTGTCTTTGTTCTTCTTAAATCTGTATCTCTGATATTTAGGATTAGGCTTGTGTAGCGTCGTAAATTGTACGCACTTGCTAGGGTGGTACAATTTCACACCTAGTTTAGCACCCGCCTTGGTGCATTTTACATTTTGCATTGCATTTCTCCTTTAGCACTTAATTAATCAAATTAATTAGGTCTAAGGTCCTATTTCACCATTCTCCACATCATAAAGTTGGGCCCTTTCGTTAAAGCGTGCCCTTTTCATTTTATTCCTCCAATACATCATTCAATCAAAAACCCTAATTAGGCCCTATTCTGAGCTTGGGGGCTTGATTTCGGGGGTCAAAACATCTCAAAGTCACATGTAACTTCGGGATTCTCTCTAAAATCATCATATCTGACAGCCCTGAAAATTTGGTGAAAAGTTGCCGGGACCATGGCGCCCGGAGTGCACACGGTCCCGGACATTTTTCCCGAAATTTTAGGAGCGCGATCCAATCATAAAATAAAGCTTAACCCCAAGAAATTGGTGGGATATTCAATCTCTAGGTTGGCCAAAAGATGAAATTATGACCTAGGGTTTCATACATAAGAGCTCTCTTTCTTCATTTGAAAGGATCCGAATTTTGTTTTCAGGAACCTCATATGCAGTGAAAGAGCAGATCTTGGAAGACTTCAACAACATTCAACATCCCTCTATCAAGCATTCATCAATTCCATTCATCCATTTAGGGCTTGGAAGACATTGAAGAACAATAGGAGATTATCGACTGAAGATTGGCTTGTACCTCTCCCTTGGGGGTTGGGTATGATTTCATGTTGTTTTCATGTCTTTGCATAAGCTTCAATATCTCATTTATTCATGCTTTAGATCACTTTGCATCTTGATTTAGAGCATTTACATTATCATTTACAAGCAATTAGGGTTTACTTTCTAGGCTGCTCTAGTTTGCTTACTTGTATTTTAGATCTTGCACACACACAAGGTCTGCACACACATTACTTTTACAATACAACTTGGCTATTCGTGGAGGTGGAAATCACCAAAGCGGGGGTTTGACTAAGGGAAAACCCTATATAGCCACCCAAACACCTTTTTTAGATACAAGTGCAGGTTTCGAGACTCGGACGATGCCGCAGGTTGCAGATCCGGGAAAAGCAGGTCGAGACAGTACCCCACACCAAATTGCAGAGCAAAATACCAGGACAGGGGCGTGGGGCACCCTGGTCCTGCCAGGACAGGGGCGCTGGGTGCCCTGGTCCCTGGGACAGAGGCACTGGGCACCCTGGTCCTCCTAACAGACAGCATTTTAGACAGTTTCCAGAGTGCAAAACAACAGTTTTAGGTGCAGTTCCGAGACAGAATCAGGATAGTGGTGCCCATGCCCCCGTCCCGAACATTTTTAGTCAAATTTTGACTCCGGGTACGCATCTGCATTCTTGTTTTATCCTTGTGTTTACAGCTTTCCAGTGTTTAAGTTCAATTCTGCAATCTTGTTGTGAGCTCATATTTGCATTTTAGGGTTAGGAATTGAACTTGCATAATCTTACCTTTCAATTACAACAAAGGAATAGAAACCCTAATAGGTAGCCCGTGGCTCTCTCTTTCACAAAAGGAAGTAGCCAATTGTGTGATACCTCTAGGCTCTTTCGTATTCCGTAATGTGTGTCAAAAGGTAGGATTAGGGCATGATAACCTAGTCTCGCTTTTTCTACCACACAGCTTGTATGTTCTTCTAGCTTCTTCTCTTAGTCTAGCATGTCTATCAGGGCATCTCGAAGCCATATGACCAATCTTATTGCAGTTAAAACATTTAAAGGATGCTTTACCTTCATACTTACTTCCAACTGGACCTTTTGGCATTTTTCTTGCAAATAGTGCTTCAAGTTCTTCAAGCTCTTCATTCTCCTTCCTAGTTTCTTCAAGTTCTCTTGCATAAAAGGCTTTCCAGTCTGATTTGTCAAATGATGGAGTAGATGATGTTGATGCTTTAAAGGCCGAATCAGTTTTTATAGTACCAACAGGACCAAATTCCTCAATTTCAAAGGCTAAAAGTTTTCCAATCAATGTATCCCTAGTTACTGATGTATTAGGCATTGTTCTCAACTCATTTATAGTAGTAACCTTCGTTTTATATGCTGGTGGCAATCCTCTTAATCAACAAAATAACCTTAATAAATTCAAATGGAAATATTTTTCAAAACCCCCATTTCCTAATGATCAAAAGAATCTCCTCTTAAAATTGCTTCAAAAGAGATATGTATCTAAATTCAAGGCCATAATTCTTTATTTGGGTTGCATTAAATACAATTTTATATAATGTTAAGAAGGGATACAAGTATCTAAGATTCCAAGGAACATCAAATTCTTCAAGAGAATTTGCATTTCATTGGAATGAGGTTGTTCTCCCAAAGGCAAGGACCTTCATATGGCTTGCATTAAAAAAGAGAATCCTCACTAACACTCACCTTTCTCATTGAGAAATCACCAATGAGTTCAATTGTGTTTAATGTGTAATTATGTAGCTGAGTCATCTAATCATCTCCTCCTGCATTGTCAATTCTCTCAAAATTGTTGGGGATGGTTATTAAAAAAGCTAAATTTGTTAACCCCACTTTTGAACTCTCTCAAAGATGTACTTGAAAGTTGGACTTTGCTCCATCAAGAATCTTTTTTTGCTATATTTTGGAGAGAAACTCCTCCAATTTTTATTTGGAGTGTTTGTTGGGAAACATATAATAGGATTTTTAGAGGGCATTCCAAATTGGTTGAAAAAGTTATTGAAGTAAATGAGGCTTGTTAGGAATTGCACGCAAAAAATATCAATTATATGCAAATAAAGATTAAACAAAAGAATGAAAAACATAGAAATAATAACAATGAGGAGACAATTTTTAACATGGTTCCCTCAAACTCGGGCTACATCCACCAAAAAGAGAGTCCAATATTATTATCCAACAAATTGAACCAATTACAACCAACAATCTTTCTTGCAACTTAATACCACTACAAAAATGCTACAAAATTCTCTACAAAAAAAACCCCAACCCTTAGCCTTTTATCAAGACTTATGTTAGTTACAAAATTAGGGTTACAACATGTCAGCCAGTGGAAAAAAAAAATACCCGATGTCTTTATAAAATAATAAAACTCATTTGGGGCCTGCGAGGCGCTGCCCCCAGACCCCCATTAAATAATTTGGGGGGAAACCGTACCGATAGAAATGGGGAAAATTTAACCTCTGGGTCTGATTAGGCTCCATATAACAACAAGGCTTCCATTTCAAAAAAATGTTTAAGCGATTACCACCATAAGAAAAATTATTACATCCATTTTCACTACATGGTATTCTAAAATTTTAAAGGAATGGAAACAAATTACACTTCCATTCAAGGGAAGCCTCGTAAACAATGTTCTCTTTAAAACAAACAAAAAATGAATAAAATGGAAACCCCCTCCCCCAAGTTTCCCTAAACTAAATTTTGATGGATCTTCAAAAGGAAATCTTGGTCCCTCAAGGATGGAATGTGTTCTAAGGGTTTGTTTAGGTCAAATTTTCTCCACAGTAACCACAAAAATTTAGGATGGTACTAACAATTTAGCAGAAGAAAAATCCTTCTTACTTGATCTTAAATTGACAAAAAAGTTGGATATTTCTTCATTGATTATTGAAGGTGACTCTTTAAAAACAATCAATTCTTTGAGCTATAAATAAGTTTCTAATTGGAGACTAAATTATATCTTCATAGAAGCATGGCAGATTTTATCCTCTTTTTAAAACCATCAGATCCCTCACTACTACAGAGAGGAAAACAAACTTGTGGGCTATGTGGCAAATATAAGTTCAAATCTTCACTTTATTTGAGGTATTATTAGGTTTAGAATAAGTATGTTGGATTTATATTAGTTTCCTATTATTTATTCCAATTATAGGGTTACATTTTGGCAATGACTTGTGGTACCTTGTTCTTTTTTAATCTTGATTTTATAGGATTTCTTAGTTCACTTTTATAGCTTTTTGTCCCCTTTTTAGAGATCTATTCAAAAGAAAATGTAGGGTGCATCTTAGAAAAAAATTAACCTCAGAGGCCCAAAAACATAAGGATAAATTGTAAACACTCTTATTATAGTCACTAATAAGATTTTTTTTCAAGGCCTTCCCTTTTTTATCATATGAAGCTATACTATCATATAGAATTTGTACCATACATATGCAGGAATTGGTATCTCCTATAGAATATTCTCCTATATTTATGTCATCATGTGTAGAGTTATACTTTTAATTATATTCTAAAGATTTTTACTACTTATATCTCCTATAGAATATTCTCCCGTGTTTATGACATCATGTGTAGAGATACTTTTTATGTATTCTAAAGATTTGTTAATATATATATTTAGTATGACCAACATAGATCCCATACACTAAATCTGACATATGGCTCAAACCTTTTTCTTCCCTGGTTGAGAACTTAGTTCTTAGTTAAGAACTCAAAGCCTCTACTCTCTCGCGTCATCCACCTTGCCTCTATCACTCTCCTCTACACTTTTCAATCATCTCCTTGGTACCTAAGTAGTGTCACCCCAACATTATCATCATGTCACTCATTTTCCACTTTCTTTATTTTATAATTTAAGATAACCTATCTTATATTTTTTCACCAAGTTTTGATCCAAACCCTCATGTTCCACTAGGGCATCTAAATTGGGAGGAGAATTGACATGACTCCTAAGGTCATTTTTCATTCAAGTTAAGCTTACAAGAAACTTTATAGCTTTCAAAGTTGAAGAGACTAGGTCACCTTCTCACAATAGTTCATTAGAAATATACCTCAACTTAATATATTTGAACCTCACATGCCTTTGGTTATGTTAACGACTACCTTACTAATCCTTGTAAAAATGTATCATAGTGAACACTGAATTTGTTTAGTTTTTTATTACACCAACAAACCATTATTCCCAAGAACTGATACCATTCTTCTTAAATGGGATAGTAGGTCATGTATGCTCTCCTCTTTCTCCCTAGTGTGGATTTAAGGATAAAAAGTAATCAGTACCTTAATAAAAATAGGTCATAGTATTTCTAACTAGGTCAAAGTATATTTGTGGGCCTACAAATTCAAACCCTTCCACTTGGTAAAATAGGATTGTTGGAGTGCCTTCATTGCCTTCTTACTTGTACTAAACCCATGTAAAAATTCAATTCAAACCTTTACAGATTTTGACCTAATAAAAGGCAGATATCATAAATCTCTTTCACAATGATGATAATGCTAGCCTTGTAGATTAGGGAAAATACAAAAAATGATGCTAGCCTTGTGTTCAACATGAATATATCAATTATACCTTTGACAATATTATCTTGAGAAAGATTTCCACGGGCCTTAATCACCCAATCATATATAATCAAGATCATTTTTACCAAGAAAATCATAGAACTAGTTATCACTCAAACCTTAATTAAATATATGTTGGGAATCCTTGTTGTCCCCAACTATTTCTTGCATTTTTCTAAACATCCCTAGGATGTTTCAGAATTCTTTTGATTTTGGGGGGATGGTGGGGGACTGGTGCAGGGGCACCAATAGGTCCAAGGGGCCTAATCACCTTTCATTTATGTTCATTTCATGTTTTGTAATTGTAATAAGGACCTTGAGTCCATAATGGAGTCCTTTGGAAGGCCTCAAGGCCAATTTGTTGCTATGTTGTCATGTAGGACCTAATTGGTCAAAGGTGATCAACCATTACCCAAGATGTGGGAATGGTAGGGAAATGATTTATAATCTCATTATAAGCCATTTTTTTCATGTAGGTAAATTTTTAGGGGGCAATTGTGTTATCTCATGTGTTAGAGGCAAAAAATGTAAAAGTTGTCAAAGTTGCTTGTGCAACTTGACAACAAAATTGTCAAACTAATGACAACTTCCCTCCCAACATCTAGGTGGTTCAAAATATGCTTTGGAATGGTTAGGAAGGTGTTTTGAAGGATATTTATCCCTTGGGGGGTTGAGGCATAGGCTATTTATTAAATTTTTGAAGAAACCTAATAAAGCTACCTTTGATTTTCTGAAAATTCTATGTAACAATCAATTTGTACGGATTGGTGATAGTCTCAAAGAGTCATTTTTAGATGACACTATGAATTATCTTTCATTTTTAGGTGATTTGGTGAATTTTTATTGTGTTTGGTGCAATTTAGAACATTTTGAAGTGGATCGGATCTGAAACCATCATCTTTCTTAGGGTTTTGGATAAAAATGAACAAAATCTAACATTCCTTGAGCCAAATTTCCTGATCCCTTTGGGAATGTTATATTTGCCAATTTATTTTAGGATTCAAGTGGTTTCAGAGGTAGCCATGGTGATTAGTGGTAATGGTAGATGGTTTTGACCTGGCATCTCCATATGATAGGTCTACAGCAGGACTAAGTTTATTTTTATTGAGAGACAATTTAAGAGGTTTGGGCACTTAGAAGTGGTGGATTTTGGTGATTTTAGGTTAGGAGAGTCTATTTCAATTTTTGGAATAGTTATTTGCATTCATTCTATGGTAGATGCTTTGGAAAATAGGCCTAATTAGCCTTTTAGGTCTTGGAGTGCAACATTGGTTGACATATCTATATTGAGGGTTATAAGGTTTGGTCTTCGATAGTGTTACAAGTCCCAAAAGGGTGTTATAAAAGAACCTTTTTTGTGTCATTTTTTGGGATTTTTGGGAGTTAAGCCCCATTTACCCATTAAGCAGGGCTACAAGGACTAGGAGGGGTTCCTAAAGCAAGTGACATTCCAAGAGTTTTTGAGCACTATGAAATGGTTGTTTTGAGTTTTTTTGAGTCTCAAAACAAGATAAATGATGCCTCTAAGTGCCCATTCAATTCTAGCCTTAAGTTGATGGTCAAACCCCATATTGAGCAATAAGTGTGTGTTATTCATCTTGAGCAAGAACCATAGTTTGTGGACTGATTAAGTTGATGTTTGTCTAGAGTTTGATATGGAGACACCCTAGTGTAGTGAACTTGTTTCCTTGTTGCATCTTATACTCTGCATCAAGGACATTTACAAGCCATCCCCATATCCCCAAGACACTTTTGAGTAAAGACAACCACATTTTGTTCGAGGATGCATCCCTAGGTAACATAGTTACAATTTTTACATGGAAATGCTTATAAGTTAACAATTTGAAACCTTTTGTTGCTATAGAAACATTCAATAAAATGCATCTAGTAGATGCAAGGCTAGATAAATGCAATGTCATGGACTACATGTTGAAATGTATTATGTTGTCATTGATGTCAAGGTTTTGAAATATTGTTATTAATCTCATGTCATAGTAAAGTATGTTTGATGTCTCTCTTACTATTATCATTATGCTCCAATTTGAGTGGTTTTTTATTGTCTAGCTCATGTTTTGTTGTTTGGAAGTATCTATGGTATATTTCTAGGGTATGTTGCTCATAATTAGTATGTACACTCGCACTCTCATGGTGTTTGGCTCCACACTATGCGCAGTTGAGATTTATGGCTTGTGGTTTGGAATTAAATTAAAACTACATATGAAGTACCATATTCCAACTTTTAGCATATTTGATCAAAAGGACAAAGATTCAGAGATGGAAGAGTTCACAGTGTTAGTTGGTTAACTATGCTAATGCTCTAGATGAATGCACCAAAGGATGGTAACATGTGCAATTCAAATAAAGTGTGTTTATGTTATTTGGGGTTACTACAGTATTTGTTGGGTAATGCATAACATGTCCCCACTCTTGAAGTAATGTGTGGGCTTTAGGACCTACCCAATTATAGGTTTGTTTGAGAAAATTGATTGTGTCTAACTCAATATTGTTGTAAATATATTTCAGGCCGACACAAGAATGCAATTGTCCTTGGAATGCATATATATTGTAAATGAATTTCATTTAAAAGTGGGAAGTTATGTGTGTGAACTATAAAAATGTGCTAACTAATTATTCAATCAATAGAGATGAATTAAGGTGTGTGAATCATGTTGCAGATCCTACATACACTGAGAGATTATTGTGTAGTACGTCAAATCTGACTGATGGTGTAGTCTAAGTCTAAAATGTTTGTGTACTTCCTATCTTGTTTGTAATTGGTGCCTCACAATTTGAGTTGGTGCTCATTTCTTGTATTGCAAGATTGGTGTCTCCTAGGGTTGTTGTCTACAAATTCATTGTAAGGGGATTGGTGTCTCCAATGGGTTGATTCCCATAAACATTTGTAAGTTTCATAGCTCTTAATTTGTGGGGTTGAAGTAGTTTTTCTCATTGTGGTTTTTCTCTTCTAGGTTTCCACATATATTTGGTGTTCTCATGTGTGGATGTGTTTATGTAAATAGTGTGGTTAGTTTTTTAATTTCTAAGGAAATATTAGTAAATGCTACATTAATATTAAAATAAGTTTTGAAATTATTCTAGTGATGAATTGGATTTGAAGTTGCGATTTAGAATTGTTGGAAAATAAATAGGTTTAATACCAAATATTGTTAAGATAAATATTTATCAAATAAACTAATCAAAGGATGAGATAAAGTCTTGGATAGCTACAACATGAAAATCTAAAACACATATGCAAATATGATAATTGAGTTGCCTTAATTGTGGAAAACCAAGATTAGATAATTCTTTATGATGTCAAAAAGTAGCTTGTTTATCATGCTTAATCAACCTATATTATATGAATGTATAACAACACTAAATAATGATTAACATTAGCATAAGATAGCAGAAATAAGAGATAAAATTAGCAACATAATATCAAAACATAACACAATATTTATGTGGAGAAACCCTTAAGGTAAAAACTCCACCAAGAAGAGTGGACAAGCTTGCATTATAAACAATATAAGTGCTTACAATACAATCACTTCCATTCTCTTATTTTCCTCCACCAATTAAACACCTATGTGCATGTCAACAACCTCCTTATTCCTCACATTCATTCTTTGTTCCTACAAAGAAATTTATATTCAATTGTTACTCATAAAATCTACACCAAAAGGTTGATTTTATAGAATGACAAGAGCTCCAAAACCATAAATAAAGGTTCTCAAAGGATACTCTTCATTCCTCATGACCACAATCCTTAGAATGTCTCAACAAAACTCAAAAAGACACCAATTTAACTTCCAATACTTTCCCTCCAACTTAGGCACCCTTACTTGCAAGATAAACATTACATTGAATGTAATAAATAACTTAGGTCACTCTTTTTCCACTTCCTTAAGTCATGAAATATCTTGTTCTATATGTCCATAAGTGCGGAAAATAATATTAAATAAGTGTGTTCACAATCCACTTTTATTGTTGCTACTAGAACCTGTATGCTAGAAAATGTGGTATCAATCTGCAATAGGAGGAAACAATTCAAACACACACATAAAACATTGCATTAGAGGTTAGAAATCAAAACAAAGCAAGTTAGTAGATCTAAACTCTTAAAATCATTCCATGTTCCTCTATCTCCAAGGATCTTCAAGATTCAAGGTGGCTCTCAGCTTGGAGGAGCACTTGATTCTTTAAGATGACAACCTAAAGAACGAGATTTATGATTCTAAGATCTAAATGGAATGCAACCAAGATCCTAGTAGTGATGATTTAGATATGAAACTAGATGATGATAAGATGCAAGATATTGATATGAAGCTTGAACTAGTATGAAAATGATACTAAGATGAAGCTAACATGATATATCTAAGATTAGAATGCTATCAAAATGATCTAACATGCTATTCTATCAAAGAGAGATAATATGCTTAATGTTATGAGACTATAAGTTTTATGCACAAAGACTTCATTTTTCTGAAGAAGGAATGGGCTCTATTTATAGGTAAAATAGGGCAATGGATGGTCAAGATTGGATAATCTTATCAAGAGTCAGGATTGAAAGTTAATCAATCCATGTTTTCAATTCTCACCAATGAAATGGTGACAATTGTCAACAAGAGACTTCTTGAGAGGAGATGTAAGAAGCATTAAATGCTTGAGAAGACATGATGGTTACCTTATAAGGTAAGGGTTAAGGTTAGGTTAGGGTTATCCAATGGATAAAACTTTTACCCAAGGGGTAAACTCTTGTGCAAAGGTTAAAGGGATAACTATGGTCAAAGCAATGAATGCTTGATGAGACCCTTGGGTTAGATGAAGGTTGAGTTAAGAGAAAAAGTCTCTAATCATGCTAGAGGGTTGAGTTAACCATTAATGGTTTGGAAGACTCTCAAGGTTAACTTGTTGAAGACATAAAGCCTTTAATAGTTTTCAAAGACTCTGAGGGTTTGAGAAGTGACTTCCCTTTGCTTAGGGATGTGACAATATTTAGTAGATGGGTTAGGCTAATTTAGAAGTGATTAGAAGAATCTAGAAGGGGGTTTAGGAGACAAGTGGGAGATGTAAGATTTTGCAAGTGGGTGAGGAAAATAGAATTTAATTAAAATAAAATTAATTTATTTCAATTGTGGTTGCAACTTGCATTTGTAGGATTTTGCAAGTGGGGGGATTTAATTAAATGGGCTAAAAGGGGGATTTTAATTAAATGTAAATTTAATTAAATGGGTTAGGAGGGGGATTTAATTAAATGTGAATTTAATTAAATGTGCTAGAAGGGGGATTTAATTAAATGTAAATTTAATTAAATGGCTTAGATAGAAGAAGGGTATATTAATTAAATCTTAATTTAATTAATTGGAAGAATTAAGAATAATTAAATGAATAAAATTCACTTAATTCATTGTGCAACTTTTAGGTGTCTATAAAACCCATCACCCTTTATTAATGAATTACAAATAATGTGAGAATTAAAATTTACCAATTATTTTCCCAATACATCCTAAGTGCCTTAGGATACTTTCCAAATATGTTGAAACCATATCATAGGATTTACAAGGTAGATGGAACCTTAATCCTAACAAGAATATTATGATTCTCCCCTCCACCCTAGTATATTTGTGTGCTTCACAATTGGTATTGGAGCAAAGTTCCTTCGAAGAAGCTTAACAACTTGAGGTATATCCAGGATGGCACACTTAGTCACTCAAGAAGGTCTTTTTTCAAACAAGGCGCCACTTTATGATGAACCCAACTATGCATTTTGGAGAGTAAGGATGAAATCCTATTTAATAGATCTAGGGTTCGATGTCTATCAATTTGTTGCAAATGGCTATGAGATTCTAGAATATCCTCCAAGAGATTAGGTGGGGAGGAGAGTATGTGAGACAAATACAAAAGATAGGAATGTTATTTTATGCAATTTATCTAACTCTGAGTTCATGGAGATAATGTACTACAAGACTACAAAAGAAGTTTGGGATAAGCATTATAATATCTATGAAGGTGATAATGAAGTTAAGGGGGAAATGCTTAAAACCTAATAACGACTATTTGAATGTCTATAAAATTCTTGCACACCTACTCCAAGTTGATAAAGTTGTCAATACCATTAGAGGACTTGGTGAAAAAGTGAAAGAACCAGTGATTATTAAAAAGGTACTCATATCTCTTCCATCTAAGTTTTATTCAAAAGTGTTTGAAATAGAATAAACTAAACATCTATTTTAGTGAAGATTCGAATACATAAGTAAACTTTGTGAGGAAATAAAAGGAGGCTTGGACAAGTATAAAGGTGAGTTGCCATTAAAATGTTTCAATTATGGCCAGATTTGTCACATTGCATCAAATTGTTGCTTTAGTATAGGTAGTAATAAAATGTCACAACATAATAAGAAGAATGGCCTTTATGATAAAGAATATGAGTACTCATCTAATGATTATGATCAACATAACTTTGGAAGTGAAAGTAAAAAGGTTTTGCTCATGGCAATGGAAACCCTAAATAAGGATGCAGTAAGCGTGTACTCTAGAAATGAAGAAGAAGATGTTGAGGTGGATTTTGAAGAATAATGTGCCTACAAGGAGATCAAGAATCTAAAGAAAAGGATTGTGAAACAAGGACTACATATTTTAGAAGATTTCAAATGCAAATAAAAAACCAAAATTGTTTAGTTGGAAGAAGCAAAAAGGATAAATCATCTCACAATAGAAAATTTAAAGACCAATGAGAAGGTTTGTGAAAGACTTGAATTAGGAGTAGTAAACTTGAGAAAGGAATTGAAGAAAGAAAATAGTTGTTAGAGGTACTACACATGAAAATAGACATTGGATTCAATAAAATCAATTTAGTAACACTATTGAGCATTCTAGAAGGGCAAGTCCAAAAAATCTAAATGTATATGGTTCTAAAATTTTATGATCCAATCAACTCAAGGTGACCAAAGACAACAAAAATAAGGAAGAAGAGCTCATCAATATTCATAGATAGGAGAAAATATTCAAAATACAATTCCAGATGGACCAATGTACAACACAAGGTTCAATCATTCTTTCTCTAGCAATTGTTTTAAATGTAGTCATTATGGACATAAGACAATTAATTATAGAAGATTTCCTACAAGGAAGAATAATTTTATGAGCAGAATTGTTTTTGCTCCTCTATTTGATGTCAAAATCATATGTTTTGAGTACAATAATTTTGTACACATTGCAAAACATTGTAGAAGTAATCTTGTGAAAAATTATAAACTCGATAGAAAGGAAATAACCTATATTTCTATTAGAGGAATGAGTCAAAGAAGATGTGGAAAATAAAGCAAGAAGAACATATTTCCAAAAGATCAATAATCTCTTATACTACAATTCATGAGATGTGTGATGGAACTATTAATAAAGGCCACATTGCTTCATCCAATCAAGAAGAATGTGAGACTATAGAAGAAAATAATAGTGTGGTAGTTGTGGACAGTTGTGGCAGATGATGTGATGACCTAAATGTGACCAAGGAAATAGAATGCTTGTTGGAAAAAAGGCATGAAATTTGGCCTTGGTATATAAAGGAAGAGTACGATAATAAATTTAAGTATTTAAAGTAGAAGATGAGATAGATAGATCCTTCTTAATAATTTAAAGGGAATTAAAATTTGAGAGGGATTGTTGACTCCCTACCATAAGAAGGCTCGGTGGTCTTGTGGTGTAGTATAAAATGCATCAGTGCTTCCAATATTTTTCTATTGACAAGGAGAGAAAGTGTCTCCAAGGTAGGATTCAAGTATCCCTTTGCCATTGATGTCAAAGTGGGAGAGAGAAAGCCAAAATGATTATTTGACAAAGAGGAGTGTTTCCATAGGGGATAATTTTTGTGGTTTGTCATCAATGACAAAGGGGGAGATTGTTAAACATTATGTTGTCATTGATGTCAAAGGTGCAGTCAGTACTATCATTGATGTTAGGGCATCCAGAAGATTATTATTATTGGCATGTCATATAAGAGTTCTAGAAAGACAAAGTCAAGTATGTTGGATAGCTCTCCTAGTATAATCATTATGATCTGATTTAATTAGTTTTTGATTATCTATTATACAAAATGACATTGTTTCAAAGAAATGAAAAATTCTGCCCCAGTATGCCTTGGTACCACTGTATAGTGTAAATATTCCCCCTCGGAAAAGGTGGTTGAAAAATTCAAAAATTGAGACAACATTTTTTATATTAGTATAATGAGAAAACGTGTGAAGTTTCGTGCAATTTTGAGATCATTTGAGTAGGCTACAAGTTGTTTTAAGATGGCAGGAAGCACGGGCATCGAGGTGGCAAAAAAACCCTAATTTTGAGCTATAAATAGATATTTTAGGTTTTCATTTACTCATTTGCAATTTGGTAAGTTCTTGGTTTCTGTGCGAGTTTTGTGCTTTCCTTTGAATATATGATCATCAGATTAGTATTAGATCAATTGCACTCATGCTCTCACACTTCATTTTTTGGGCTTAAAATTAACCATTGGTTAAAATTGACATGCATGTATAACACTTCAGTTTGGACTTAAAATTAACATTGGTTAAAATTGACATGCATGTATAACACTTTAGTTTGGGCTTAAAATCAACATTGGTTAAAATTGACATGCATGCCTTCACATTTTAGTTTGGTGTTTTAAATTAACATGCACATGCGTATTCAACACCTAAATTTGGGCTTTAAAATGAACATGAATCAAGTTGCACATAGATTAAATAACACTTGATTTTCTTAAAGGAAAGAATATTTTATCGTGTTTGGGGTGGACCTACTGTTGCATTAACTACCTTTCCACCTGCCTTCAAGGTCTTGGGAGAAAGGAAGGAGGTGAAAATGACACTCAATTTTATTTTATTTCAAGTAGAGAGGGGTATCTTTGACTGGGGATTTCATCACCCTAGAGAGGTACTTCGAATTGGGATGTGTTGGGGATATCATCTCTCCTAGCATACTCTCGAGCGGGTTTTTTGAGCCGCTATATAAACATATTGGTCAGGCGGCTAGAGTGTTGAGTGAATTCAATGTATGTGGGGTCCTTCCATGCACCGATAAGATCAACTAAATTCTTAAGTAGCTTTCTCTCAGAATCCATCGTTGGATCGAGATTCCTCGAATTTTTATAATAAGAGCCAACTTAGTAGCCCAAAATAATGCATTCAGTGATTCTGGGAGTGCGGATTGTACCCCACAGATACCCCTCATGTACCTTGCATTATGAGATGGAAATCCCTCAGTGATAAGATTTTCAGATCTTCGGGGTAAGAGAGACTAGCATGCCTGATAAGTGTGTTCCGTGGAGTGGAGCCAGTGTTGCCAGACTCTCTATATGTTTGTCTTGTTTCGGTATTTTACTGCGGGGGCCTCATTGAATGGTGTCCAATTTATAGCCTAAGATTGTCTTCAATTTCCTTTTATGTATCGTTGTATCAGACCAGTATTGAGTTAGTTATTTGGGCTATTTCAGGCCCTATCCTACGTATCTTTGAATTATCTGAGATTGTTTGAAAAAAACCAGTTCAGTCAGCTATATCTACCTCTAAACAATTATTCTCATACTTGGAAAACCACAAAACTTGTCGTACACACATAATTACTGAAAACAAAGTCTATTTTGAAATGTCAGATAGTCCTACAAACTCAAAGGAATACACACTTGTGACCATAGGTAGTCCTTTCGTGGTCCTCATTTACATCCTTATTATCATCCATAGTCCTTGCATAGTCCTCATTTACTTCCTTATTATCATCCATAGTCCTTGCATAGTCCTCATTTGCATCCTTATTATCGTCTATAGTCCTTGCATAGTCCTCATTTGTGTTCTTATTATCATCCTTATTCCTTGCATAGTCCTCATTTACGTCCTTATTATCATCCTTAGTCCTTGCATAGTCCTCATTTATGTCCTTATTATTGTCCATAGTCCTTGCAAAGTCCTCATTATCATCCTTAGTCCTTGTCTAGACCTCATATACGTCTATCTTAGTCCATCATCATTTGCATAATCATCCTACAAAGGCATAGCATGCGTCTTAATGGGTCTCCCAAGTGATGGTTTGCTCCCCTTAGAGCAACCTAATCTAGTGCCAAATGGCGGTCAGTGAGAAATTATTGATGGTCTAGCTAACTTATCCTAGAAATCAAGGAGAAACGTACCCCAGTATATAGGAGTCGAGTATGAGATAGATATCAAGTATAAAATTGCCTATCGGATTGATAGAGAAATTGTTGTAGAATGCCTAAGAGAAGAACTTGAAAAACTTGCATTGCATAAATCTTGAAATACTCAATAGGTCTCACATCCAAATCCTCAATAGAGAGTCTAGTTTGGTCTTGTATATCCCATACTTAGGTCTAGAGTCTAGTATTAGTTGTCATCTTGCATAAAGTTCTAAAACCACCCTCACATAGAAGTCTTAAATGCCCGTCACAAGGTCACAAAAGGAAAAAGGTATAATGGACCCAAACAATGATCAGTCTCTAAACCTAACTTGGAATATGGATATATCAACTAGTCAACAGTAAAATTCTTAGGCAATGCCCACATTACATGAACTACAACAACATTTAACATGAGAAGAGATTGAATCAGCTCAACAAGACCTGCATGTCCTTATGATCTTAGATGCACTTATACATAGTGATAGGGACAAATATCTCTCATTGTTATTACAAAAAGGGGCGAAATTGCTTGAAGATTTTGATGTCACAAAAATATTACCACTAGGAAATACTCTAGGTCAATATAACATTCAAATGCCGCATATAACACAAATGCAAACAACGACCTCCAATTTTTCTCATAATACACCTATACAAACAAATGTCAGTTCAAACACGAACTCTCAGTCAAGTGCGTCATCTTCAATAATAAATGTTAGCGCATCAATACAGACCATACCGATAATATCATGTCTCAGCATCTGTTCAAACACAGATTCCTCATACAATAAGTGAAACCCAACCTCTAGTTTCCTATTCTATAGGATCAACATATAGTCATCAAAATTCAAATCTAAGTCTTGCTAATACAACAACTACAACTCAGCCAAACATGGGTTCACATATCACTTATTTCATGATACCTAGTGGAATGTACAACACACAAAATTATAATTATAGGACCTTCCAACAACCCACTAGTTATGCTACCATGAATTATTTTGTGGGACATACACAGGCACAAAATGTAACTTTGACTCAAACAAATATTCTGTCACAACAATTATAGAATTTGCAACAATAGGTAACGACTATGCAAACTGGTAACGATAAAAAGAGCTACATATTGTAGGACTTATGTCCTTATCCTTTTGATCACACATTATACATGTCACCTTTCCCACAACATTTTGAAACATCGAAATACAATAGATATCGA
The DNA here is from genome assembly GCF_030272615.1 of Cryptomeria japonica. Taxonomy (NCBI): domain Eukaryota; kingdom Viridiplantae; phylum Streptophyta; class Pinopsida; order Cupressales; family Cupressaceae; genus Cryptomeria; species Cryptomeria japonica. Next base: position 128,388,182 of record NC_081413.1, on the reverse strand, counting down.
GAGAAAGGTGATCCTAGAGACCACATCAGAGAGTTTTTTACGGGATGCATATAGGTTGCAATAGAAGACACTTACCTAATGAGGTTGTTTCCTAAAAGTCTGGGAGGGTTAGCCTTAGAGTGGTTTTCACATTTACCACCAACTATCACATCATGTGGAGAATTAGTTGAACACTTTATTGCAAATTTTTCACATAACATTGAAACCCCAGTCACTTTAATGGACTTGTGTGCCGCGAAACAATATGAGAATGAAACATTTGCATCCTTCATGCAATGATGGAGAGATCTCTATAGGAGGTGAAAGACCATTATTCCAGAAATAGAGCAAGTGGATATGTTCATAGAAAACTTAATCCCTGAGATTAAATATCTGATACAAATGCAATGTTTAACCACATTTAAACAAATCACTGAAAAAGCTCTAAAGTGTGAGAAAGGACTAGTGGAAAAAGGTCTCATTAAGTATGGCAACAACAACAATAATGATAGATCTAAGTTTTGGTCAAAAAATAAAAATGTGACCAACGATGGTGTTGTAGACACTCACACAGTAAATAGAACTCAACCAATTTTATCTTTAGGCACAAGTCAATCATCAAATCTACATACAGAGAGTAACATTGTCTCAACAAATGTAAATGCTACGTAAAACATGAACACAAAGTACCCCAGGGTAAATGCTCCAAGAAGGAATTACACACCTCTAGGGGAACCTATTGAATCAGCACTAAAAATTTAATACAGACAAACATGATCACTTTACCGAAAATAAGAGTATATGAACCAGGTCCTTTCAAACCTACATGGTGGAATGATAATGATTTATGTGATTATCATCGTACTAAAGGTCATGAAATGGCGAGTTTCTATAAGTTGAAAAATTTGGTCCAAGATATGATCGATCAAGGTGACATCACGATCGATAATGATAAACCCTCAACAAACACAAATCACCTAATCTTTAAGGATCCATTTGTTAAACATGACAAAGGGAAGGCTACTATATCAAGAACGCAAGGTAACACAACTAACTACACAAAATTCTCATACAATTATACTATTCGTGACATTAGCTCAGGAGATGTAGTAAAAAATGATTCACAAGAAACACTTGATTAAGATGAACAATATCCAGAGACTCACACAGATGATAACCAAATTTGCATGTTGTCAGAGGAACCAAAATATGATGAAGATAAAAATCTTTGTCTCATGGACTAGGGGCATGACAAACCATTTCATTCAGGATGGTTTGAATATGAACTTATAGCACATATCATGGATGTCAAACTTACACATGAAGACTATAAGCAGGGATATAACATAAACCTTGGCAACACAACATATCGTATAGACAGTTCCTGCAAAAGAGATGATATAGTGGCTACAATCACAATAACTCCCAAAGATAGAGACTGTGCAGTAATTACTCACAGATCAAAGGTAACTTTACAAGGATTACCATCAAACCTACCACCACCAGCAGGGACTTATAATGTTGTTGAGCAACTCAAGAAAACCTCAGCACAGATATCATTGTTTGAACTACTACGGATTTTGCCCACTCATAAAGCCATTCTGGACAAAGCGATTCAAGATTCAGTAGTGGACAGAGATATAGATGAAAATGCCTTCCAATCCATGATAGGAAATTTAGCACAAGGCACTCGCATTGCATTCACCGCATAGGACATTCCTAGTGATAGACTACTCCATAATGACCCGCTACATCTAGAAGCTTACATACATAAGAGAAGAATCAGAAGACTACTCATAGATGGAGGAGCCAATCTCAACATTTGTACTTTAAATCTGGTTAAGGCTTTGGGGTATTATGAGCTTCATATTGATTCATCAAAGAGAATAAATATCAAAGCATATGATGATGATGAAGCTCCCTTAAAAGGTATAGTAACGCTACCTATGAAAATAGGACCTATAACAACAAAGGTTGATTTTCAAGTTTTGGACAGAGAACTGGGATATAACATATTATTGGGTTACCCACATGGATTAACACCATGCAAGCAGTAGCATTGATATTTCAACAATGTGTCCAATTTTCGTATAACGGCATTGAAATCACCATAAAAGGTGATCCAAATCCATTCCAAGACCGTAATTACTTAAAAGAAAGTGTGGATAATCAGGTACCAATTAATCAAGCAGCACCACTCACTACACAAATGTTGTCATTAACAATCATAGAAACACAGAAGAATTTGCCTACAACATCTTCTTTACAGATAAAAGATATTGGTTGTGGAGAATATCCCATTTCAAATACCTCAAATAGACAACAATTGTCTATCTCTCCTAGGTCTTTTGGGAAACCTCAAAATGCAATAATGAAACAAGACAAAAGAAAGGAAAATGTTAGATACTTAGACTCATGTTCTTTCATTAGATGGGGTGATTTACAAGAAGAATCTCTGAATGAAGATGTCAATCATTGGATATACAGAGAAGATGATGACATGATAATACCCAAATTACCTCTAGATCAGTATGGCATTGGGTTCAAAATGCTACCAAAATATGGGTATGATGGTACCATGGGCTTAGGATTACATAAACAAGGAAGATTAGAACCCATTGTACCTAATGACAATCTAGGGAATCAAGGGTTAGGATATAAACATGTGCCACATACAATAGAAGCTAGACAATGCACACTAGATGTACTGAACAAACCAAGGATACCATCAGACTACATATCTCAAAGATAGTTGTCTACATGAGTGTTTCCCTCTTCATCTCAAACAAGTAACCAAGTACCAACATCACCTAGTGCGAGATCAGATGGTGAAGATATGAGATAACTCCTGCAAGAACCTAGCACTGAGTCACACAACAATATAGTTCCTGAAACAAATGCACAAGCAAATGTTGCAATAGACATGGGTTTACCACCAGCAAATGAACCTAATCCCTGGTTATTATCAATACTTTTTCCATGAAAAATGACTCAAGGTCAACCTAATGAATCAGATGAAGAAAGACTGCAATGGCTTATACCAGGCTTAAGAAGGTTAACTACTGTGCAAAGGAGACCAACCAATCTACAACAAAATCAGAAGCGGGAACAAGAGGAGATAAGTGATACTACCTCAAAAGATAAAACATAAATTAAAAGTGAGACAGACTCTCATGACTATGAGTTCTTATCACTCCATGATTCTAGCCCACAAACAAGTGTCATGCTAAGGTATCAAATAAAGCCTATAAAAGATGAAAATACACCAAGTCACTCAAACAATCAAGTCTTCATGTTATCAGAATCTGTTATGACAAAAGGGAGTAATGACTTACCCCTTATACACTCACACTTGACTGATTGGGGGAAAGAAGGAAAACCAACTCTAGATTGGTTTGAAAACAATGAAGCCATTGTAGAATTCCTTGGAGTTAGAGAGGGATTTCCACAAGGTGATCACAAGGCAAGATTTGTTGTAGACCTGGATAGGATGGCATACTTTGGAGAGGCAAGTACCTCTATCACAGAAGATACAGATAAAAATAACTATAATGGCAAGAGAGAGTTAGGTAACCTCCCTATCAAAAGAGAAAATTCATCATTGCTTATAGAAGAAACTAACGAGGTAAACATAGAAGAAGGAGAGGTTATACATAATATCCACCTGGAAAAATCATTAAAGCAGGAAGAAAAGGACAAGTTCATTCATTTTTTTAAACAACATCCTATCAAATTCACTTCATCCTATGTAGATATGCCAAGCTTAGATCCTGAGTTGGTGTTACATCATTTACCTTTGCTACCAGGAGTTAAACCATACAAGCAAAAATTGAGAAAGATGCATCCACGAATTACATTACTGGTCAAAATAGAACTTCAAAAGTTGTTGGATGTAGGTTTCATTCGACCTATCGACTATGCAAAATGGATATCCAACCTAGTACATGTGACTAAGCCCGTAGCAGGCATAAAAATCTGTACTAATTTCTAGGATCTAAACAAAGCTTTCCCTACGGATGATTTCCCATTACCCAATATCGATATGATAGTTGACTTAATAGCTAGGAATGAAATGCTATCATTAATGGATGGTTTCTCAAGATACAACCAGATTAAAATTGCATCGGAAGATCAACATAAAATGACCTTTACCTATCCATGGGGAACATACTGTTGGAATGTGATGTTGTTTGGACTTAAAAACGCAGAAGCAACATACCAAAGGGCCATGACAATGCTATTTCATGACATGATCCACAACATAATGGAAGATTATGTGGATGACTTACTGGCTAAATCACAAACAAGAGAAGGTCACCTTATGGTCCTTGCATAGATATTTGATCGGTTAGAGCAGTACAATGTCAGGCTAAACCCAAAGAAGTGTGTGTTTGGTGTAACAATAGGAAATCTGTTAGGGTTTATTGTGTCTAATAGAGGAATTGAAGTAGACCCTACCAAGGTTAAAGCGATCATAGATATGCAACCTCTATCAACACTTAAGAAATTAAGAGGGTTACAAGGAAGACTGCAATCCATAAGGAGATTTATAGTGCAGTTGGTAGATAAATGTCATCTATTCCAGCATTTACTCAAGAAAGGAGCTACTTTTAAATGGATAGAACAATGCCAAGAGGCTTTCCAAGCTCTGAAAGATTATCTTCGAAACACACCAATGTTAGTCCCACCTACTCCAGGAAAACCTGTGTTACTATATATCAATGACAAACTCAGCTCTAGGAGCTTTGTTGGTGCAGCATGATGAACAAGGAAAAGAAAGAGCTATCTACTATATAAGTAGAACCTTGATCGATTATGAGCTTAAGTACACTCCTATAGAACAGGCATGTCTAGCAGTAATCTTCGCATCTCAAAAACTTAGACATTACATGTTGAGTCACAAGGTACAACTCATTGCACGCTTTGATCCACTCATATATCTATTAAGCAGAGCAACATTGACTAGGAGATTGGCTAAGTAGGTCATGATTATGAGTGAGTTTGATATAGATTATGTGGATAGAAAGGCCATCAAAGGACAAATTATAGCAGATCAGTTAGTAGAGGCTCCTTTACAAGACAGTCACCCATTGCTCATAGACTTTCTAGATGAATCAGTATTTGCATTTACAACATCTATAATATATAAATTATACTTTGATGGGTCATATACAAGTCATGGATCTAGAGTTGGGATTTTGTTCATCACCCCTCAATGTGATTCTATCCCTAAGTCATTTAGGATAAATTTTCCATGTACAAGCAATATAGCTGAATATGAAGCTCTCCTCACAGGACTTCATACAGTTGTGTAGTAGAGAATAACAAAATTGCAGGTCTATGGTGACTCGCAACTAATTGTGAACCAAGTCAATGATGACTGCAACACGAAAGATGATAAACTTTTTCCTTATAAGAAAATGGTAGAAGATTATTTCAGCAAAATCACTTTTGAACAGATTTCAAGGATACAAAACAAGGTAGTTGATGCCATTCCTATAATAGGGTCTCTTCTAAATATGCCTAATAATGAAACTTAGTTTGAGTTTATTATAGAACAATTGAAGATATCGGTATATGAGATTCCCTCAATAGTATATGTATGTGAAATTGTGGGTCTGGAATCCCCATGGTATAATGAGATATACACATATTTACACACTCAGTACATGTCTCCAGATTTGTCTAGAAATCAAAAGAAGACTCTTATTCTCCAGGCATCCAAACACACTATTATTGTTGATACATTGTATAGAAAGGACTTCAATGGAACTCTTCTCCGATGTCTTGATGAAAATGAAGTACAACTTTATCTAAAGGAATTCCATGATGGAATTTGTGGGGCGCATCAAAGTGGTTCACCATTGTCAAAGAAAGTGCTAAGAACGGGATATTACTAGCCAACTATGGAAAAAGACGCCTATAAATATGTGCAAAAATGCAAGCAATGTCAAATGCATGGAGATCTCATTCATGCACCAACACAATATCTTCAACCTATTACATCACCATGGCCATTTTCATAATGGGGATTAGATCTAGTGGGTAAAATCAATCCTACTTCTTCCAATGGGCAATTTCTCTTACATACACCACTAGAAAGAAAATAGAAAAATTCATACTCAATTACATTATCTGTAGATATGGGATTCCAATGTGCATAGTGAAAGACAATGGACGTCCATTCAAAAATCAAGAAGTGAAAGAATTGTGTGACAAATTTCAGATACAACAGAGATTTGCAACACCATATTGTCTGCAAAGCAATGGACAAGCAGGAGCAACACCATATTCCTTTCTTTATGGTACAAAAGCAATACTCCCTATTGAAATAGAACTACTGTCTCTAAGAGTCTCCTTAAAAAACATCATATCAAAGGAAGACTATCGGGTGGCAAGATTACAAGAGCTAGAAACGTTTGATGAAAAGAGACAAACTGCTTTCAATCATCTGCAAGGTTATCAGAATAGACTAAGATGGAGTTATAATAAACAAGTCCACCCATGAACTTTTGAAGTGGGAGATCTAGTTCTCAAAAAGAACCAAAGGAACCTAGTGGAACGAGAAAAGCCAAGGAAGTTTGAACCTAACTAGCTAGGTCATTTTATCAATGCAAGGGTTATAGGAAATGGAGCATACAATTTGGCTACCATGGAGGGAGATCCACTCTCTGACCCTATGAACAACATGCACCTTAAACAATATTATACCTAAGGTTTGGGTTAGTTTAGGTTTTACTTTCCACATTGCATATCATTTTATCCAAAGCACTGCATCACATATAGTTTCTTTCTAAGCACGGCATATTCAGAAATCGCATTCGCAAGGTTTCTACATTTTCATATAGAAGCACCAATAAAACAAGGCAACTATCCAAGTTGGTCATATGTTTGCATCTAAGAGAAACAAGGGTCATTTCCTTTCTTAGATATTCAGACATGAAGTCTTTGAGGTCCTAAGGTCATTCATTTTCAACATTACCCCGTGACGACGCTTTACTTATGGTTGGCTAGTGATTTCACTATTAGAGACTTGTTAACCCAAAATATATCAATTGCTATATCTCAAAACACATTAAGAAAAACTCCAATTCATTCCAGACACCTAGTTGATCATATGACTAGTGAAAAATCTAAAATTCTACTTCAGCGTCATTGTAATTGTCACACCCAAGTAGGTTCCATTACTTACAAAGTCAAGGGAAGAAAATAAAAATAAAAAGAGCTATGCCAAATATTCATCTCAAGGCAAAAGAGCAATGATATATAACTAAAATATCACGCATGCAAGTGCGACAAAAATCTTGACTATGGGAACATGCAAGTAACTCCATCAGGGCTATGAACGTCTGTTGTCAATGGAGCAATATTTGAGAAATTACAGTCTATAACCTCGTTGGAGCTCTGAAAAGTTGCTGGCAACGAGGCTCTATTCAGGATGCTTTTGAAGTTAGGATAATCCACGTAGCTAGTCATATAGGATGTTAAGGATCTTTAGTGAATAGAAGAGCGGGAATTAACTCATCTGCACACACATGGGCAAAAGAATATCAAAGTTTCAAGAGCCAATGGGGAAGTTTTCCACGTCTCCATCTATAAATCCTAGTCACTAAGTGTGTTAATCTAGATGTTCCAAAGGACCTTAGGGATCGATTAACTTCTTATCCATGAAATGTTTTGCACCTCCATTTCAATTGGTGTATTACAAATGCTAAAACAAACACAGTCAACCTTGTTCGGATAGGAAATACATCTTCATCATGCATATTTCATTAACATAGGTCATGCTGAAAATTTATTGTCTCCACATGCATTTTGTAGATCATCATGTCATATAGGTTTACACACTGGGAGCATAACTGAAAAAATCCTAAAAATCGTTAAAAGTCCTGAAAAACTTAAAATCCAAAAACAGTGAAAAACTTAAAAATCCAAAAACAGTGGAAAACTTAAAAATACCAAAAACATCTGCAAAATGTCTTGAAAAAATCAATCAAAAATATTCAAATATGTGAAACTGAAAAATCCAAAAAAAACAATGAAAAACAAAAATCCAAAACAGTCGGAAAGAGTAGTGAAAATACCAAAAACATTCATATAACGTCCTTTGAAAGAAATCAAAAACGTGTGCAAAATGTCCTGAAAAATACCCAAAAAAATCAAATATCGATCCACATAATCCAAAAACATCGAAAACACTCTTGGAAAAGAACTAAACAATCAAAAATTAATCAATCAAAAAACTTGCAATAAAATATCCTGTGAGAAACAAATACCCTAGCAGATATCCAGCAAACACTTCTCCCGAAGTTAACAAAGGATACGACTATCCAGCCAAACATCTACAATCAATTGATCAAACGGTCTTATCAATCGTATCATATTCATATCAAGTGATCATTATCTTGTCTTAAACATAAGAGGATACTCTTGAAATCAGACATGTCAGTCTTAAATGGGGTCCGCAACTTTCTGAGATCGGATATTATCAACCATCACATCAAGCAACTGAGAATGAAGGCACAAGGTCAGTATAGCTTCTGAATTTTGTCCAGGTCAGTCTTTATCTTTTATCATTTGGCAAGATTATGTTCCTATGCTACTCAAGGATGTCCATAAGTGACCAGAGGAGCCATGATGGGCATTGTCTTTTTCTTTTCTTTGTTGTTTGTGGTGTGAACCGATGAAGTTCTAGGGAAATTTCTCTAGTGGGTGTCTGTGATAGGAGCATTCAACTATTGAATGCCACACATACCTCGACCCCTAGTGTATTTCCTAGAATGGAGGGGTTCACTCCTTGTCTGCTACATGTTTGTTTCTACAGTGAGATATCTTTACATCTTGGTTCCTTAGACCCTGATGTGCTAAGCTTCATTGTTCAATAATAAGGCTCAGTGATGAATATATATTGTGCAATAAAATAAATGACACAAGTTCGTGATTCATTCAATTTCATTCTCATCTCATCTATTTCTTTATAGTCTGTTGATTTCCCATATTCTGTCTAAATCACATTCTTTTCTCACATTATTCTTTCATCAATCTCTTCTTTCTTTCATCTTACTAACATTTCTTCAAAGTACATCTGAGTTAAAAATGTGTTCTGGCATTATCACACAAAAAATAAATCATGTAGTAATCATTGCATTCATAAACATCATTTATGCATACATTTAGAAACAAATTGCATTCCTAAACATCATTAATAAATCATATAGAAACCATTGCATTCATAAAATATTCATGAATCATATAGACATACATCATATAACTCATAGCATCATTTAACATACATGGAAAGCAAAGCATAATAGATCACTGCCAAAAAACTGCATATCATATATATAACTCAAAAATGATAATGTGTATAAATACAATAAACAAGCCCGAAGGCTCATATAACATGATCAATATGTCTCAACCGACACTACCTCTGTCAACAGGTGGATCCTATCCACTAGCTCCTGCCCTAGGATGTCGAGGTGGTCCCATAACACCACCACTGCTGGTCCTCTATGTGGAAATCCTATTAGAACCGGAATGACCTCTAACAGCACTAAAACTAGGAGCTCTTTGTCCCTCAAGTACAGTGTCATAATAAAGTTGTTGATAATAAAAAGCCTCATGTGCAGCGTAATAAAGTCTGTCAAACTATCTTTGTGCATCAGTACCTGGAGCAAAGTGTTGATCATAAGCAGCCTAAATCATCTATGACCATTGGACTGCCTCATCTCTCTCCCTTTGGAGATTATCCCTCTTGGTCTTTAATGCACCATAGTCTATATGGCAAGCCTCTCACTCAACATCTCATCTAGCGACCTTGTCCTCTAGACTCTGAATCTGCGCTCTGAGAATCTGTAGATCATCATCATCTTTGTCACCCACCTGTCCTCCTCCACCCTCTGTAGCAGGCACATTCTCCAGCTCTGGCATATCATCATCATCATCATCATCATCATCATCACCATCCTCACTGCTCGATGACCCTGAAGAATCATCGTCATCTCCACTGCTAGTAGACTCGGTGTCTCCATCAATGTCTATGTCCTCATCTCCCCCCTTCACTCCTCCACCTCCCTCATCTCCCCCCTCTCCTCCCTCCTCAGCACCTCCACCTCCCTTATCTCCCCCCTCTCCTCCCTCCTCAGCACCTCCACCTCCCTCATCTCCCCCCTCAGCTCCTCCATCCCCCTCTCCTCCGCCAACTCTCTCCCCCATGTCTATCCTCAGGCGTTGTCTAGGATGTTGAATTTTCTATGCTATAATTGGAACAGTAGAATTAGTAAGTAGAATAGGCCTATGTCTAGCCCACCATGCATCATACTTCGATGTAGTCTTTGGATCTACTGCACCTCTACCCCAAACCCAAATTAATGGTTGAAGAGTATAAAACTCAATAGAAGCAACATGTGGTTGTATACATACCCCCCAATTAGATACCTCCCAAGATACACGAGCAAAATAAGCAATAACCACTAGTGTAACCTGTACCTCCTCGAATTGTCTGACTATCCATCCTGGAAGAGACATCTCAATAATTTATTGCATCTCAAATGTCCTACCAATAAGATATCTTTGTTATCGGCAAAAAGGAAAGTACACTACATCATCCACCCAACCGGGGCAATCTAAATATGGTCTGCAAATAAAAAGGTGCAAAATATCAAGCTAATGTCTCCAATACAAGGTGTTACCTAAACCCCTGTGTCTAATACCCGTTGTGTATCTATAAACATAAAGCTCACTAGGCTGCAAGTCAACATGAATAACAGGTCTTGAAATAGAAATGTGCTCCCATGCCCACGTCTTGAGCAATGTCACACCGGACTGATAGATCGATATCAAAAATATGGTCTCAATTTTTGAATTTTTTGACCACCTTTTCTGAGGGGGCATATTTACACTATACAGTGGTACCAAGGCATACTAGGGTAGAATTTTTCATTTTCTTTGAAACAATGTCATTTCGACTTTGTCTCAAAGAGGGGCAAATGTAGACACTTAAAAATGTCTCATTGATCATGTGCTAATTATTCGTCTAATTGATTAAATAATCCTTGAATTATTTAATTAAGTTAATCAATCTTAATCTTTTGATTTCATATTTCCTCATAATCTTACTAATTATTCTATTTCCTATTCTTTCATCATTTAATCATTTTAACCATTTTCTAATGTTAATTAAATATTTATTATTTAATTAATTATGATTAATTCCCCAATTTAAATAATCTTTATTATTTAAATAAATTAATTTTCAATTTCTATCTCTAATCAATTAATCATTCAACCCTTTTCTAAATATTAATTAATTATCTATTATTTTATTAATTGTAATTTAATCCTTTAATTTAAATAATCTTTATTATTTTTTTTTATTTTTTTTTTAAGCAAGTTATGCCTAGCGGGAAATACCCATTGTATTTCCAAGTGTAAAATTACATAGGGTGATGGAGATGTCACTCCTACAATAACAACAAGGGATCAGTTATACAGATACTTGATCCCATTTCCTATGACCACTAACCTATCACCTACTCCTTCTAGAAAGAGATCACCATTATCCTGAAGGAAGGCTTCAAACCTATCCATATTGTTTTCCTTCATAATGTTTGCTTTGAAGATGGACCAAGCCTTCTACATCTTTGTCTCAATCCCTGCTTCCTGTAGATAGAAATAACCCAGCATGCACCCATCTTTAGGATTGGAGACAATCCCATCCAAAGCTCGCATAACCTCTAAGTAAATCCCCTCCTCCACCGTCCTCCGCAGGATGCCATTTGCCGACAATGGATGGCCCAGCACCTGAACGATTGGCTGGAACAAGTCTTCCACCAATCTACCATCGTGCACATGTCCCCCAAACCAATAGTCCAGACCCAGGATATCTACCACAGTTGCTTTATCCTAGTCATTCATCTTTTTGAATAGGCATTCAATCTATTCCTCTGGCTTTTCCTCCATAGCAGACACCCTGCTACACTTGCAGATGATTCCCAAATGCTCTTCCATTTTGCCTTAAACTGTGAATGAAGCCAAGGTTGGGTATATAAATGGTAATCCCTCCAGCTCTATCAACATTAGCACCCAAAACTAGAAAGCTTGGGACAAACTGGCTGTCAGATAGCATGTGCCCAAGCAACTTTCCTTGATATGGAAGGAAAACAACACAGACCTCATGTCCTCCTCACATTTGATTAGTCTCCAATCTAGGATCCCATCACCCTCTTCCTACATCATCAAAATATGCTAAACTATCCAATACCAATCTTTGGGATTCAGACCTTATCAAGAGATACGATTTCCTTCAGTCCAATCGGCATCATGTCTTCCCTGCCAACTTCTCTGACTGAATCTGCCTCAATCCCCATATTCACCGAATAGTTTGTTGCTTTGTTTCCTTCCCGATATGTATGCTTAATGTGATAGTCACCTAGACTGTTTAAAATCTTATTAATTCTCAAAATCCAGCCCTCTAACTGCCAGTTCTAGAATGCAGATTTGGTTACTCCATTGAGGATGACCTGAGAATCTCCTTCAATAATAAGATTGACCACCTCGTTGTTGACACACCACTGAAGTCTTGCCTCTAATGCAGAAATTTCTGCAACATTATTGGTTACTACTCCAACTGGGCCTGATAAGGCTCGCACCACCTCACTAGCATCATTTCTGATGATAGCTCCCAGCCCGCTCTGACCTGGATTTCCTCTACTTGCACTGTCAAAATTTAATTTAATCCACCACGACGGTGGAGACTGCCATGTAACATTCTTTCTTTTTGTTTTCTTGTCATTTAATCTATGATTGCACTTCTTCTTCAAGTCCCAATTTTTTTCCATATCGAAGTCCCACTTTGATAGGTATTTGCAATTCACCCCTTGGGTTCTACTATTAACAACTTCCTCAATCGCACATTTTATCTTGGCCTTAAGGAAATGAGCCTCCATAGCTTCTTCTTTGAAAATCCTTCTGTTACGTTCCTTCCAAACATGCCAGATTAACATAGAGGGACAAACAATCCAAAGTAATCCCCATTTAGAATGTCTACTTTTCGTCAGCCAGGATAAAAGAAAATCCTTTAGATTTTGGTTTTTAGCAGTAAAATATTGCAGCATATCTAATATCCAATCCCAACAATTACTTGCACAAGGGCACCAATATAGAAGATGATCGGTCGATTCCTCCTCCTGCTTGCACATGATACACCAATTTGGCCCCCAGATCCCAATGGATTTTAATCTGCTTCTGGTGATAATCCTACCATAAATAGAAATCCAAAGGAAAGCCCTTGCTTTTGGAAGAATCCACTTGCCCCAACACAAGATCGAGGGCCAATTATAATTCCTCTCTCTATTCCTCTAGAGCTCATATCCAAGGTTGACTCTATATTCTCCCGATTTGGAACCACTCCATATCAGGTTGTCTTCCTCATCTAAGGGGAAAACCTTTTTTCTCTAGAGAACCTCTGAGAGCGGACTATTATTTACCTGATGCCATTTGTTAATGCATGGTAGCTTATGCAAGATAAGATCTTCCTAACCTTCCTTGTTCTGTTATTTATCTACATGCTTCATGTCTGACTTATATTAAATGCTATAAGTTATCGGGTTAGATTAGCCGATACATACTTGCTATCGGATGCATAAACATTGGCACCGATTCACATCTGTTATCGGGCTTAATTATATCGAGCATATTTGTTATCGGGTTTAATGAATACACCGCTTCATTTGGCATTAACATTGGTTAACAAATGCACCGGTTGGAATATATTCATCATGCACTTTGAATCATCGGTGTTTGTATGAACCGATTCATTAAATTGATCAGTCATTATATTATGATATTACAATATGCTATCGGGGGTTTTTGAACCGATAATCAGCATTGTGTTAATGGTATAATTGTAAAGGCACTGATCAATGGGTGAATTGATTGGTCATGCCTAAAAGGCATGACCGGTCAATACACCAATTGACCGGTTACCTAAATAATATATATGCCAATTGAATTCATTTGGAGAAGACATAGAAATATTAAAATGATCTCTCTCCTTCAGACCTGCAGATAAAAATCAGATTTATTAGACATTGACATAATTCCTCATATCCATATATAGCATTCATAGTTCATAACTTGTTCTTTAATTAAAATTGAAATCACTTTACATGGTATCAGAGCCAAGGTAATCGAACCTAAGGCTATTCAATTTTGATAAAATTCAAGGACTAAGTTACAAACTACATCACATTTCCATAATGGCCAACGCTATCAGATTCGAAGATAGACTCGGAGGTAGCGAAGATTTTTCAGCTTGGAAGTTTAGAATCAAAATGATTTTAAGAGAAAACAAAGTTGACTCATATGTCCAAACTGAAAGTGCACAACCAGAAGATGAAACCGAGAAATCCACATGGATTGAGGGAAATGATAAGGCTATTAAAATAATAGTGGATGGGGTAAGAAATAATATAATACCCATCATTAGAAAGAAGGAGAGAGCTTATAAAATGTTCAAGGCACTTGAAAGGACATTTGAGATATCAAATGCAAGTCGTACTCTAGCACTAAAATGAGAAATAAATCATATCACCATGAACAAAGGGGAGACAATCAACGCCTACTTCATGCAGATATCAGTTCTAAAAGATGAACTTGCAACTCTGGACTATGAGATCCGAGGCAAAGAACTAACACTCATTTCTTTAGATGGGTTGCCTAGTGGATGGAGCACATTCATCCAAGGCATCAGTGCAAGGTCCAAATATCCTAAGTTTGAAAGACTAAGAGATGACTGTCTACAAGAAGAATCCTGATTGAACAAGGTAGGAATAAAATAGAAGAATATAGATGAAGACTTGCAAGTCCTAAATACAAAATCAATAAGAAGTACAAAAAGAAGCAATTCAGGAAAAGAAAAGCTAAACAAGGCAAGAACACTTCTAAGAAAGACCTATCACATGTTCAATGTTATAGGTGTGACAAATTCGGACACTATGTTGCAAACTGTCCGGAGAAAGGGAAGCAAGCCACATTTGCAAAAGTGAGGAAATCTAGAAAAGAAAATGACTCTGAGAACTATGTCCTCTACTCAGCACTTACAAGCCATACTTCAAACAAATCTAACTCATGGGTGATCGACAGTGGTTCATCCAGACACATCATCGGCTTTAGAGAAATACTAGACTCCATGATAGAGAAAGATGATGAGGAAGTAACCATCGGAGATGATTCTTCACATCCAGTCAAAGGAATTGGAACCTGCACCATCAAACTGAAGATAGGCATGTCACTATGACTTGAAGAAGCACTATATGTTCCAGGCATCAAAAGAAATCTAATCTCCATATCAGCACTAGAAGATCAAGGATACAGAGTGACCTTCATGGAAAACAAGGTGTTGGCTTGGCCAAAGAGATCCTCCATCAAAGATGCTAAGGTCATTGGTCGAAGACAAGGCTATTTGTATGAGCTATGTACAGAGCCCAATCTAGCATTGATCCATGAAGTAACTAATGCAAATGAAGTATGGCATAGGAGATTAGGCCATCTAAATTATAGAGCTTTGTCAACCATGGGAAACCTTGTCACAGGTCTACCTAAGTTGAAGCAATATCATTCAGAGGCATGCAAAGGGTGTGCCTTAGGTAAAAATACCAAAAATGCATTTCAGAATAGTACTAGGAAAACTAGCAAAGTTTTGGAGTTAATTCAATCTGATGTATATGGACCTATGTCCGTACCCTTGCTAGGGGGATTTTTGTACTATGTAATTTTTGTTGATGACTACTCTAGAAAGATGTGTATCTACTTTCTGAAATGTAAAGAATCAGAAGAGATCCTAAGTAGGTTCAAAGAGTTTAAAACATTAACAAAAAATCTCTCTGAAAACAAAATTAAAACCTTAAGAACTGACAATGGGGGGGAATACACATCAGGACTATTTAAAGACTTTTGTAGAAATTTTGGGATTAAGAGGGAGTTGACAATACCTTATAATCCACAAAAAAATGGAGTAGCTGAAAGGAAAAATAGGACCATAGTAGAAGCTGCCAAAGTCATGATACTAGATCAAAATCTAAACTTGAACCTTTGGGCAGAAGCAACTAATACTGCTGTGTACATACAAAATAGATGTCCTCATTCACACCTTGAAGATAAAACTCCTGAGGAAGTCTTTACCAAGACAAAACCAGATATCAGCCATCTTAGGATATTTGGGTGTCCGGTCTATATTCATGTACCTAAAGAGAAAAGACTAAAACTAGAACCCTCTGGAAAAAGGGGAATACTTGTAGGATACAGTGAAACTTCCAAAGCCTACAGAATCTATGTACAAGGGCAGAGAAATATTGAACTCAGTAGGGATGTAATCTTCGAAGAAGATTTAGCCTTCAAAAGGGCCCAAAATACAATAGAACCTAAAATTCATAATCCTACTCCTAACCTAGAAGAAGAACCTACTCCTGAGCTTCAGAGGGAGTATCTTGAGGAAACTATAAGTGAAACACAAGACCCACCTATAGATAATCGCAAGAAAAGACCACTATGGGCCACCAAAACTATAGCAGAAGCTCAGAAGTTCGCTGCTCCTTCAGGAACCTTCAGGGAAAGCAAGAGGCCTAATAAATTCATCAACTATGTTGCACTTATGAATGATCTCTCTAAAGCTGAACCTAACAATGTTTCAGATGCACTCAAACATCAAGTATGGATAGATGCCATGACTGAAGAATATCAGCCCATTATGAAGAATGATGTTTGGGAGATTGTTCCTAGGCCAACCAAGAAGTCTGTCGTGTCTTCTAAATGGTTGTTTAAAATCAAGCATGCTACAGATGGCAGTATTGAAAAACACAAGGCCAGATTTGTAGCTACAGGGTTCTCACAGAAGGAAGGAATAGATTACGAAGAAACATTTGCACCTGTTGCCAGGTACACATCTGTAAGAGTTGTCCTAGCCATTGCAGCAGCAAAGGGGTGGAAGGTACATCAAATGGATGTTAAGACAGCATTCCTAAATGGCGAGATCATGGAAGAAGTCTACTTAGAGCAACTTGAAGGGTTTGAAATTCATGATGCAAAGTCTCATGTGTGTAGACTCAAGAAAGCTCTTTATGGGCTCAAACAGGCTCCCAGAGTTTGGTATGAAAGAATTGACACCTATCTCTCAAAGCTGGGTTTCTCTAAGAATGATGCAGATCCTAATCTCTACCTCAAAAGAAATAAAGGTGATATGTTAATATTAATTTTATATGTTGATGACTTATTAATTATAGGAGATGATCATCTAATAGATCAATGCAAGAAAGATCTATCAACAGAATTTGATATGAAAGACTTGGGGCTTCTTCATTACTTCCTAGGATTGGAAGTATGGCAGAATTTTGATAATATTGTACTGAACCAAGGGAAGTACACCTTGGACATATTGACAAGATCTGGAATGCTAAACTACAGACCCATGACCTCTCCTATGAAAACCAACTTCCATAAACTTAAAGAAGCAACAGCAGAATCAAGACCTACTGACCCCACTTAGTACAAGCAGATGATTGGGTCCCTGATGTATCTAGTAAATACAAGGCCAGATATCTACTATGTTGTTAATGCCTTAAGTCAGTTCATGTGTGAACCTAAGGAGATATACCTGGTTGCAGTAAAGCATATAATGAGATATCTACAAGGTACCCTAAAGATTGGTCTTAAATATGAAAAGGTTGACATAGATCTACATGGATTTACAGATTCAGATTGGGCTGGCAGTGTGACTGACAGAAAGAGCACTTCAAGGTGCTGCTTCAGTTTAGGGTCAGCCATGATATCCTGGATTAGCAGAAAACAATCTTCAGTAGCTCAGAGTTCCACAGAGGCTGAATATATTGTAGCTTCAATGGCTGCCCAAGAAGTAGTATGGCTAAGGAAATTGCTCGTGGGATTATTTGGAGAACCTATGAAACCTACAGTCATTCAATGTGATAATCAAAGTTGTATAAAACTCTCTATAAATCCAGTATTTCATGATAGGTCCAAACATATTGAGATTCCATATCACTATGTACGAGATATGGTTGATAGGAATGTGATAAAGTTAGAATATGTGTGTACAAGAGATCAGACTGCAAATATTCTGACCAAACCACTTTCCAGAGTGAAGGTTGATCACTTCAAAAAGGGTTTAGGTATGATAGAAAGGTAATCTGCTTTGTAATCTATACTTACATATATTTAAGATGTTTAAGGTGTAAACTTCTTTGTCATGTTTGGACTATCTCTTGGCTTCTTGCCACCTGTGTTCATATCTAAGAGGTGATGATCTCTCAGATACTGAACACTTGTATGTAGACATCATCAGGTGACGATCTTATGATAGTCAAACCAGTAATCATGTTGGATCACTGGTAAGTCATGGATGTGCCATGACTATGTTGTGATACAACATTTGTACAAATGTTATTGCATTATCACAACTTGGATATGATGAGAACTTAAGCACTTCTCATATGGTTATCCTTGTATTGCATGTTAGGCAATACTGATATCACGTGTAGGTGATATCTCAACCATTGATCATGTTGGATCTCTGGTAAGCCATGGATGTGCCATGACTATGTTGTGATAAACATTTTTAAATGTTATTGCACTTATCACAACTTGGATATGATGAGAAACTAACCTTTCTCATAGACTTATCCTTAAGTATTGCGTGTTAGGCAATACTGATATCATGTGTCAGGTGATATCTTGATGAATCTTACAAGATCACATGTTTTGGTGATTTCTCACATGATCAGGTGATGATTCTCTTATTTTTAAAAATAATACTTTATGTCACATGCATGCTCAAGTGATGTTCTTCTATTTTGTATCATATGTCTTGATGGTACTTCTCATGTATAAATGATTTTTGCTGACTGACATTATCTTAGTTATGAAAAGGAAATGTGATGCAGGTTGCCTTATCTTCCAAAGCTAAGAGGGAGTGTTAATGCATGGTAGCTTATGCAAGATAAGATCTTCCTAACCTTCCTTGTTCTGTTATTTATCTACATGCTTCATGTCTGACTTATATTAAATGCTATAAGTTATCGGGTTAGATAAGCCGATACATACTTGCTATCGGATGCATAAACATTAGCACTGATTCACATCTATTATCAGGCTTAATTATATTGAGCATATTTGTTATCGGGTTTAATGAATACACCGCTTCATTTGGCATTAACATTGGTTAACAAATGCACCGGTTGGAATATATTCATTGTGCACTTTGAATCATCGGTGTTTGTATGAACCGATTCATTAAATTGATCAGTCATTATATTATGATATTACAATATGTTATCGGGGGTTTTTGAACCGATAATCAGCATTGTGTTAATGGTATAATTGTAAAGGCACCAATCAATGGGTGCATTGATCGGTCATGCCTAAAAGGCATGACCGGTCAATACACCAATTGACCGGTTACCTAAATAATATATATGCCAATTGAATTCATTTGGAGAAGACATAGAAAATATTAAAATGATCTCTCTCCTTCAGACCTGCAGATAAAAATTAGATTTATTAGACATTGACATAATTCCTCATATCCATATATAGCATTCATAGTTCATAACTTGTTCTTTAATTAAAATTGAAATAACTTTACACCATTCACCCACACTCTTCCAAGACAAAGAAGCAGACAGATTAGTAGTTGTTTGAAATTAGTTTGCCACCCATTGACCAACAAATTCTTCAATCTGATTGACCCAATATTTGTCTTCAAACAAGTCTAATATTGGCTCATCCCCATTCCATGAATCATGCCAAAATCGCGCTCTTTTACCATTGCCAATCTTCTAGGTTAGGTGATCTGTGAGAAGCTTGCGACTTTCCCAAATGAATATCCAAATCAGTGATCTTGGAACCGAATTGGCCACCGTCAAGATTCTATTAGGGGAATTAGAATCTAAATATTTTACCACCAAAATTCTGCACCAAAGCTTCATGGGGAATTTTAACATCTTCCATGCCAGCTTAGCACCTAATGCCAAATTTTGCAAGTTCATCTTTCTTAGACCTGCCCCACCTTCGTCCTTGATCAAACAAGCAATGTCCCATTTAATCAAGGGAATCCTTCTTTCCTCCTTCTATCCTTCCCACAAAAATTTCTTAAGCAATCCGTCAATCGTCGAGGACGCCCTACCAGAAAGCCTATAGAACAACATGTAATATGTGGGAATGGCCGATAGCACTGCCTTAATCATTTGAATTCTTTCTACCTAAGAAAGCCATCTATTTTTCTAGGAAGCCGCCTTGTGATTACATTTATTGATTACCTCTTCCCATAGATTATAGTTTACTCTTCCGGAAAAAAGTAGGACACCAAGATAAGTTATAGGGAACTCACCCAACTCAAACTCTAGGATTTCTATAATTTTAGAACGAAGCCTTCTGCTGGTGTTTAAGAAAAATAGCATTGACTTATTTTTGTTCATGCGTTGATCGGAGTTTATCTCATAACAATCAATCACCTGCCTGATAATTTTTGCCTCTCTGACTGAAGCCTCCCCAAAGAGGATGGTGTCATCTGCAAATTGAGAATGCGAGATAGGCTCCAAATTCTCAATAATAGAGATCCCTCTCCAAAATCCCAAACTTACCTTCTTTTTGATATTCCTCACCAATACTTCTGCCATTAAAACAAACAAAAAGGGAGACATGAGATCACCTTGTCTTAACCCATTAGTAGCTTGGAAGAAACCACACACCGAACCATTTACAAGAATAGAGAAATTGACTGAAGACACACAATGCTCAATGCATTTCACCCAACCTTTATCGAATCCGAACCGACAGAGAACATCAAGCAAAAAGGACCACCAAACTTTGTCATATTCTTTGCTAACATCTAATTTAACAATCTTACCTTGTTTCTTATCAGAATGCATAGAATGGATGGTCTCCCCCGCCAAGATGATGTTGTCCACAATTTCTCTCTTGGGGACAAAGCCATGTTGTTCATCAAAGATGATCCTTTTGAGAAACGGTTTCAATCTATTAACCATAGCCTTAGACACAATTTCGTACAAGGAATTGCACAAAGAGATCGACTGAAAGTCCAACATGGTCGAGCATTCTTTCTTCTTAGGGATCAAGACAATGACCGTATTATTCATTTCTTTGACAAATTTCCCTTTCCTTCTGAAATCTTCCGCCACCTTGAAGATATCTTCACCCATGAAGGTCCAACATTTTTGGAAAAATTTCGTGGTGACACCATCGGGACCAGGCGCTTTGAAGGGGGGATTATCAAATGTGGCATTTTTTAATCTCCTGTAGTGTAAAGGGTTGCATCAACTGTTCATTATCTTCCACCGATACCACTCTATTGATGACATCCAGCATGGAGGAGGAAATTTGAGGGGTATTGTCACGACCTTACCCCAATAGAGCTTTAAAGTGATTCACTACTATGCCTTCAATTGTCTCCGCCTCCTCCTTCCACACCCCAAGCATGTTCTGAATGTGGCTAATGCGACTATTAGCTCTTTTGGCCTTGACACAGACATGGAAAAATTTTGTGTTCAAATCCCCTTCTTTGGTCTAGTACTCTCTTGATTTGTCCCTCCAATAGATTTCCTCTCTGAGCAGAAGTTCCGATAATTCACTTTTAAGTTGTTTCTCTCTAACAAATTCTTCATTGGACATCCCTGCTGAAAAAATAGATCTATTCAGGTCATCCAGGTCTACTTCCACTCTATTCTTTTCTGTCAAAATATTCTTGAATGAGTCCTTATTCCATCTTTGATTTTGTTCTTAACCATCTTCAATCTCTTAACAAAGAAAAAACTTGGGGTGCTAGAGAAAATGTTGCTCTCTTTCCACCAAGTTTCCACGCTTGGCAAAAGCTCCTTATGTCTTCACCACATACCCTGAAACCTAAAACTACCTCTCGAAATCTTGTTGGCTTCCTTAAAACTTAATTGAACAGGGAAGTGATGTGACAATGAAAATGGGAGGATACAAGATTCTAGGTGGAATGTCGAATCCAGCCAAAAGGGCCCTACTAGAAATCTATCCAGTCTCTCTGATATATTCGCAAAGTTCACTCTTTTTTTGGTCCAAGTGTAACTTCCATTCTTTGGGATGATGTCAAAAAAATGATTCAACATCACAAAGTCCCTGAAGTCTTCCATAACTTTATTAGACATTTTCATACCACCTTGATTTTCCTCCAAATCGAGAAGAGCATTAAAATCCCCTGCTACAATGACTCTGTCATTGTTGAGGGAACCAATCTTTTGAGTAATGTCCTTCCATATCTTTGCTTTCTCCTCAGTCTTAATCAGGCCATATACATTGATGAGTGTAAAAGTCACTTTTTCCCTCAAACTATGAACCACTCCAAATAACCAATATTTTGAGCTTTCCAACTCCATCATCTTAATATTGTGTGGGTTCCACATGACTCCCAACCCCCCGGTGGTGCCTCTGGCTTCATGAAAAAAGTCTTCCTAGCTATTGTAGGAGTGGAGAAAACTAAGAGCTTTGTCCAAACATAATTTAGTTTCTTGGAGTAAAACAATATCGCTATCTACTCTATGTAACACTTGTTTTATCAAGTGTTTCTTGTCAGGGGCCGAAAGACCCCTAACATTCCAAGTGATGATCTTCATCTCTCCCCAAGGGAGGCCCCTACTCCCTTGGTTTTTTTCATAAACTCAATGACATTAACTATGCCTTTCTCGTTTTCTCTATCTTCTCTTTTCTACTTGTTTGATCTTCTCCCCCGAATCCCCTTGGCCTTACCTAATAGTATATTTGTAGATTGACTAAGACATCTTTGGTCGAGATTGTCCAAAACATCAACTTGCAAAAATTCATCATCTGAATCCCTCGCATATTCAATTTTTGTGTCTGAACAACCTTTCAAATGAGGGATGGGCTCCATCAACTGAATAGTGGTCTCTTCACCCTTCTCCTCGCATCTACCTACTCCAGAGCATTCACCCTTAATCTCAAAGTTCTTTGTCGACCTTGGTGATTCAAGCTTGTGTTGGTTCTCATGCTCTGGAGAAACGGTTTTCGTAACTGAATTACGAACACCAACTTTTTGAATCCACTTTCTGACCAGTTTAACCAGACCATTGGGGGCCTTTGCATCATGATCCTTAAAACCACTACGCTCACCTCCTGGAGAAGGATTTTCAACTTCTACCTGTTGTCCCCATCAGCTCCCCCCGATCTTGAGGTATAAGATGGAGGGAACTTTTTTGACCGCTACAATCTCGATCCTAGAAAACAAGTAAGAATCATTTTCAATGATTTCTTCGTCCACTTCCAACAATGTACCCAACGATCTGCCAATACTTTCCAAACAAGAATCACCCCAATACTCCATTGGTAGATTGTACAACCGAATCCATATAGGCTCTTTATATACTGCTAAGGGAACTGGATCGAAATTAGGTTGCCATGATTGAAGATAGAGATGGGCTGAATCATAGACCCAATTTTGTTGATTCAAAATCTTATTTCTAACCATTTCATCTCTGAAAGCCATGATGAAGAAGCCTTTCAGGATGAACTTCAAAACAACTTCCTGACTTCGATTATCTTTAACCCAGGCCCTAGTTTGTGCTCTAGTGATCCTAGCACCAATGAACCTCCAATAACCACCTTCTCCCTCCACAAGGCAATATCCTCTTCAATGTCATCAGGAAGATCAATTTCCATGACTGAATCATTACTATTATCTTCAGCCCGAGAGGGAGTTGATTCCTTTACACCCCTAAATCTTCCTCCATTTCCTCCTTTGGGTCTATTAAAGGCTTGTCGAAACCTCTGGTTACTAAATCTTCTGCCATAACCAAATTGATGAAAACCTTGATGTCTTCTTTGCATCTTGCTCCCTTGTCTAAGTAATTGTTAGTTTGTGCATAAATACAAAAATTTAAATTCATCCACAATCTTTATTATTTAATTAAATTCTATTTCTAAATAATTAAATAGTTTCTTTAAATTATTTAATTAGCTAATTAATTCTTCTAATTTCATCAAATTCAATTACATGTGCATGATTTCAAAAATTAAATTGAAAATCAAAG
Organism: Cryptomeria japonica; assembly: GCF_030272615.1. NCBI lineage: Eukaryota > Viridiplantae > Streptophyta > Pinopsida > Cupressales > Cupressaceae > Cryptomeria > Cryptomeria japonica. Next base: position 128,364,102 of record NC_081413.1, on the reverse strand, counting down.
ACAAGTTCTAAATATATTCAAATACTAAATTGAATTTAAAATAAATTCAATATTTGAATTAAATCTCATGCAAAGATTAAATTGAAAATCTAAGTCAAAGTGCAAGCACATGCTAAATTAAGTAATTCAATCAATTAATTAATTAATCATTTATCTCTCCAATCTCTATGTTCATCTTCTAGTTAGCTTTGTCATCCTCTTTATTATCCTCCAATCACCCTTTTTCTTCCTTTAGTCAGCTTTTTCGCAATCAAATGACTTAGTTAATCTATTCAATTTATTTTGTTTCACCTCTAAATCAGCGGTTCAACTATCAATCTTCATGTGATCTCATTTGAGTTCCACCTCTTGATCAATCTGTTCCACCTTTCAATCAATCTTCTCCAAAAATATATAAATTGAGCATTCAATCTCTATTTTCAACAATCACAAACTTTGAATCTTTGTGTCAATTGCAAGTTGCCAGCGCGATATCTAAGAGCCACCATACCACAAAGAGGAGAAGAACAATAGAAACCATGATGCACAATAGGGATTTGTACATTATTTAATTTCATTTTGTTTTGCATCTATTTCATTGGTTTAGTGTTCAAATTACTTAGATAGTTAAGGGATTCATGATTTTCCTTATTCCCTATTTAGCAATGATGAATTTGATCATAGCACACATATGTTGTTGTCTAGAAATATTTATGGTAGGTTTTTAGGTTTGTTTCCTAGGATCAATATGTAAATTTAGTTTCACTATCATTGTGTTTGGCTTTGCATTCTACCATAATTGAGAGTTATGGCTTGTGGTTTGAATGTAATGTAAAACTACATATGAAGCACCTTATTCCAAAGTTTCAGTGGATTTGATCAAGAAGACACAGAGTTATAGATGACAAAGTGTTCACAATGTTAGCTAGTTGACTATGCTAAAGCTTTGGATGAATGTGACAAATAATGCTAACATGTGCCAACTAGAGGAAGAATGTGGATGTTCTTTGGGGATAGTAGAGTGTGTGTTGGATAATGCATATAGTGTCCCCACTCCTAGAGTAACACATGTGGGCTTTAGGACCTAGTTGATTACACATTTTTTTTAGAAAAATTGTGGTCGACCTACAAACATAAATATATGTCAAGCTGACACAATAATGTAATTATTGTTTGAATGTATAAATATTATAAATGAGATTCATTCCAATGTGGGAAGTTATGTGTGTATACTAAAAAGTTATGTAAACTGCTTATTCAATCAGTAGAGATGAATTAAGGATTGTGAATCAAGTTGTAGATCTTGCATACACTAAGAGTATTTTATAGAAGATCAAATTTGACTAATTGATGTAGGAGCATCCCCAGTCAATGGGAAATCTTGCATCAACCAAAAATATTTCCTTTCAATTTTGTTCTTGTTTTGTTCTTTCTGCTGTTTTATGTGTTCTTACCGGTTGGCACTGGTAGTTTCTTGTTCTTCATGGCAAATCTTGTTTTCAATTTCATGGAGATTTAATATGCCTGATCCCAGATTTCTAGTTCATTTGGGTTCTTTTTCGGTTAGTTATCGCTTCCAGTTGGTTATTTTGGGGATCTCAGAGTAGTTCTTGTGCTTACTGGTTGGTGTTATTTTCCGGAAAGATTTATCTAATTCTTAGGGTCGACCTAATTACATGTTTCATTTTCCTGCATTGGTGAATGTAATCTTATGAGGCCAATCCAAATGTGTTTCAACGGGTATAAATATGATGTTAGGTAATCATTGGTAGGGGCAGAGGAAGTATAACTCAGAATAATGATTGAGATGTGCATGTGGTGATCCAGTTGATTCTTAGAGTCCCAGTTGGATAGTATCTATCTTGAAGCCTGTATGTAACCGGTTAATTACTAGATGTTCTTTGATGATAATATAATTATTGTTGGATGATTGTCATATGATTGTTGGAAGCTCTATGGCTTTAATATTATCTGTTTATGTGAATTTGTTATGTTTTCTTGTTGCTTTCATTGTGTCTCTCTTGTTGCATAAGTCAGTTGACACTTTTGAGGGTTTTTATCGGTCATGGTTGCATCAAGTGGTATCAGAGCTAGTTATGGACTGACTAGTGGAAGAATCATTTGCAAACATTGAGGCATTCCTTGAGGTGGACAAATCGCCTATTAGAGGTAGGATGCGTGTGTATTCAATAGATCGCCAAGGAGAGGCAATTGAAACTGGTAGTCAAATCATTGAGCTGGAGTAGTTCACTGGAGTGAAAGAAGAGATGTCGCCGAGGAGAACAAATCATCAGAGGGTAGAACAGATGATGGAAGACTTCAAGAATGAAGTGAGGAATGAAATCCAGAATGCTTTAGCTGGTTTGTGAAGAAACCCTAATTCTGAGGATGAATATGAGGAAGTCGGTGAAGATCTTGAGGAAGCTGAAGGACCGAAAGATGAGAGAGGGGAAAGATTCCTAAAAGCAATGGCACAAGCAAGTAAAGTGCATAAATTTGACGTTTCTAACTTTTCTGGAACACTGAACCTAGAGGATCTGATTGATTGGATCAGAGAGTTGGAGGACTACTTTATGTTTGAGGATGTCAAGGACTCACAGAGAATCCGGTTGGCACAGACCAAGGTGAAAGGGCATGCTTCCTTATGATGGAAAGAGTTACATAAAGATAGAGTGGAGAATGGTGAATTGAATATCACCTAATGGAGATAGATGGTTGCAAGATTGAATGCCAAGTTCATACCGGGAGATTATGAATTGGAGTTGTTCAAGAAGTTGTAGAACCTAAAATAGAGAAACATGATTGTGAAGGAATATACTAAGGAATTCTACAAGGTGGTAATTAGATCTGGACATAGAGAGATGGACAGAGAAAAGGTGGCAAGGTACATTAATGGACTTTCTTTTACATTCAAGATGAGATGAGTATGTTGAAGATTTCCATAGTTGAAGAAGCTTACCAGTATGCTTTGAAGGCTAAGGAGAAAGTGATGAGAAGACAACCAAATAAGGGAAAGGAGAAATTTTAGATGAGTGATAATATGAAGAAACCGGTTGAAGAAGAGGAGTCAAAACCTACGTTAAGTAAAGAACCAGAGCATAAGACATCGAGGAAAGGTAGCAGTAGTATGAGTAGAGAATTTCCTGGCAAATGCTTCAAGTGTGGAGAAATTGGACATAGATTCTATGAATGTAAGCAAGGAATCACAAGAAGTTATGTGGCAAGTGATGAACCAGAGGGTGATGGTACCAGATTTGACTCTGCACTGGAGCAAGGAGAATCCCTTATGTTCAGAAGAAAGGATACCGGATCTACTCAGAGGAGGAGTCTTTTCCAGACTATGTGTAAATCAGGTGGTAAGTGTAGCAAAGTCATTGTAGATAGTGGAAGCACTGATAATTTAGTATCTAAGGAGATGGTTGTGAAGCTTGGGTTGAAGAGTCTTAAGCATCCTTTTCCTTATGAGGTGAGTTGGTTACAAGATTATTAGAAGATAGAGATAAATGAGCAGTGTTTGGTGAGTTTCAATATTGGGCCTTTCAGAGATGAATTTTTATGTGATATTGTGTCAATGATTGTTTGTCATGTCTTATTGGGAAAACCTTGGTAGTATCATAGAGGAGCTATTTATGACTATAGATGAAACCTGCTTACTATTGAAAAGGATGGGAAAAAGTTCACATTGATTTCTTTAAAGGAGAAAGAGAAGGAGGTGAAGAAACTAAGTCCTAAGAGAAGTTGCACTACTAAGAAACTGGTGATAGGAGCTATACCAAAAGGATTGATAGAACTGGTTGCAGAAGTTATACTGGAGGATTTTAAGAAAGATCTGATAGAACCATTTGTAAAGGTTATACCGAAGGGTGGCATGAGTTTGCAGAAGGATCTGATAGTTGAGCCTGATATACAAGGGGAACCAGATGACAGAGAGCTAATGGTAACTAACAGATAAAGTATTGTGGTAGAACCAAATCAGAGTTGTAGAAACCGAGACAATGTGTTGATAAGAAGAAAGGAAAGAGAAACAATGGGGGTCAAGGGTTAGAGGAGTTGGTTGAGGCACCGAAAGAGCCAAAGAAGAGGTTGGCAAACAAAGAAGATGTCTGGATCATAAATGAGCATGGGATCTTTATTCTGAATCCTTTTAGATGTTCATGACTTGCCTCTCATGGAACATCTTTTTCTACCTAGGTTGTCTAATGTAGGAGAATCCTCGATCGATGGGAAATCTTACATCAACCAAAAATATTTCCTTTCAGTTTTGTTCTTGTTTTGTTCTTTGTGCAGTTTTTTATGTTCTTACCGGTTGGTATCGGTAGTTGCTGGTTCTTCGTGGTAGATCTTATTTTTGGTTTCCTGACAGTTTCATGTGGTTGATCCCATATTTCTAGTTCATTTGGGTTCTTTTCTGGTCAGTTATCACTTCCGGTTGGTTGTTTTTGGGTTCTCGAGGCAGTTCTTGTGCTTATCGATTGGTTTTCTTTCATTAACAATGCGATTCTTGGTGTATGGGTTCATTTTGGGTCTTGTCTGATGTTCTCAGGCATGTGGTCGACCTTCCTGTTGAATTGCATCACTTGGTTGTTATGTTCCAGAAAGATTTATCTAATTCTTAGGGCTAACATAATTATACATTTCATTTTCTTGCATTGATGAATGTAATCTTATGAGGCCGACCCGAATGTGTTTCGATGGGTATAAATATGATGTTAGGTAATCATTGGTAGGGGAAGAGGAAGTAGAACTTAGAATAAGGATTGATATGTGCATGTGGTGATCCAGTTGATTCTTAGAGTCCCATTTGGATAGTATCTAGCTTGAAGCCTGCATGTAACTGGTTAATTACCGAATGTTCTTTGATGATAATATAATGATTGTTGAATGATTTCTGGAATCTCTATGGCTTTAATATGATCTGTTTATGTGAATTTGTTGTGTTTTCTTGTTGTTTTCATTGTCTCCCTTGCTACATAAGTCGGTTGACTCTTTTGAGGTTTTTTGTCGGTTATGGTTGAATCACTAATGGTGCAATCTGAGTCTGAAAAGGTCTATGTAATTACTATCTTGTTTGTAATTGAGGTTGGTGTCTCACTATCTGAGTTGGTGCTTTTTTTATATTAGGAGATCGGTCTCTCTTGTAGGTTGATGCCTTGAAATTCATTTTAAGGGGATACATGTCTTTGGTGGGTTGGTAGCCATTAACATTTGTAAATTATACATTTCTTTGTGAGATTGTAGCATTTATTCTCACCATAGTTTATCTCTTCTAGGTTTCCACATATATCCAATGTGTTGGTATGTAGTGAAAGATCATGCAAGTATTATACACTCATAATTTATCCTCACTGAGGTTTGGGGGTGGTAGCCCCCGAAAGAAGGGGTTCAAGGGCACAACCCCTGAGAAAGTAGGGGTTTGGGGGTGCAGCCCTCAAGAAAAAAAAAATATCATTTTTTTAAGAAAAAAACCAACATTGAAAAAAACCCTTAAAAAGTTGACTTTGTATGTTGCCCTAAAAATTACATGTTATAAGAGTTAGAATGTAAAAGGGGTGGTAGGTGTTGTACTGATTTACTGGATAATAAGAAAAGATTAGACAATTGTGTTTTGTGGATGTAGCCCATCTTGGGTGAACCATGTTAAATCTCTATGTTATATTTGTTGTATATTTTTCTTCATCTTTGCATATTCAAATTTGCATATAATTCTCCAGATTTGCCTAAACCCTTACAATTGGTATCAGAGTTGTGTAATTCTGTAAATTGGCAACAACTTTATGTAGTGTCGTAAATTGCGCCTAGTACATTTATGACACTTATGCATGGTTCCTAGTGCATTAATGACGGATTCATGATCAAAACCCCATCATTTTGATATCATGAGCCCCAAAGACAAAGTGTCTTTGTTTGGCCTAAAACCCCATTTGGGCTTATCTTTGGTAAGATGATAGCACGTCACACAAACATCTGCATGCGGCACTAACATCTTGATAAACCCGCAGAATATCAAATCCTAGATCTACCTTTAGGGAGTGTTCCTAGATCTCCCCATTTGGGCTTATCTTTGGTAAGATGACAGCACGTCGCACAAATGTCCGCATGTCGCACTAACATCTTGATAAACCCATAGATTCTTCCTAGATCTCCTTCTTCTATTCTTCCTTTTTAGGGGACAAAATAGAGGTAGGAGTCATCACTGAGGAAGATAGAGTAGGCACATAATTTTGAAATGAAAGTGCAACTGAGGTTTGATCCACAACTTCTATTTGACATAGACACATAGCCTTAGGGTCGGCCTTGATTGTGACAACTTCTATTAAGTCTTGATTGTGACACATAGCCTCTAGGAAGACTCCCTAAAGGTAGATCTCCCCAAGGTACAAGTGTTGGAGTCTACTTCTATTAAGTCTTCTCTGGTTAAATCACCTTCTCCATAAAAGAAAAATACATGCTTAGGTGATGATTGGGGTTCCTTAGATTTTACTGACTCTCATGTTGGTGAATATAAGGTTGACCCCATTCATCTGAAGTTTCCTAAGATTTCATTCACCTCGGCCACAAAATATGACTATGCATCCATAAAGCCAAGTGATGCTTATCATGTTGATCACCTTTTCTACATGAAACCTAATTCATTTAAGGAATTGCAAGATATTCAAGGTCCTAGATACAAGCTTGTATCGCAACTTGGCTATAATGGGAAAGTTTGTGGACCTAATGAAAAAGGCATTTGAATCCCTTTGGAAGTCAAACCTCTTCACAACAACACTAGATTAAGATATTGCCCTACGAGCTGAAAGACGAAACCATGGTTAACTGTTAACATTATTTTGTATGACCCTCTTCTTCTTAATCTTGTTCATCTAGAACTTATTGATAGCACTGTGTCACTTAATGAAATTCCTTTGGATATTTTTCCTTCATAAGAGTCCTTGAAGGAGTTTCTAGGTGTATGATAATTTTCCCCCTTATCACCATAAATGTCGATTCCCTTAATGTTTGAATACCCCAAGATATTTTGGAGAATCCATTGAATAGGGGGCACCCTTATCTTGGAACGAGGAGCATATACCCACATCTCATCTAGAAGACTGTAGTGTGCTCCTTAATGGTGAAACTATTGATGTCATTGTGAGTGATAAAACTCCTAGCAAAGCCATTAAGGTCGGGTAGTCTTTATCTTCTGAGGAGTTTAAGGAATACTCTGATCATCTACATCAATTCCCTAACATCTTTGCTTGAGCTTATGAAGAAATTCCAAGCATTGATGAATTAATTGTGGTACATAATACTATACTTAGACCCGATGCTAAACTAGTAAAACAAAAAATTTGAAAATTGAATCCTAGGGTGGCATTATTAGTTAAAATAGAGATAGAAAAAAAATTAAAAGCTAGTTTTATCCATCCTATCGATTATTCACCTTGGATCTTGAACATTGTTCCTATTAGAAAACTTGATGGTTGAATTTGCATCTACATTGACTTTCAAGATGTGAATAAAGCTTCCCTTAAGGATGACTTTTCACTCTCAAACATTGACATGATCGTACATTCAACCGTAGGATATGCTTTGCTCTCTTTCATGGATGGTTTCTCAAGGTACAACCAAATTCATATTAATCTGGAAGATCGGTATAAAAATGCCTTCACAACTCCTTGGGGAACCTTTTTCTATGTTGTTATGTCATCTAGGTTGAAAAATGCAGGAGCAACCTATCAACAAGACATGACCCTAATATTCCACGATTTCATCCATAAGATCTTGGAAGATTATGTTGATGATATCTTGGTAAAGTCTATCGCTCGCCAAATGCATATCAAAAATCTTCAGTTGGTCTTTGAAAGGCTTCGGTTATACAAAATGAGACTTAATCCCGTTAAATATGTTTTCAATGTCGATGTCAGGAAACTTTTGGGATTCATTGTCTCTCGCCAAGGAATCAAGATAGACAATGATAAAATTGATGCAATTGTAAACATGCCTCCACCTAGAAACATCTCTTAGCTTCGTAGTTTGGAAGGGAAGATTTAGGCCATTCACAGATTCGTTGAGCAATTGGTTGATCGTACCCTTCCTTTCACGCGACTATTGAAGAAAGAGGTTCATTTCAAATGGAATGAGGAATGTCGAGAAGCTTTCAATTCTACTAAGAGTTATTTGGCCAATTCTCCCATTCCGATGCCAGCTATGTTTGATAGACCTTTCTTTCTTTACATATCTACCTTGTTTCATGCTCTAGCAACCCTGGAAGCCCAGCACGATGATGAAGGCCAAGAAAGAGAAATCTACCACATTAGTCGCACATTGATAGAATATGACACTCGATATTTTATTGTGGAAAAACAATGTCTACCTCGTCTTTGTGATGCAAAAGTTAAGGCATTACATCCTCCATTCAAAAACTTGAGTTATAGATAAGAATGACATCCTTAAACATCTCTTTTCAAAGTTTGATATTTCAAGAAGGTTGGTTAAATGGGTGATGTTGCTCTTTGAGTTTGACTTAAATTTCATAACTCGGATGTTAATCAAAGTGAAAATCATCGTTGATCAATTGGTTGATGCCCCTTCTGAAAAATGTTTTCCTACCTTGGATCTTTTTCTTGATGAGGATGTATTAGTTCCTAATCACGAATCTATATGGGACATGTAATTTGATGTATCAATATGTCAAATTGGTTCAGGAGCAAATGTGGTCTTGGTCCTACCCAAAGGAAAACCAACCTCTCTCTCATTTCGCTTAGAATTTCATTGCACTAACAACATCATTGAGTATGATGCCTTGATTGCAGAGTTACATGCGGCAATTGCCATGGATGTGAAAAACATATGCATCCATGCAGGGGACTCTAAACTAATTGTAAACTAGGTCACATGTGTTTATCATCTTAAATAGCTGAAATCATCTCATTATAAGGATTTGGTCACAACCATACAGAAATCTTTCACTACTTACATGATTGACAGTTGTAGACACCTAAAATTGTCCAATCTAATTAAATAAATATTTTATTTATTTAATTATCTAAGCTTAATTCTTCTATTAATTAAATAAATCTTTATTTATTTAATTAATTCATTTACCCTCTTCTAGTCTTATTTCTCATTTAAATAAATTTATTTATTTATTTAAATTATCCTTTTCCTAAATTAAATAAATATTCTTATTTATTTAATTATCCTACTTCTTCTATTAATTAAATAAATCTTTATTTATTTAATTAATTCATTAATCTTTTCTACCCATGACACATGGCATTCATCTCTTAATTCATACACTACCTACCCCTTTCATTATTTTATTATTTCTTTTACCTACCCTCTAATCATAGCCGACCTCCTTTTACACCTCTCAATCTTAACCCTCCATTTCATATAGTGTCTTCTATATAAGGAGATGCTTCCTTCATTATCAAACCCTAATCATTCATGCTAATCAATAACCCTAATCAATCAAGCTAATCATTCACTGGACTACACTACGATCCTACTTACAACCACATTCCGTTCTTTGTTGAGCTCTTGTGCACATAAAATCTGAGAGCAAATATATCAAGCAAGATCAATGGAGATAGGAAGAATGGAGATCAAAACCCTATTGGACATGTGATGGTATAATCTTTGTGATTTCATTTGATTTGCATTGTCTTAGGTAATCTTCATATGTTATGGTGGATCTTTGTTGTTGTTAGGCTAGGGTTTTGTGGTTGGATTCATTTAGCCTTTCAATATTGTTATTATTGTTATCCATTTTCACCATATACATTTTGGCACGCCCGGTGGGACATGGATTTTTCTTAGATCTATGTTTTTTGCAGATTTTTCTAACCCTATATTGCTATTTTGTAAAACAATTTGGAGAATAACCTTGTGCAGCTAGGGTTTTGGACACAAAATCAAGATCTTGGAGAGATTCAATCATATCTCATAAACGGCTTGGAAATTTTACACCAAATTTTTTTTGCAGGTTGAAGATAGTATCAAGAGCTCTCAATCCAAAATTCAGAATTTTTGAAATACATTTTCATTTTCTATTAATTTTTTATGATTTTTCATAAAAAATTAATTTTGAGAGCAAATGAGAGAATTTTTTGGATTTTCTTATATTTTTGGAAATCTCTCATAATTATACATAGGATCTATTCTTTGTGAATTTAATTTTGATACAAAATATTTACCTAAAAATTGGATCTTTAAAAATTAGGGTTTTTCCTTATTTTGATCAGATCTCACAAATAGCTTTGAATTTTGACATCAAATTTTTTTTGCAGGTCAGGAAAAGTATCAGAAAGATTTAGTAAAAATTTCAGATTTTTTGGATTGATTTTGCATTTTATATGAATTTTTTATGATTTTTGAAAATCTCTCAGAATTATACACAGGATCTGTTCTTTGTGATTTTAAATTTGATGCAAAATCTTTCCTCAAAAATCAGATCTTTGAAAATTAGGGTTTTGCATTATTTTACTCATATCTCACAAACTACTTGGATTTTTTGCAGAAAATTTTTTGTGTAGGTTTAGAAGACCATCAAGACTCTTCAGTAAAAATTTCAGATTTTTTGGATCGATTTTGCATTTTATATGAATTTGTTATGATTTTTCATAAAAAATTAATTTTTGGAGCAAATTAACAATTTTTTTGGATTTTCTTACATTTCTGGAAATCTCTTGAAATTTTACAGGTGTTCTTTTTTTATGATGAATCAGATCTTTGAATTGGTCAACAAAACGCATTATTGAAGGCCCCTATTTCACAAAGTCTTTTGGATCTAAAATTTACCAAACTTGTGTGCTTGCAGGAAGGGGTGATCATTTGAAACAATCCAAACTACTAATAAATCTTTGTTGCAGGTCCTTAGCAAGGGTTTTTTGGATTTTTATTGTGTGCCTTGTTTTCATAGACTAGCAAACACTTCAATTGGTGCACTAAAATTGAATCATTGTCTTTTGTGTCTTGAGCAATAGGCTCTTTTTGTTTAATCTTTAGAGGGCCTGTCTTCCCGTGTGGTCATTAGGACTACTAGTGAGAAGAGAACGACCCAAGTGGTAGTGAGGAAAACCCACCTCTTCCGAACCACTATAAACAACTGTATTCATGGTGAAAACTATGGATAACGTGTGCTGATTAGTTCATACCAACACTATGTCTCTCCATAAACTCGTTTGATCAAATTTATTTGATCATTTGTAGGGCGTAACCCCTACCGGCTGGGAGCCTTCTGTATTTACAGAGCTGAAAGTGTCGCATGTATGGCCACATGAGCGGATGCCCTTACTAGCACCTTTTTGTTTTAGAAGCCCAAATCCTTCTAGTTGTTGGGGCAGGAGCTCAGACCTCTGGTAGCGGCCCACACACATACCGTTCTTAGTAGAGATACAAAGTTTGCCATGGGGAGTTTTCATGGGGACTGATGCTTGGCTGACCTGAGAAGTGAGTGCCGAGGGTGGAGCCAGTGAGGTCAAGCATCTAAGTATCCGCTCTGAATAGCGTAGCCTTGGGGGTAAAACCTCATGTGGGATCAACAACTATTGTCTTGGCCAGCCATAAGAATTGCGCTTGACTTATTTTAAACATTCAAAACATTCAAAACCAAACAGCAAAACATTGTGTCTTTTGTGTTTTCAAGTGTATGCAAAACATTTTTACATGAAACAACACACTTTTCTTGGAGAGTCTAAACACTTGCAAACATTGAGTCCTCATCAACATTGTGTCCTCTTGTCATGAAAAACAGTCAAACATTCAGATTTGATCACAACTTCACAAATTGGAAAAATTTTACAGTCCAGCAAACAAGAGCAATTAGTTTCGGAATTCTTGAGCTTCCTAGGTTGTTTCTCCAGGTTTTCATCTAGCATTCAACTTGTCTTTGGGTCTCACAAAGTCCATCATTTCTTTACACCTTACATTACATTCACATTTGTCTAAACTTGAGTCAAAAGGTCACTTGCTTGTCCTCATCATACTTTGTCAACACACTACATACAACAACACTTTGCTAAGTGGTCCCTCATCAAGGTTTCTTACCTTTGGGTCTAATTTGGTTTTACTTAGAGTCAAGGTCAACTTACCTCATCAAGAGAAACTATCCTCTCTTTGGAAGTCACACCTACTCTACTACATACATACTTGGTCTTACACTTTGGACATTGCAAGTACACTTCAGACTCATTTACATTCCATTCAACTCTTGGTCTTCCATACTCTTTCCATTTTTCATCTAGTCTCACACATCTTGGTCAATACCTAGTTCATGGTTGAAACCCGTCTTCAAAAATCTAGGAGAGAAACTAAAGAGGCTCAAGAGTTCGCAAACATGAGTTCTTATGAGTATGACAATGATATCTTTTTCAATTCTGATCATACTACATTACCTAACATGGATGTCTATAGAAATATTCCAAATGTTGAGAACATGGACACTATAAACAACAATGCTACACACAATGACAATGTGGACAACTTTTCAGTACATTCAGCAGATGTGGAAGAATCCATTATGAATCCCCATTTCAATCGATTGGTTGAGGAAATAATGAGGCGGGATAGACAATACTTCTTACAAATGATGGCACAAAGTGGAGCCAAGATACCTCATGATTTTGACATGTCTCAAATAATGGAACATAGACCTTTGCAACAACCTCACTCCAATACGGATCAAAGGAGACCTAATAGTGGAGGAAATAGAGGACCACATATGTGTAAAGCGGAAAAATCAAACCCTAGTCATTCTCCCCTGCCCAACTCCAAGGAGAGAGAAGGGGGAGTCACTAGGGTTGATGGTTTTCACTTAGGGGAGACTTTACATTCAAAAGAGGGGTTGAAACCCACAAGATCCAATCCCATGCAATGCAAGATTGGATTCTATATGAGTTTCAAGGGTTAAGACATCAAGGATACCCTCTTTTGTAAAGAATGTAGATAGAAAGATTGAACTAGGAATGCATGTAAAGTAGGAAAGATTCGCTTATAAATAGAGATAGGGATATGGGATGAAGCTACAGACCTGGAATTAGCAATAAAATGTCGAGATGGTGCTGTTCTGCAAATTTGAGCAAAAGTTGACGGGACGATGGCGCCCAGCGTGCACACGGTCCTCCGAAAAATCTACGAAACGAAGGGGGATTTGTTCGTCTCTGCACAAGGATTCCAGATCTCCAATTATAGCCGCGTACCTACAACCTACACACAAAAAAGAGAGGACGATTGGGGGGTTAGGGATGAGGGGTTTGCCTTTAGGTCAAACCCCGGTTTTGGAATTAACCAAGAAATGAGAATGTTGTAAATGTAAATGTTTGTAATGTAAACAAGTACTAATACCTTGTTGTAAGAATGTTTGTATTCTTACATGCGAAGGTGTAATGTATGTAGTATGTTGTATGTTGTATGTGATCTCCTCTTCAATGGTTGAATCCTTGTCTTGAATGCAACACTTAGCCTTGAATGGAGACTTAGAATGATCAATTGCTTGAAGGAATGCTTGAATGCTTGAATGCTTGAATATCATTTCCACCCTTTTTTTCCATCTACCAAAATGGGAGAGGAAATGTAGTTTATATACTTGTCAATTAGGGCTGACAGACTTATTTTTCTGACCTTAGGCCGACCAGGAAACATTATTTTCCAATTTGCAAACATAAAGACCCGAGACCCAAAAGAGACCGGGCCCAAAAATAGGGCCAGGGACCAGGGCGCTGGGCGCCATGGTCCTGGGGGACTAGGGCGCTGGGCGCCCTAGTCCTGAAGGACCAGGGCACTGGGCGCCATGGTCCCACCTCCCGGGACAGCAGGGTGCAAGGAGGATCAGGCCAGGGTGCTGAGAAATGCAATTTTTGATGTCATGAACAAGTTTCGGGGTCTCCATTCAGGTTCTGTGTTGCATCGCCATCGTGAAGACCCAAATGCAGTCGAAATTGCAAGTGTCGCAATTTTAGGATGCTACATTTAGCCCCCACTTTAGCGGGAGTATAAGCGTACGCTCATACTTCCGGTAAAGTACAACGAAACAACATTGAAAAACTTTCACCACGTCAAGGAGGCAAGATACACCAAGCCCCCAATGGACTAAGGATCTTACGACTTCAATTGACAAAGTAAAAGGGAAGATCACGAGGGAGAACCATGACTGTCAGTAGTAAGGTTCCCTCACTATGAGTCATGCAAGAAAGATATCAAAAATTTTCAAGGCAAAGCTAAATTTGTCAAGAAATTTTCAAGTATCTTGAAAAGATATGGACGGGATGTATGCCCCCCTACGTTAAAGCGATCACACACGCCTCACTGGGGGTGATTGCTTTAAGGTAGTGATACATATAAGAAATGAGAAAGGAGCACGTTATCACAAGGATTTAGCCCCCAAGTGTGAGATAAGCCCAAGGATAATAGACACAAAACACAAAGCACAAGGTGACTTCGCTTTCCTCGGGGTCAGTATGCTGTATGATAATTCATTTATATCATATGTATGTATGCATAATTGTTCTTCATTCCCCAATCAAGGAAGATCACCTAGAAGAAGGGAACACATGTGTCTTTTGAGTCAACATGAGAGAGACCAAAAGAGATCTCACTGTTTTGCATCATCCTCAAGTAGACAACACCAAGGACAACAAATGGAAGAATGAGAATAACACATAGAAGAAGTAACAAAAGAGAGGAGGAGAGAGTCTGCTATGCTAATGAACTAGTCTAGCACGTCATCTACCCCCCGATCTTGCTGATCAATATTTCGGGAAGGTAGGAAACACGCTAGAGGAGGAACATCCAACACAGCAGATGGAGCTATCACAAGATCCAAACAAGGGCTATGTTCATGTTCCGAGCCACGTTGTTCTTGTCTAGGAGCTAGGATAATTGCTTTAGAAAATGCGTTAGATAAATGGTTATCAACATCAACATATTCATATTCACTATCAGAATGAACAGGACTAACATTTTCATCATGAATAACATTTTCATCTATATCATCATCAAGATTTATAAAAATAGGATCTTTAACTCGCACAGGATCAAGACCATCATGCATCTTATGTTTAGGAGATTTTGGCTCAATTTTCGGTTGAGGAGGAGATGGAATAATACTAGTTGAAGGTTTTTTGGGGGATTGCAAGGTTTGAGAAGCAGCTGCCTGAGCTCTAAGATGACGTTTTCGTCGGTGTTCACGTGCAGAACGATTTCGTCTAGTCTTAGTAGGAAGTTGCGAAGATTGAGGAGGAGGAATGTTCTCATCCTTATCACTTGGGTGTTTAGGTTGTGGTCTCTTAGGTTGAATAATAGGAGAAGAGGAAGGTCCCTTCTCTCCATAAGAGGAAGGAGGAGGAACTACTCCATATAAGGGAGGAATATTTGGTTTAGGAAGGAGACCAAGCCCCTCATGACGAGGAGGTATAGGTCTACTTTTAGGAAGTTTATTAGATATAGGCATAGTCACATTAATGGGTTGGGAATCTTCTTGAGGAAAGACATTAGTTTTATCTTTCAAAGGAAGAACTTCCTTCTCAAGAGCGATAGGAATGTCAAGTTTGGGTGTTGTAGGTTCACTTAGAGATAGGATCATATCTTTTTTCCACTTTTGATAAGTTTTGAAAAGATGATCACTTCGCGGAGGAAGAGATTGGAATTGTTTAGGCCAAAAATAATCAATAGGAACGCTAGAAGTTCTTTCAGCTGGTTTAAAGAGACTATGATTGACAGTAACAACTTCACCATTATGGGGAAATTTCAAACACTTGTGAATAGGAGAAGCAATAGCTTTCATGGAAGATAGCCAAGGATAGCCTAGCTTCACACGAAATTGTTCGGATGATGGAATAATAGAAAAGTCCACATCAAGGGATTTGTTATGGACCTCAATAGGTAATGTAATAGAACCAATTGCAGGAGAAGAAAATGCATCAAATAGTTTCACAACCACATTTGTTTCATCATAGATCACTTGATTCAATTGCAAAGTAAAAAGAAATTCTTCAGTAATGATATTAACCATACAAGAAGGATCAATAAGCACTCCACGGCAAGGTGTATTCTTGACTTTTGCAACTATATATAAAGGACCATCAGGTGCCCTGATAGTTTCACTGGAATCAAATGTGATGGAAGGTTCTTTAGGGATTTTCTGCTGCTCTACAAAGTTAATCACATTCAGAGTCATAGACACAAGATCATCAGGTGAGACAGAGGAATCAGTAGTATCAATCGCATTAGAGGTATGAGAAGGTAATGGATCAATAAAAATCTGAAGATTTTGGTTAGGAGGAGCTACAGATGTGTTGCCTTTATCATTCACACCAGAAACAGAGATAGTATTATTATCAATCAAATCTTGAATTTTGCCCTTTAAAGCAAAACATTTTTTAGTATCATGCCCAGGATGACGATGAAATTGACAAAAAGATTTGTTATCAAAATAGGGTGAATTAATCTTTGCAGGATCTATTTGCCTTATAGGAGGAAGAGTAAGCACATTTTGTTCCAATAACTTATTCATAATACTATGCAATGATTCATTCAAAGGAGTAAACTTTCTTTCTTTCTTGAAAAACTTAGAAATAGGAGGCACACCTGATGTCGCATTCACATTGTTGTTGATGATGTTTTCATTGAATTTAATGGACTCTCTATTCGGTTTAAACTTCCCAAATGGTTGTTGACTACTATCACCCTTATCACTCGGAGCCATAGGATTTGCTTGTTCCATTTGACTCACAGTCAGTTGATAATTGTGAAGAGTTGCACACAACTGTTGGAAAGAAGTAAACTTAGAAAACAGGAGTTTTTCTCTAATATCTTTTTGTAAATTAGAAATAAAGATTCTTTGAATATCATTGTCAGGCACTGGAAAGGAAATTTGAGCATACAAATGCTTATATCTACCAATGAAATCAGTCACTTTTTCTTTAACACCTTGTTTGCAATGCATTAAATCAATCAAAGTAACTTTAGGACTTATATTGTTTTGAAATTGTTGAATAAAAGCATTTGCAAGTTGTTCGAAAGAAGTAATAGAATAAGAAGGCAACAAGCAATACCATTGTAGGGCTTTATCTCTTAATGTTCTAGTGAACAGTTTTGCAAGCAACCTTTGGTCATAAGAAAAATCAGTACATATTGTTTGAAAGGTCTTAACATGTGTTAGAGGATCACCCTTACCATTAAAAAGCTCCAAATGTGGAATTTCAACATGTTTAGGGGGAATAGCTCGAACAATGTCAAGAGA
This sequence comes from Cryptomeria japonica, assembly GCF_030272615.1. Classification (NCBI taxonomy): domain Eukaryota; kingdom Viridiplantae; phylum Streptophyta; class Pinopsida; order Cupressales; family Cupressaceae; genus Cryptomeria; species Cryptomeria japonica. The sequence goes on along the minus strand of NC_081413.1, from coordinate 128,346,902 downwards.
AAGTGGGCTCGCAACATCAAATGTGGGCACACTAAACTTAGATTGATTCATAGAGGCAATTTGTTGCTGTAAAGAAGAGACAGTTTGTGCAAGATTGTTAATGGTCGCTTCAGTCGAAGAGTTCATATTAGACGTGTTAGATTGTGATGGATGTGTTATGTTATTGAAAGAAGGTAGAGAGTAAGGTGGTGGGACGCTATGATAGTTAGTCATAGGAGATGATTGGAAAGGAGGAACACTACAAGGAGGAATGGAAGGGTTAATTGAATTGCCCCCTTGCATCATGTTCATTTGTGGAGATATAATAGGAACACTCATTGAAGGAATGAATGAAGAAGTCGGATTGAATGAAGGAAGAGGGTTGATTGAAGAAGAGGGATTGCCCCCATGACTGGTGATCATAGGTGGAATGTCTTGTATTGAAGTAGTCATTATGTTTGATGTAAAAGTAGGTATACTAGCAATAGGAGTTGTCAAAGGAATAGAATGATTAACTTGAGTAGGAGGTTGTGTATAACCTAAGGTTTCGGCACAACTTTTCATAGGCATCACATTCGAATCCACAATGTGTGCAATACCACGCAAAATATCAATTCCATTCTGATCACTTTGAACCATACATTTTAGACCCTCAATTAAAGGAAGAGCTTGACTATCAGGGTATTCTTGAGACATCCATTGTCGAAAATCATCAAATTGGTTATCCAATTTTGAAAGTTGTTCTATAGAAACCTCATGGAGAGCTTCTTCATCATTAAGAGGATTAGAGGAATTACCCATGTCCTTGTTAAAAAGACCATTCAAATTAGGTTCCATCTCCTCAGTAATTAAACCTTGGAAAGACTTAATTCTAAGGCTTCGTCTAATGGGAATAGTGTAAGTAGGGCTTATTGTTGTAAAACTCATGCACTAAAGAAAGAGAGAAGATTTTGAATTTTAGAGGTAGCAAATTTCAACAAAATCAGCCAATCTCCTAGATTTAAGCTGTTAAATGCAATCAGAACAATCTCCTGAAATTTCGAAAAAAATGTCTGGGACCGTGGCGAACGGAGTGCACACGGTCCTCGCAACTTTTTTCAAAATTTTTAGGGATGAAAGTTATGATGATTTTAAAGCTAATTTGAAAAAATTGAGTGATTTTACGATCTGTAGATAGGCCAAATTAAAGTTGCAATCTCAAAATTGAACCCTACCAAGATTGTTGAAAAATGCAAAATTTGAATTTTGAAAAAGAGAGGGAAACTGAAATTTTGAATTTTATGATTTTAGAGGGAATACTGAAAGCAATGCAAGTGTTGAAATTTAACAATTGACTCGATTTCATGCAAAATTCAAATTTGAAAGCGGAAATCAGAGTTGCCGCAATTAGACACTTAATTCAAAAGTCACAAATTGTAAAAATTTGAATAAAGCACTGAAATTTCGAATGAATGCTAACACACTTTTCAGATTTAGTACAGTAAGGAACACAATTTTGATATGAATTTTAATTTCAACAATTTTTTGAATGATTAGAAGCCTCAATCCAAGCAATCACTAGACCAACTTTGACTTTAATTTTGAAAGTGTTAAAACTGATAAAATCAGCCAAAATTCTGGATTTTAGCAGAAAAATACAGTAAGATCTAGCTCCCGAAATTTTGAAAAAAATGTCGGGGACGATGGCGCTCGGGGTGCACACGGTCCTCGCAACTTTTTTCCAAATTTTCAGGGATGAAAGATATTGTGATTTTATTGCGGAATCCAAAGTTACAGCCGATTTGGAGGTGTTTTGATTAGTGAAATTATCAGTCAAAGGTTGAATCAAGAAGGTCTTAAAAATTAGGGTTTTGACATTTAACCACTTAATTTTCAGAATTAAAGCACAAATATGAATTGACAATTTGCAATAGAAGGGTAGATCTGAAACAAGCATTAACAATTAAACATTTCACAAGTTTAATTACTAAAAAGAAAATTTTAGGGTTTTTATGCAATCAACCTCTAAAATTTGCAAAAGATCAAACATGGAAATGTAATTAGGGAAGCAAATTTTTCAGATCTAACCATGAATAATCAGAATGAGGATGTTCACGTCGGGTTCACCAAAATGTAAAGTGGAAAAATCGAACCCTAGTCATTCTCCCCTCCCCAACTCCAAGGAGAGAGAAGGGGGAGTCACTAGGGTTGATGGTTTTCACTTAGGGGAGACTTTACATTCAAAAGAGGGGTTGAAACCCACAAGATCCAATCCCACGCAATGCAAGATTGGATTCTATATGAGTTTCAAGGGTTAAAACATCAAGGATACCCTCTTTTGTAAAGAATGTAGATAGAAAGATTGAACTAGGAATGCATGTAAAGTAGGAAAGATTCACTTATAAACAGAGATAGGGATATGGGATGAAGCTGTGGACCTGGAATTAGCAGTAAAATGTCGAGACGGTGCTGTTCTACAAATTTGAGCGAAAGTTGACGGGACGATGGCGCCCGGCGTGCATAGGGTCCTCCGAAAAATCCGCGAAACGAAGGGGGATCTGTTCATCTCTGCACAAGGATTCCAGATCTCCAATTACAGCCGCGTACCTGCAACCTACACACAGAAAAGAGAGGATGATTGGGGGGTTAGGGATGAGGGGTTTGCCTTTAGGTCAAACCCCGATTTTGGAATTAACCAAGAAATGAGAATGCTGTAAATGTAAATGTTTGTAATGTAAACAAGTACTGATACCTTGTTGTAAGAATGTTTGTATTCTTACATGTGAAGGTGTAATGTATGTAGTATGTTGTATGTTGTATGTGATCTCCTCTTCAATGGTTGAATCCTTGTCTTGAATGCAACACTTAGCCTTGAATGGAGACTTAGAATGATCAATTGCTTGAAGGAATGCTTGAATGCTTGAATGCTTGAATATCGTTTCCGCCCTTTTTTTCCTTCTACCAAAATGGGAGAGGAAATGTAGTTTATATACTTGTCAATTAGGGCTGATAGACTAATTTTTCCGACCTTAGGCCGACCAGGAAACATTATTTTCCAATTTGCAAACATAAAGACCCGAGACCCAAAAGAGACCGGGCCCAAAAATAGGGCCAGGGACCAGGGCGCTGGGCGCCATGGTCCCACCTCCCGGGACAGCAGGGTGCAAGGAGGATCAGGCCAGGGTGCTGAGAAATGCAGTTTTTGATGTCATGAACAAGTTTTGGGGTCTCCATTCAGGTTCCGTGTTGCATCGCCATCGTGAAGACCCAAATGCAGTCAAAATTGCAAGTGTCGCAATTTTAGGACGCTAAAATATGGTACCTGAATCACCATCAGCTTTGTTTCAAAAACCAGAGGTCCCACATACACATGGTCAAACATATGATACTTACCTTCGTAGACCATTATGGAAGTCTTATGCAGACAAATATGCTCAATCACATACTAATGCTAAGGATCAACCACCAAAACAATTGGATGTTCAAAGGCATGCTCAAAATTTGGACACAAGGAAACCTCATGTCAAATTGGGGGCAACACAATGGAACATGACATGCCTGTAGAATATGGTATACATGCGCAAAATAGATATGGGGTTCCTCAACATGAATCTATACCAAGTGGTCCATATACACAGCATCATTACAGAACTCCTCCATATGAACATGTGTATGATCAATATCATCCATATATGCAACATGCTCCTCCTCCAATTGGTGCCTCAAGCATGGGGTATGGTCCAAGAAGTCGATCTCCACCTAAGAGCAATTTGGAGCAACAAATCAGGGACTTACAAAAGAAAATGGAGGACATAAATACACCGAAGCCAACATACACAATGAGAGACATATGTCCTTATCCATTTGACAAGAGAATTCCAATGCCTCCTTTTCCTACACACTTTGTGATGCCTAAATTTGATAAGTATAGAGGAAAAGGGGATCCTAAGGCACACATAAGACAATTTTTCATAGCTTGCATTGAGGTAGCAGCAGAAGAGACATATTTGATGAGATTATTCCCACAAAGCTTAGGTGATCAAGCTATGGAATGGTTCTCCCAACTTCCACCTAGAATTAAGTCATGGGGTGACTTAGCAGAGGCATTTATTCAACATTTCTCCTACAACATAGAGATGGACATATCAGTCACTACTTTGTGCAATACTAAGCAAAAAGAGGGAGAATCTTTTGCATCATTTTTACAAAGATGGAGAAATCTAGCCAGCAGATGCTCTTGTGAAATTCCACAAAAACAAATGGTAGAAATGTTCACCCAAAATGTTAACAAAGAGATTGGTTATGACTTAAGGAAAGCTTGTTTGTCCACCTTCAAGGACATCATTGAAAAAGGCTTAGCAACAGAAAAGGTCCTAATTGAACAAGGAGTCATTAAAATATTCAAGGAAAACAAAGATGACTTTAAAGGAAAAGACAAGCCAAGATTTTGGAATAAAAATAAGAACACAGTCAATGATGGTGTTGTTGATGCCAATACAGTGCGACCCAAATTCATCTTTTCTGGATCAAGTTCTACAAACAATCAGGTGAATACTCGAACAACTTCCAGATCACGAAGGAAGTACACTACATTGGGAGAACCACTTGAGTCAGTTTTCAAAAAGCTAGTGGCAAACAAGGTGATCACAATTCCAGATTTCCCGTCATATGAACCAAAGGTCAAACCAAATTGGTGGAATGATGATGAGTATTGTGAATTTCATAAGAGCAAGGGTCATAAGACAGGAAATTGTCATCGATTGAAGAACATCATACAAGATCTCATTGATAGAGGTGATATTGAGATTGAGGGACATTCATCCAATCAAGAACATGAGATGTTTAAGGAACCATTCCCAAAACATGACAAGGGAAAAGCTAAAGCCACAGATGACCAAACCAACTATACCAAAGCATCCTATAACTATGATTCAACTATCAATCACATATCGATGGACAATTACGTCTCTACTATTATCATCAAGGACAAAGCGTCCGAGATTTCTACTCAGAGACCCAAGATTTCCTAAAAGGTATTGGATCTTCTTCCGAACCTACCTCTGAATGTCATGTTACAACTCACCGAAGTAAATTCACTTTGCAAGGTGCTCCAACTAAAAACACCGCTTCTTCATCAACCAAACCTGAGTATGACCTTGTAGAACAGTTAGGGAAGACACCCACGCTCATTTCAATCCTTGAGCTCTTACGCATATCCCCCGCACATAAAGCCATTCTTGACAAAATCTTAAGAGAAACTACTGTTCCTACTGATCTGAACGTGGACCAATTTCAAGCCATGGTGGGATACCTTTCCATTCCACACTCCCTTATATTCACAGAAGTCGATGACGCCTCCATAAGTCAGCCACATAATGCACCATTACACATTGAAGCCTTCATACACAAACATAGAATCAAACGAGTCCTGATAGATGGAGGAGCAGGTCTAAACATTTGTACATTGAGCACTATTAAACAATTGGGATATTCTGACAAAGCTGTGAATTCTACAAATCAAATCACCATCAAGGCATATGATGATGAAGAGCGTTCATCCAAAGGCACAGTCACCTTACCTCTCAAAGTTGGGCCCGTTACAAAGGATGTGGTTTGTCAATTCCTAGACCTAGATCTCACATACAACATACTCTTGGGACGTCCATGGATTCATGAGATGAGCGCAGTCCCATCTACATATCATTGATGTATCAAGTTCCCACACAATGGAGTTGAAGTGACCGTCAAAGCGGATCCAAATCCATTCATATATTGCAACAATCTGCAACCTCGATCAGAAATAACAATCCCAGTCAATCGAGAGGCTATTCCATCTTCATCATACGTGGATCCAGAATCTTTGAAAGCTTCTACATCAGAACAAGTAGAGCACAAAGAAAATTTCAAGTTTAAAGACATGGGATGTGGTGAGTATATATTTCATGTTGACCAACTCTCATTATCTCCTAAGGTATTCAGTCAACAGGAACAACCTACAAACAATTTGCAAGGAATTGGGTGTGAACCACCTAGTGTTGTGGCTACTAAGTCTAAATGCAAATCTCCTCTAGTGGTGCAAGCATCTCTTGATATCAATAGTCCTAAGAGTGGTTCCAGAGAAGAATCTATTGAGCGTATTGCCAACCCTCTTGAGAACTCACATAGCTTTACCATATCATCCACTCATTCCATTTCCTCTCTGCTCCCAAACTTGGATCAACAAGAATTACAAAAGCCCTTACTCATTGGGGATGAAAAATCAAGCTTTGAAAAGAAAAATCTAAAAGTCAAAACTAAAGAAAAGTCCTTCAGTCCAAATCAAAATCAAAAGCTATTGGACTCTCCAAAAATTAAAGTCAAGGATAAGAATCCTATGAAGCAAAAAGAGCAAGAGTTGATCTCCCCTAATATCAAAATAACTATGGGCAAAAGTTATAAAATTTTACGTCAAAAAGCATACTTGTTGATCCTAAGTCTCCATCATGCTATCATACTTTCACTTCTTTTTGCAATCATAAGCCTTCATTCCTCATCCACGCGTTCCACACATCCTTTCCCTTTTGTGATACATCATGGACCTTTAATGGAGCTTCCTCGAAGAACTTTGTTATCAGGGATGCCCAAGCCTCTTTAGGTGACACGCATACGGGCCTGTGTAGTCCACACATTAGTAATTCTATCTCAGTTTCTTCATCAAGGAAGACAGTCACTCAAGATACACATCATTCAGTCAAGGAATGTTGTAGTTACAATCATAAGGTTAAGCCTCACACATTTGAAGTGGGTGCCTTGGTTCTCAAAGAAAATCCCAAAAATCAGCAAGACAGAGAGAAGAAGGGCAAGTTCGAACCAAATTGGCTTGGTCCTTACATCATTGCAACAACATATGGATCTGGGGCATATCAGCTCTCAACTATAGAAGGTGAACCTTTGGAGGATCCTATCAACAGCATGCACCTTCGCAGGTTCTACACATAGCTCTTTGGAATATCCTAATTTCAAAAATACAAAAAAAATCAAAAACAATTTAAAAAATACAAAAAAATCAAAAATTTTAATATACAAAAAAATCAAAAATTTCAAAAATACAAAAAAAAAATTTATAAAACAAAAAAATCGTTACTTGGTGAAAACCTAGCAAATAGGCGCCTTGTGACACAAAAAACATTGAAAAATCAAAAAAAGTAAAGAGAAATAATTTTGTCCAACAGTGAAAACCACTTCGGTGGCGCCCTGGGCAAGTACCATGGTGAAAACTGGGTCACCAGCGCCATGCGTAGAGACATTGCTCCTCCCTCCTTCAGGATTCTCTTTCATCATTTCACTTTGCACACACTCACAACCTATTTGTTCATAATAAACTTACCCATTCCCATCATGGCTTGTTATTGATCTACCCAAGATTGGTTAGCCACTCATAATAAACATTCCTTTTCATCCCTTTCCATCCATAATAAATCAGATCCTATCTGTGGCTAAGGCAAATCCTACGTCTAGTGATGGGTGTGGAACTAAGAACATCACATGTTTCGAGGAGTACAGTTTCTTCCAGCTTCCTTTAGTCTATTCGCGCACAATCCGCAATAAAGCAGCATTTGCATCACAGATCCGCAATAAAGTTTCATCTTATCCGCAATAAAGTATCAGTTTCATGGATTCAGTTAGTTTTAGATGAGACACAGCAGCAACAATGGGCTTCAACAAATCAAATCTTTCAACAGACTCAGACAACATTATGGTTCAGTGCTATCTATCCTTTCTGTAAAAGTAAACATTGTGACCACAATCAAATAAGACTTATACAAGTGACAAGAGACACTAAACTTGAGGACTATAGTGGATGTTGGTGTCGAGTCTTGGTTTTCTTTTGATTTCGTCTTTTTTTTTGGTGACATGTCTTTTAGCTTTTTCGGGATGTCTTTGACTAGAGATTCTATCTCCAGAATGTCTTTGACTAGAAAGGCGAGGATGGGGTATCGTCACCTATTTTCTTTTACTGTCTGTGGATTGTCTCTTAGTAATGCTATGACTTGTCCAAGGATATGAGGACACTGTGAGTCTAGTGTGAACTGGGGCATTCCTTGTTTGTGACTGTCTTATCTCCATGCAAACAAGTACAATGACTTTCTGGGTCGAACATATGCCTCGATCGTCATAACCTACTTGCCATAATAAAGCTCAATAATGATAACGCACAAGAAGCTCTTTCACTTTCATATCTTCTGTCTTCCATCCCCCTTTCTTGATTGAATTTCATCGTCCTTCTCGAGTCCGCATAGCCTGCTATCACATGACTGAGTATAAGGACACACCAAAAACATTTGCATTTCATGTAGTTGCACCTACATTACCACATATAAGCATTTCATACATACATATAGATATCACAACTGCATCACATCCTGCACACAACACCTGTTAGCACAATTTACATTTGCATTATCATATTCATCTGCATTACTTACATTCACATTTGCATCATGCATACACATATAAAACATAAACGAACCAAAAAAAAATAAAAAAATATTGCATTGCATCATATACATATTTGCATCCATATCATAAGCATCACATAAGAACATCTCATCACATAGGTACACATGCATATAGCTGCCGCAAAGATGCATCATCTCATATATATATATAAAGTGTCATGATACAATGATGTCAAAATCATATGGCTACAATCACCCACAGGTGTCTACATCATTATACAAAATGGTACAAAACTGATACAGAGGAACTCACTAATCACTCCTACCAACACTATTGGTAGTGCTAATCCTATCCATGTCATGGTATCCCATGCCACGTGTCCCACCCTCAACTCCAGTCTTGGATCCTAGAACACTCGTCTAAGGGCATCCTTGTCTCCGTCTCGATTGTACGGAATCAGCTCCCCATCAATCGGTATCCACATAATCCTATATACATCCTCCAGGGTAACTGTCATCTCACCCATTGGCAGATGAAACGTGCACGTCTCAGAGTGCCATCTCTCAGCCAACGCAGTCAGCAAACCCATGTTTTCCCGAAACTCAAGCACATACAGCACATGTCTCAAACCCATCTCCTCGATGGCAGCTCTGTCCTCGAGCGACAACTCAAGTCGCAACCTCTGCATCGATGGGAATCTCTCCCGTGACTCTAGCATCGGCAAATACTCCTCTAGTCAAACAACTCAATCATGTCAATTATAGTGGCATTCACTATTTATCACAAAATGCTACTCGCTATCTAAATGCATATGGCTATCTACCCTAGTGACACTCACTGTTCATCACAAAGTGTTGCTATTTATCCTAGTGGTACTCACTGTTCATCACAAAGTACTACGTGTGTGACACTCCCTGTTCATCACAAAGTGTTACTCACATTTGCACTCCCTGTTCATCACAAAGTGCTGCTCATATTTTAGTACTCCCTGTTCATCACAAAGTACTCTATCTTGGTACTCACTGTTCATCACAAAGTGCCTTGATCTATCCTAGTCTTCCTAGAGGACCTGCTTGAGTGTATCCCCTTAGCAGCTTATCCAATCGACAGCATATGTTCATCACAGAACTGCCGATTTGACCTAGAAGATGCAAATTCATACTTTTCAAACGCAAATGCACTTACATGACATAAACGCGCTCAAAGACTGCATAGACGCGCCTGAAAAACACAGACGTGCCTTCTTGACACAGACATGCCTATGCTCTGCATAGACGTGCCTGGGAGACACAGACGTGCCTTCTTGGCACAAATGTGCCTGTCCATCACAGACGCGGCCGCAATTGACGCAAACGCGGGTCCAAACATAGACGCGCCTGGCACAAACACAAACGCGCCTAGCGAGCACAGACACGCCTGGCACCAACACAGACGCGTCTGGACATTTTTGACACTTTTTGGACCCTAGTCTAAGCACATTTATTACCCTATCTAGCATGCATTAATGACAAAATTAAATGCGTCAAAGTACGAGGAGGTTTGGTGGTACTTACCGGCTCTCCTGCCTCTGTTGGCCTCTGGAATCCGCGAACGCGGTCGAATCTGTGAGTGAAAGCCATCGCTGCTGACTACTCCTGCTCTATTTTCGCTCTGCAATATGCTCTTGTGAATGTGTAGATGACAATGAGGATGTATTTTCCCCCGTGGTCTATCTTATAGCCTACCCTAGCCCTCGCATTCATTTCCCGAGTCAATCTTCGTTATCCCGTGACTTTGTCACTTTATCCGGTCAATCCATTCTATCTTGTCTTTCTTATCGAGAGATTGTCTGCAATCTTTTCAGACATTTTCATCCAATCTCTCGAGGGGGCATATCATTCCCATTCTGGGGCAACTCTGTATCAGTTCATCTTATCTTCTTTGAAACAACGCAACAAGCCGCATTGTCTCAAAGAGGGGCAAAATGTAGACACCTAAAATTGTCCAATCTAATTAAATAAATATTTTATTTATTTAATTATCTAAGCTTAATTCTTCTATTAATTAAATAAATCTTTATTTATTTAATTAATTCATTTATCCTCTTCTAGTCTTATTTCTCATTTAAATAAATTTATTTATTTATTTAAATTATCCTTTTCCTAAATTAAATAAATATTCTTATTTATTTAATTATCCTACTTCTTCTATTAATTAAATAAATCTTTATTTATTTAATTAATTCATTAATCTTTTCTACCCATGACACATGTCATTCATCTCTTAATTCATACACTACCTACCCCTTTCATTATTTTATTATTTCTTTTACCTACCCTCTAATCATAGCCGACCTCCTTTTACACCTCTCAATCTTAACCCTCCATTTCATATAGTGTCTTCTATATAAGGAGATGCTTCCTTTATTATCAAACCCTAATCATTCATGCTAATCAATAACCCTAATCACTCGAGCTAATCATTCACTGGACTACACTACGATCCTACTTACAACCACATTTTGTTCTTTGTTGAGCTCTTGTGCACATAAAATCTGAGAGCAAATATATCAAGCAAGATCAATGGAGATAGGAAGAATGGAGATCAAAACCCTATTGGACATGTGATGGTATAATCTTTGTGATTTCATTTGATTTGCATTGTCTTAGGTAATCTTCATATGTTATGGTGGATCTTTGTTGTTGTTAGGCTAGGGTTTTGTGGTTGGATTCATTTAGTCTTTCAATATTGTTATTATTGTTATCCATTTTCACCATATACAACAGTATTTCACGAAGAGAAAATTGTCATGTGGATGCAATGGCAAGTGTTGCTTCCCTTGTAGGCCCGAACATTGGTCAAGACGAATATCATTTCATGGTATAAGTCCTCCACTCTCTAGTTGTGACTGATCAAACCCAATTTGATAGCTTCATGTGTGCTCATATCGAGTCTGGAGAATGGTTTGCACACATCTATAATTACCTCAAAACCAGAAGCTTTCTCAATGATGCCAGCAAAAACTCATGTGTGTGAATTCGGAAGTTGGCCACTCACTATATTCTTTTATCTAATGTTCTTTATATAAGATCATATAATGGTCTTCTTTTGCATTGTTTGACAAAATTTGAGATTCCCCTTGCCCTTCAAGAGGCCCATTCGGGCCTTGGAGGTGGGCACTTTGGGGGCAAATCTTTGATCCACAAACTAATTCACATGGGGTGTTAAATTGGAAAACAATGGAATGAGATTCCTTTTCCTTTGTCAAGAAGTGCCCCAAAGTCAACAACACAGTAATTTGATTTGGGCCCTCGCATAGTAGCTCTAAGCTCAATCTTCTCCATGGCCTTTTCAAACATGGGGTTTGGATATAATTGGCAAGATATCTCCCCCTTCGTCTAAAGATCATGTCTTTATTATTACTGCTACAGATTATTTCATGAAGTGGGTTGAAGCTATACCATTGAGATCCACCACCACTGACATGATTTGTGGCTTCATCATGGATAACATCATTTCTTTCTTTGTTTTACCTTTTACCCTTGTTTCAGATAATGGTACATCATTTAAAAACAAAGAGGTTAAGTAGTTCCTCAAGAAGTTTCACATCCAACATCATTTCTCTACATCCTATTATCTTTAATCTAACAGTCAAGCAAAAGCATCTAACAAGACTACTGAACAGGTCTTATGTAAGATTATTATCAAACATGATAAATATTGGCATATCAGTTAGTATATGTGTTATGGGCCTATCACACGAGTGTTCATATGGCTACCAGGATGATGCCTTACAACCTCGTGTATGATGCCACTGCTATCATGTCCCTTGAGTTGGAGATTTCATCATTGTGCATTTCCTTCAAAGGAGTTATCGATGACTATTCTTATTGTACTCTTCATCTTAATCATCTTGAGTTGTTTGATGAGCACTGTTTGAAGGCCCTTCAACATCTTCAAGCTTATCAAAAAATTTTATCTAAGTAATATAACCAAAGTGTGCTACCTCGATCCTTTAAGATAGGTGGCCTGGTTCTTTGTGAGAATTAGAGAAATGTCAATGCATCACCTGACAAAAGAGGGAATTTTAGCCTGAGCTGGTTAGGACCATATATTGTCACCTATGTCTATGGTTCAGGAGCTTATGGTTTATCTTAAATGGATGGTACACCCCTCAAAGAACTTGTCAATGCCACGCATTTGCATCGATATTATGCATAGAAAATAGGTTGTATCTATCATGTGCATAATGATATGTATATCTTCATCAACATGATGTTCCCTTATTGCTATGTTATGAAGTGATTGTGCATATTCTGGTCTACGTGTGTGCAGGTACATACATGTTCTATCTATATCTTAGCAACATCATGCAATTTAATTACAACAATATGTAAATTAATTCATGATGTACATATAATCTAAACCATCCACCACATGAGCTGGTATATAATGAACATATAAGATATGCATCCATCCATATTAACAAGAGACAAGATCAAAACAATGAACCTCATATGTGTGTGTAATGTCAATTTCAAGGTACATGTATCGCATCACTACAAAAATGTGTGATGCTCGCATATGTGTCTCTGAAGTACATGAATACATTCATATATACAGCAAAAGAATTCTATACATCCAATGAATCAAAACCATGGATGAATCTCGACAAAAACATCTCATGACCCCTATGGTGGGTGGGTCCCTAAAGCCGCATGTGTTAGAGGATCCTAGTCTCGACGTGAGGGTTGTCTCACTGAGGTGGAATGTGATCTTGCAGCAATGTTACTCCAAGATTGAAAGCCCCTTATCTCTCCTTGCAGCTCTGCCATGGTCTCCCACTACATCATGAGCTCCTCTCATACCACAACCTCTCTCTCTAGCGCACTGCCTCCAGAGGGGGTATATACTCACCTCTATCTGATTTTTCTTTACTATCTGTACTAACGCTCCTTAAGAATTCTTCTTGCCAAAGTAGCTTCCTCCTTTTTTCATGCTAACAAACTTTCAAATTTTGCAATATGGAATTTCTCATGCTGAATAATGTGATTTCTCATGGAGATTTGGGGGCATCATCTCTGACTGCCGATCACTCGACCTTTGTGGCCTCTATAGTATCCTTTTTATGGGTTAAGTATTTATTACACTCATTGCACTGCATGGGCATAATGAGTTTATCATTTTGAAACTACTTTAGTGCGCCTGATCCCTTGATCAATCAATCCACTAAAGTGGGGGCAAAATGTAGTGTCCTAAATTGTGCCCAGTGCATTTATGACACTTATGCATGGTGGCTGGTGCATTATTGATGGACTCATGATCAAAACCCCATAATTTTGACATCATGAGCCATGAAGACAAAGTGCCTCTACTTGGCCTAAAACCCCATTTGGGTTTATCTTTGGTAGGACAACCACATGTCGTGCAAACATCTGCACATCACCGTAATGTCCTGATAAACTCACAGAATCTTGAATCATGCAGTGAGTTGGATGCTTGCTGACGCATGTCTTTTTAGCTCATCTTCGGCTGTATTGGCTCTTCATGCCTATTTCAAGTTTAAAAACCTTTATTTGCTCATTTGCAAGAGTTCCACTCTCTTGATTCTCGCTCTTGGATTTTTTTTTGGCTCTCTTTGATCTCTCATTAAATTTCTACCAACACTATTAAGTTATCTCTATCTACAACGTTCTTGCAACTATCTTGCAACAACAAAACACTCATTTTGAGCTTCATCGTGCTCGTATTTTAAAAATGGGGGTTTGGCTACATGCCTTGTCTTCTCTTCATTATTTATCTATCTCTTTTTTATCATTGCATGCAATATTTTTTATCATATCTCTAAGTGTATCTATTATCTAGGTGCATTTAGTTTATCAATGTATCACTTTCATCTATTTGCAATAGGGGTTTTCTTCCATCAAGTGGAGTATAGTTTCTATTTACATTTTAACATTATCTTTTATTGAATCTATCTATCTGGTTGTTTGTGGAGGTGAAAACACCAAAATGGGGGGGTCTGACTAAGGCAGGCCCCTATACAACCCCAACATTTTCCCCTATATTTGTGTGTGTAGGTGACAAGCAAGTTCCATGCAGTGGAGAGAAGTCATTTTTTATTCTCGGGATGATTTTGTGTTCTCTTGTCATGCAGATGACAACATGTTGCGCTAGCATCTATGCACCGTGTTGGCATCCAAAACTTGAGACCTTCCTGACTTTGTGGTATAATCTGCTTTGAGTTTTGTACCATTCTATTAATCCAGATTCTTGTATTTCATTGTTTTTATATTTGAAATCATTTAATTACTTCTCTTTAGCATAAGCATGTGTTTTGTTATCCCCTGGCTCACCCTTAGCGCCAGTTTAAGTGAGCGACGAATCAATTTGTCCTCTAATATTCATCATCTTGGAGGTGACAAATCCCCTCCTCTACACTTTCAGCTTTGAGTGGGAGCAGTGGAAGAAACCAAATTCAAGGTCGAGAAGTTCAATGACCAAAATTATCAGTTATGGAAAATGCAGATGGAGTATTACTTGTATCAAAAGGATTTGTGGTGGCCATTAGAAGGAAAGACAAAGAAACCTTCCATGATCTTAGATGAAGATTGGGAGATTCTAGACAGAAAGGCACTAGGGAGCATTCAATTGTGTCTTGCACCATCTGTAGCATTCAATATATCGAAAGAAAATATGACAAAAGCCTTAATGCAAACACTAGCTAAATTGTATGAGAAACCCTCAGCTTCGAATAAGGTATTTCTTATGAAATGTTTATTTAATATAAAAATGAGTGAAGTAGGATCTGTAGCAGATCATTTAAACGAATTTAATACAGTTACCAACCAATTGACTTCTATAAAAGTTAACTTTGATGAAGAGCTTAGGGCCTCTTAATTTTAAGTTCTTTGCCAGAAAGTTGGAATAGCTTGGTTATGATTGTAAGTAACTCTATCTCTAGTAGAAACACTTTCAAATTTGATGATGTTGTTAGTCTTATCCTAAGAAAGGAAATGCGATGGAAAAGCATATGTGAGACTTCAACATCATTGGGTACTATTTTGAATGTGGAGAACGGGAGAAGATCAAAGAAAAGAGGAAAAAGCCCAAGAAATAAAATCCTTGGTACGAGGATTTCACGGGAGAGGAAAAATGGAACATTAACTTTGTCCCAAAGTGAGTATATAAAGGTGTTTAAAAAATTTAACATGCAAAATACAAAAGAAATGAGTACACCTTTGGCTAGTCATTTCAAATTGACTAAGGAGATGTGTCCAAAGACATAGGAAGAGGTAAACAAAATATCTAACATTTTGTATTCATCAAATGTTGGCAGTTTGATATATGTGATGGTATGCACACGGCCAGATATTGCACATGTAGTGGGAGTTGTGAGCAGATATATGAACAATCTGGGAATGGAACATTGGAATGTTGTCAATTGTATTCTTAGGTATTTGAGAGGTACTACTACAAAGGCATTATGTTTCAGAGGATCAAACTCTTCTCTACGAGGATATGTTGACTCTAATCTAGCAGGTGATATTGATACAAGGAGGAGTACTACAGGGTATGTTTTTATTGTAGGGGGAACCACAGTTAGTTGGATTTCTAGACTGCAAAAGGTTGTTGCACTTTCAACCACTGAAGCTAAGTATGTGGCTGCTATGGAAGCTAGCAAGGAGATGATTTGGTTACAATGTTTTATGGAGGAATTGGGCAAGACGTGGGAGGATAGCCCATTATACACTGATAACCAGAGTGTCATTCATCTTGCAAAGAATTTTTCTCTTCATTCGAGGATAAAACACATTCAACTCAGGTACCACTTCATATGGTCCATTTTGGAGGATGACCAGTTACTGCTTGCAAAGATTCACACAAGTGACAATACTGCAAATATGTTCACAAAGAAATTCACATGGGAGAAGTTGATTTCCTCATCAATTTCTATTGGCCTTCTTGACGTAGTCAAAAGAATATCCCTCATAGGATCCCAGGGCTCTATTATCGAAGGCACTTCATCGGAAAGGGCTCTTGAAATGACTTATTGTTTAGGTAAGAATCTCCCCCCACCCCCCAACTATAGTTGGCATTTAGAGAAGAGATTTTGAAAATCATGGAATTAAGGAACAACTAAGTCCAAGAGTTTTATCCAGTGGGCATTGTAAGAGTAGCAATGTCATCCAATATTAGTCTCCAAGTAGGAGATTGTTGGTATATGGAGACTTATCATGCAAGTATTGTACACACATAATGTATCCTCGTCGAGGTTCGAGGGCAGCAGCCCCCAATACTATGGATTTGGGGGCGCAAGCCCTGAGAAAGTAAGGGTTTGGAGCTGCAGCCCCTGAGAAAAAAATTTGCCATTTTTTTGAGAAAACAAAATTGACATTGAAAAAAACCCTAAAAAATCTGACTTTGAATGTTTCCCTAAAAAAAGCATGTTAAAGCAACTGGAATGTAAAAGGCATTGTAATGGTGTTTTATTGATTTACTAGACAATAAGAAAATATTGGATGGTTGTGTTCTATGTATGTAGTTCATCTTGGGTGAACCATGTTAAATCTGTGTTATTTCTGTTGTGTATTTCTCTTCATCTTTGTGTATTCAAATCTGCAAATAATTGTTAATTTGAATTTGCTCTGGATCTGCCTAAACCCTAACACAATGTTCACATGTATGGATGTGTGTTTATGTACATCATTTGTCTAGTTTCTTGATTATTAAGGAAAGATTAGTAAATGCTACTTTAATGTCAAAATGAGAATTAGAAATTATTCTAATGATGAATTGGATTTGAAGTTGAGATTAGGATATACTGACTCACCCTCCTCCCCCCTCATTATATTTGTGTGCTTAACAATTGGTATTAGAGCCAACTTCCTTGGAAGAAGCTTAACAACTTGAGGTAGATTTGAGATGGCACTCTGTTGCTCAAGAATATCTTTCTTCAAACAAGGGCGCCACTTTTTGATGGATCCAACTATGGATTTTGGAAAGAATGGAAGCCTATTTAATGATTTTAGGTTGTGATGTCTGGCAATATATTGTGGATGATTATGAGATTCCAAAAAAACCTCCAAGAGATTAGGCAGTGAGGAGAGCATGTCAGAAAAATGCAAAAGCTAATAATACTAGTATATCTGGTTTACCTAACTCTAAGTTTGTGAAGACAATGTATTGTAGGATTGCAAAATAAGTTTGGGATAAGCTTTACAATATCTATGAAGGTGATGTTAAATTCAAGGAGGGAAAACTTAAAACCTACAAAGGACTAATTGAATGTCTAAATATGGAGGAAGAAAATATTGTACCATACCTACTCAGAGTTCATGTTGTCAATACCATTAGAGGACTTGGTGGAAAAGAGAAAGAATTGGTGATTGTCAGAAAGCTACTCAAATCTCTTCACTCTAAGTTTGATTCGTCAATGAAAGTAAAAAGGCTCTATTCAGATTTTAGTGAAGATTTAGATCCGGAATAAGTAAATTTTGTGAGGAAATTAAAAAGAGGCTATGACAAGTGTAAAGGTGAATTACCATTCAAATGTTTCAATTGTGGTCAAATTGGTCACATAGTATCAAATTCCTCTTTTGGAACAAGCAATAATAAAATGTCACAAGAAAAAGAATGATCTTTATGCTAAAGAGGATCGATACTCATGTGACAAGTATGGTCAACACACTTTTGGAAGTGAAAGTAAAAAGGATCTGCTCATGGCAATGAAAACCCTAAATATGGATGTGATAAGTGTGCACTTTGGAAATGAAGAAGAAGATGTTGAGGTGGATTTTGAAGATCAGTGTGCTTACAAGGAGATCACAAACCTAAAGTAAAGGATTGTGAAACAAGAACTATAGATTTTAGAAGATTTCAAATGCAAAGAAAAATGAAAAATGCAGATCATAAATTTGAAAGTTCAATTGGAAGAAGTAAAAAGGAGAAATGAAGTCATAACAAAAAATTTAGGATCAACGAGAAGGACTGTGAAAAACTTGAAGAAAAAGTAGTATCCTTGAGAAAGGAATTGGAGAAATCAAAAAATCAATTGAGCAAATATTTAAAGTTTGGAAAGAGTCTTAGATGAGATTATATGCAATCAGGATGCATTGCACATGAAAACCTACATTGGATTCAATAAAAATCAAATTAGTAAGGCTACTAAGAATTCCATGAGGGCATGTAGAAAATCGAAATGTTTATGGTTTTAAAAGTTTAGGATTTGATCAACCCTGAGTGTCTGAAGACAACAAAAAGGAGGATGAAGGATTCATCAATGTTTACAAACAAGAGAAAAGATTCAAAAAAACAAAATCCAAGTGGACCAATGTACAATACTAGGTTCAATCATTCTTTCTCTAGTTAGTGTTTTAAGTGAAGTCATTATGGACATATGATAGTAGATTATAGAAGATATCCTACAAGGAAGAATAATTTTGTGAGCATAATTGTATTTTCTCCTCAGGTTGATCTCAACATCATATGTTACCAGTGCAATAATTTGGAACATATTGCAAAATATTGTAGAAGTAATCTTTTGAAGAATTCTAAACCAGATGGAAAGGAAAGTACCTTTATTGATCAGAGGAATAAGTCTAAGAAGACATGGAAAAGAAAGGAAGAGGAACATATTTATGAAAGATCAATAATCCCTCATACTGCAATTCATGAGATGTGTGATGCAACTAGTGATAAAGGCTACATTGCTTTATCCAGTCAAGAAGGATGTGAAACTATAGAAGAAAATATTGGCATTGGCAATTGAAAATAGTTGCAATAGAGGATGTGATGACCTAAATGTGACCAAGGAAATAGAATGCCTATTGGAAAAAAGGGATGAAATTCGTCCTTGGTATAAAAAACAAGAGTATAATAATACATTTGAATTTTGAGAGAGAGAGAGAGAGAGAGAGATCATTTTTAGTGTTTTAAATTGAAGTACAAATTGAAGGAGGGTGTTGACTCCCTACCACAAGAAGGCTTGGTGGTCTTGTGTAGTTAAAAATGCATCAATGCTTGGATTTTTTTCTAACGAGGGGAGAAGTCTCGGAGGAAGAATTAAAGTATCTCTTTGTCATTGATGTCAAAGGGGGAGAGAGAAAGCCAAAACACTTATTTGACAGAGAGGAGTTTTATTCATGGGGGACATTTTTGCGGTTTGCCATCAATGACAAAGGGTGAGATTATTGAACATTACGTTTTCATTGATGTCAAAGGTGTAGTTAGTACTATCATTGGTAATAAGGACATCCAAAAGATTGTTATTTTTGTCATGCCATATTAGAGTTTTGGAAAGGCAGAGTAAGTATGTTTGATAGCTCTCTTAGTGTTATCATTATGCTCAAATTTAATTAGTTTATGATTGTCTAGTACATATATTGTTGTCTAGAAATATTTGTGATAGGTTTTTGAGGTTTGTTGCCCAAGGTAAATATGTAAACTCAATTGCAATGTCTTGGTGTTTGGCTCTACATTCTGCCACAATTGAGAGTTATGTCTTGCAAATTGGAAGTAAAGTAAAACTACATATGAAGTTCCATATTCTAGAGTCTCGACAAATTTGATCAAGGGGACAAAGACTTAAGAGATGACAGAGTGTTCAAATTGGTAGCTAGTTGATTGTGCTAATGCTCCAGATGAATGCATCAAAAGATGGTAACATGTGCCAACCAAATGAAGCATTGGAATGTTCTTTGGGGCTAGTAGAGTGTGTGTTGGGTAACACATAGTGTGTCCCCACTCCTAGAGTAATGTGTGGGCTTTAGGAACTAGCCAATTACATGTTTGTTTGAGGAAATTGATTGTGGACAACTTGTTGATGTTCTAAATATGTTTCAGACCAACACAAGAATATAATTATCCTTGGAATGCATATATATTATAGATAAGATTCATTCCAAAATGGGAAGTTATGTATATATACTGAAAAGTTTTGCAAACTACTTATTCAATCTATAAAGATGAATTAAGGTGTGTTAATCAAGTTGCATATCCTACATATATTGAAAGGGTATTCTATAGCAAATCAGATCTGACTGATGGTGCAGTCTAAGGCTAAAGGGTTCTCATCTTGTTTGTAATCGAAGTTCGTGCCTTACTATTTGAGTTGGTTCTTAGCTCTTGTATTAGGAGATTGGTGTCTCTTGTAGGTTGTTGAATGCAAATTCATTATAAGATAGGTGTCTCTAATGGATTGGTGCCTATAAACATTTGTAAGTTTCATATTTCTTTGTGAGGGTAAATGTAATGTCCCCTTCTCAATGATACACTTTCAGTGGTCCATTGGCCTATCTCAGGGACCTGTAGGCTATGTGGGATGAAGAAATAGGGTTTCAAACGTTGGTGCAACATGAACTTACTATTTTTAGTAAGTCAGGGGTTAACTGTTTGGATGGTGCTATCTTACTGAGATTTCCATGTTCTGTCACTAGGTGCGAAGATTATGTTTTTCAAAGCTTTATTGCTTGACTTACTATTTTTAGTAAGTATCAGTTTAGGTGATTCTATTTATAGCAGGGCATCTCAGAGATTCAGTTCAGTCTGGTGGATGGTTCGACACTTTAGTCCTCAATTCATTTGGGTTTTGAGCAGTATTTGGCTTGTAGGATGATTTATTAAATATTAACACTGCATTCTAAGGTTAATGTTTAATTATATTATTTTGGATGACTTTGGGAAATAGAAATTTATTTTATTCAAGTGATTTTATCAATTTTTCCTAATTCAATGGCATAAGGGAAATCGAAGTATTTCATGAGCATCATTCTATGTCTTGTTTGCAAGTTGTTGTCCTAGGCAAAGTTCGAACTTGCCTAAGGGAAGGGGATGCCATCCTTGAGGGGACTTATTTTATAATTTTCAAATGTCTTTGGGCACCCTTAGGGGGTGTAATGAAGTGGCATGTAATTTGGATGTATTTGGGCACATTTGCATTTGAATTTAGGGAGCCAAAAATTTATAAATAAGA
Source organism: Cryptomeria japonica (assembly GCF_030272615.1). Classification (NCBI taxonomy): domain Eukaryota; kingdom Viridiplantae; phylum Streptophyta; class Pinopsida; order Cupressales; family Cupressaceae; genus Cryptomeria; species Cryptomeria japonica. Next base: position 128,325,553 of record NC_081413.1, on the reverse strand, counting down.
GCTTTGTTCTCTCATTTCGATCATCTAAAAAATTTGCATTATTATGCTACCAAAATGTAGAGCAAAACTGAGCTTCGGAGTTGAGGTTTCCTAGCTAGCACAATTTCGTACTTGCAATATAGTACCTAGCTGGTGGGTGTGATTGAGAGTTGATTTTGGTGTGAGGATTTTTAGTTTTAGAGTTTTGGTGAGTTTTATATGTTGCTGGTTTGGAGTGGCTGAAGCGGATTTTTGTTCATATCTCTTTGCCTAAGTGTTCGTTTCTTCTGGGTAGAGGCTCGTCAGAAGCATACTGGAGAGGCGATCATTCCTCTGGAAGGGTGTTGGTTTTGGTTTTGATTGGATTTTTTAAGAGCAAATCAAAACTCTCAGCTAGTCATACCTTTCCTCGAGTGCCTTGGTTTGTGTGCCATTTGTGTGGTGATTTTGGTGTTGGTTTGAGCTCCTAGTTGGTTTGCCTTGGTCATAGCAGTTGTTCGCCTAAGTTCGTGAGCATTTTGGAGCTGATTCGATAGAGTTATGTGCATTTCTATAATGTTGGCCCATTTCTAAAGATGTTGGTATTTATATTAGAATTGTTGTTTTTATGTTTTAGCCTGAAATCAGTTTTAGTCTATGATTGAATGTTGTAGTACTTCATTGTAATCATCTTGTATTATTGGTTAGTAGTACTAACCTCTTATTGAACTTGAAGTGCTTATTGTAATCCCCACTGCATAAGTGGAAGAGGTTGGTTGGGCCATCTTAGTGTTTGTAATTTCTTTGTACTTTTGTCCTCCCACTAAATAAGTGGAGTGGTATTGTCCTCCCGTTGAAATATGCAGTTGAGTGATAGTTTTTATGTATAAGTCCTCTCGCTGCATAAGCAGTAGAGTGATTTGGTTCTGGTTATGCTTTTGTTCCCTTGGCTGGTTTACCGCCAAGTTCTTGATCTTCATCCCATTGAAAAGTGGAAGGGGTTGGCTTGCCACACAGTATTGTACTTGCTTTATAATTTCCAGTAGATCAGTGAGCTAACGAACCCCTTATCACCGTATGCTCTCACCTTCCCACATTGGGCACTTGGTGATCAGAAAGTGGAAGGGTTACTTTCAGCAGTATTGAGATTATATTTTCTAACCTTAACGGGTTATGTGTTTGTTTGTAATCCTTATTGCACTTAAAACAAAACAAAAAATTATCTGGGATATTACAATGGTATCAAAGTTGGTTTTCCTGTTAGCCTGTGAGTTTCAGAGGAGTCAGAATTCTCCATGAGTGATAGAGACGTCTATTACTACAACTGAGAACAGAAGAGATGACAAATTCATATTCTTGTAGTGTCGGAAGAAGATACATTTTCAGAGGTATTGAGAAACAGAGGGAAGGAATTGGATTCTATAGATTCAGTGGATTCAATAGTAGATAAGGCTATAGAATAGAATGAGGCACCTGATAAGAAGACTGAGAGACAATTCAATGCCATGATGGATATGATGTCTCAATTGCTGGTCAAACTTAACCAGAATGTTGTTGGGACCCCTAACCAACCCAACAATTGACCAGAAGCCAACACTTCTAATGCTCCTATAGGAAATGGAAATGGAAGTAACAATGGGAGCAACAGTGGAGGTTCAACCCCAAGACCACTACAACCTGTCTTCCTGCCAAGAGAAACACAACAAGTTGAAATGGAGATACCTACAATTGATGAAATAAGGAATAGCTATATGGAATATGCTTCTCTCCCTGGAGAGATCTGAGATATCCTCACTTTGGATCAATTCATGAACCAGAAAATGAAGCAAGGAAGGAGGAATGACAACAGATTTTCTGCCCCAAGAGATTATCAACAAGCTCGTGGAAGAGTGACTCTGGCACATTTTGATGGGAGCACAGCTAGAGCATGGGTGCAGAAGTTGGACAATTACTTGTCCTTGAGGCCTATGCCTGAAGAAGACGCCATCAAGTTCGCTACTTTGCACTTGGATGTAGTGGCCCATGAATGGTGGTACCATGGGTTGGTCACCCTTGGTCATAACTTGATCACCACATATTTTGATTTCACCAACAAGTTGATTGAGAGGTTTGATACTAAGGATCCAGAGGTGAAATTTAGAGAACTTGCTCAACTCAAACAACAAGGTTCATTGGACACTTACGTAACTGAATTCCAAAATCTATTAGTTATGGTAAGTAGTATTTATGAGAAGCAGTTAGTGGTCCTTTTCACTAAAGGACTTGAGGAACCTTTGAAAGGTTGGGTTAAAGCATTTAATTCACCCACCTTAGCAGAAGCCATTAAGAAATCTTGAAGCATGGAGTTGGTTGCTCCAATGAAAAAAAATTAGTCCAAGCCTTTCCCTTTCCGAAAGGATAAGAAGAAATTTTCAAATCAGACCAAAAGAGGACATAAGTGTCATGGGAAGGGCAATTTGTATCAAATGGAGTGCTATTCTGCGGATGGATCAGATTCTGAAATTTCAGAACAACAGACTGAAATTGAGGACAGCGAGTATGAAGAGGCTCCTGAAGGGCCTGAAATTGAGTCAGAAGACAGAGGAGTGGTTGCTCAACTCTCGAGCATTCACAAGAATGAGTCCTTTAGAGTTTGGGGTGTGATACGAGAGCATCATGTCATTTCTCTCATTGACACAGGAGCGGCTCATAATTTCATTGATGAGAGAATTGTTGCAAAGATGTGGCTAGTGGCAAAGGAAGTAGAAGGCTTCAAAGTCATGGTAGAAGATGGCTCCACTATATCTTGCAACCAGATGATTTCTAACATGTCTCTGAAGTTGGGAAATCATAAAATTAAGATGATTTCTTTGTGGTTAGCATTGGTGGGACTGATGATGCAGTCCTCGGGATTCAATGGCTGAGATCTCTTGGTGAGATTACATTAAACTTACAAACCATGGAGCTGAAATTCATGTATGAAGGGAAGAAGGTAGTATTGAGAGGAATGTTGAATGGTGGACTCAGAGTTGTCTCATCGAAGAGGATGGAGAGGTTGATCTGCCATAATCAGGTGTAGTGGGCAGCAGAGTGTTTGATAATGTCATCAAATCCATTGGTAGACAAGGGAAACTATTATGCAGACATTCAGGCATTGGTCACAAACAAAAGTAAGGTCATGCTTATGCCCTCTAAACCACTAGAAGAGAATTAGAGCTATCCTAAAGATATTCAGGCCTTGATAACCAAGAGGAGTAAGGTGTTTGAGAATCCACCTCCTAGTAGACCTCCTAAAAAAGGTGCAGAACACATCATTGAGCTTTAAGAAGGAGCTAAGCCAATTATGACTACTCCTTATCGGTATCCCAAGAAGCAGAAGGATGAAATTGAGAAAGCAATCTAGGAGTTCTTGACATGGGTTACATATGGACAAGCAAAATCCCCTTTGCTTTTGTTGTTGTTTTGGTGAAAAAGAAGGATGGGACCATGCACATGTGCGTGGATTACCAGGCCCTGAATCAAAAAATTATTAAGAATCGGTATCCCATTACGAGAATTGATGAGCTCATTGATGAGTTGCATGGTGCAGTGTTCTTCTCTAAAATTGACCTCAGATCAAGGTATCATCAGATTAGGATGAGAGCTTCAGATGTGGAGAAGACTGCTTTCAGATGCCACTTTGGGCATTTTGAGTTCCTAGTCATGCCTTTTGACTTGACGAATGCCGCTGCCGCATTTCAGTCATGCATGAACAAAATCTTCTAGAAATAGTTGAGGAAGTTCATACTCATATTCTTTGATGGCATACTCATATTCAACAAATCTTGGAAGGAGCACTTACAACACTTAGATGAAGTGTTAAGCATACTAGAATCCAAGTCCCTGTTTGCAAAGGAGTTCAAATGTGAATTTGGAATGAAAGAATTGCTCTACCTTGGTCACATTATCAGTGCAGGTGGTGTGAAGGTAGACCCTGAAAAAATTAGAGCCATCATTGATTGGGCTCCTTCTGAGAACATAACACACTTAAAGGGATTATTGAGTCTTTGTGGTTTTTATCGGAGGTTTGTGAAGGGATACTCTCAGTTGGTTGCCTCCCTCACAGATCTTACAAGGAAAGGAGCTTTTGAATGGTCTGAAAAGACATAGACAGTTTTTGATTAGTTTAAGGGGATCATGAGTTCCTCCCCTGTTTTGGCTCTACCTGATTTCATGAAACCTTTTGAACTGTAGTGTGATGCATCTGGAGAAGATTTTAGTGTAGTCCTCATGCAAGATAAGCATCTAATAGTCTTTGAGAGTAGCAAGTTGAGAGGGCCTGAAAGGTTGTATTCAATATATGACAAGGAGATACTTACCATAATGCATGCCCTTGCAAAGTTCAGGCAGTACCTTGTGGGGAGTAAGTTCATTGTTAAGACTGATCATAATAGTCTTCAACACTCCATGCATCAGAAAGACTTGAATGAAAGGTAGCAAAAGTGGGTGAGTAAGTTATAGGCTACGACTTTGATATTGAGTATGTCAAAAGGAAGAATAACATTGTGGTTGATGCCTTGTCCAGAAGGCCCTATTCGAGCTCATTGTGCGAGCTCACTGCCGATTGGAGAGAGTTGTTGCTTATTGATTATGTCAAAAATTAGTTTGCAACCAGCATTATAGAGGGTATTTTTCATGATGAAAAATACAAATTGGTTGAGGGGTCAATTCTATACAAAGGAAGGATCTTCATTGTGGCGAGTCTAAGTTGAAAGAGAAGATTTTGAAGACTTTCCATGACATTCCCCTTGCTGGTCACCAAGGTTACTTCAAAACATACAGGCAGATCCGAGAGAAGTTCTCTTGGAAGGGACTTTAAAATGATGTCTTGAGGTACATCAAGGAGTGTCATACATGCTAGAGAAACAAAGTTGAGTACACTTTGTCAACTGGTTTGTTACAGCCCTTGCCCATTCCCGATCAAAAATGGGAAAGTATATCCATGGACGTCATCACTGGGTTGCCACGGGCTCAGGAAAAGATAGCATTTATGTGGTGGTGGACAAACTCACTAAGATTGCTCACTTTTTTCGCCATCACCAGTTCTTTGACAGCAGCTCAAGTTGCTGAAGTATTCTTTCGGGAAGTGTTCAGGTTACATAGGTTACCGAAGAACATTGTGAGTGATAGGGACAACAAGTTCCTAAGTGCTTTTTGGTAGGAGATTTTCAGATTATGTGGTATTGTGCTCACTCCAAGCACAAGTTATCACCCACAAACTGATGGACAGACCGAGATAGTGAATAAGTGGTTGGAAGGATATCTTATAAACTATGTCTCGGAGCAGCATAATACATGGGTGAGATGGCTTCACCTAGGAGAGTATTGCTACAACTCCTCCTATCACATGTCCATTCAGATGTCACCATTCATGACACTATATGGTTATGAAGCTCCTAGCTTCGTTGACTTGGTATTTGGTGATAGCAGAATCCCTCAAGCGAAGGATATGATGCAACAGAGTCAAGATACTTTGAGGATTCTAAGGGACAATCTCCAACATGCACAGAATCAATAGAAGGTGTATTCTGGTCAGCAGAGAATTGAGCACATCTTTGAGGTGGGCGACATGGTTTATTTGAGGCTCCAACCCTATAGGCAGTCTACTCTCAAGAAGAGTGGAGTTGAAAAATTGAAACCACGATTCTATGGGCCTTTCAGAGTCAACGGGAGGATTGGTGAAGTGGCGTATGAGTTGGAATTACCGGCATGCAGCAGGATTCATAATGTATTTTATGTATCTCGCCTTAAGAAGGCTCTGGGACATAATATTGTTGCTTCAGCAGAATTACCTCCACTTGATGAGGAGGGAGACCTAATTTTGGTTCTTGAAGCTATCCTTGATTTTAGGGAACGTTCTTTGAGGAAAAGGGTGATCAAGAAATACATGATCAAGTGGAAAAATTTGCCAACAGAGGATGCTACATGGGAAAATGATTAGATTTACTGCATCCAGCCTTACAATTGCTTGAGGACAAGCAATTTTGGGGAGGGTGGACTGTAATGTCCCCTTCTCAATGATGTGCTTTCAGTGGCCCATTGGCCTATCTCTGAGACCCGTAGGCTATGTGGAATGAAGAATTAGGGTTTCAAATGTTGGTGCAAAATGAACTTACTATTTTTAGTAAGTTAGGGGTTGATTGTTTGGATGGTGCTATCTTACTGAGTTTTCCATGTTGTCACTGGGTGCGAAGATTATGTTTTTTGAAGCTTTATTGCTTGACTTGCTCTTTTTAGTAAGTATCAGTTCAGGTGATTCAATTTATAGCAGTGCAGTTCAGAGATTCAGTTCAGTCTGATGGTGGTTCGACACTTCAGTCCTCAATTCATTTGGGTTTTGAGCAATATTTGTCTTGCAGAATGATTTTTTAAATATTAGCACTGCATTCTAAGGTTAATATTTAATTATAATATTTTGGACGACTTTGGGAAATAGAAGTTTATTTTATTAAAGTGATTTTATCAATTTTTCCTAAGTCAATGGCATAAGGGAAATCGAATTATTTCATGAGCATCACTCTATGTCTTGTTTGCAAGTTGTTGTCCTAATCAAAGTTCAAACTTGCCTAAGGGAAGCAAATGCCATCCTTGAGGGGACTTATTTTATAATTTTCAAATGTGTTTGGGCGCCCTTGGGGGGTGTGATGAAGTGGCATGTAATTGGATGTATTTGGGCGCATTTGCATTTGAATTTAGGGAGCAAAAAAGTTATAAATAAGAGCTTTGGGCTCTCATTTGGATCATCTAAAGAATTTGCATTGTTATGTTGCCAAAATGGAGAGCAAAACTGAGCTTCGGAGTTGAGCCTTCCTAGCTAGCACAGTTTCGTACTTGCAATAATATAGTACCTAGCTGGTGGGTGTGATTGAGAGTTGATTTTGGTGTGAGGATTTTCAATTTTAGAGTTTTGGTGAGTTTTCTATGTTGCTGGTTTGGAGTGGTTGAAGCAGATTTCTATTCATATCTCTCTGCTTGGGTGTCTGTTTCTTCTGGGTAGAGGCTCGTCGGAAGCATACTGGAGAGGCGATCATTCCTCTGGAAGGGCATTGGTTTTGGTGTTGATTGGATTTTTTAAGAGCAAATCAAAATTCTCAGCTAGTCGTACCTTTTCTGGAGTGCCTTGATTTTCATGCCATTTGTGTGTGGTGATTTTGGTGTTGGTTTGAGCTCTTGGTTGGTTCGCCTTGGTCATAAGAGTTGTTCACCTAAGTTCGTGAACATTTTGGAGCTGATTCGATAGAGTTATGTGCATTTCTATGTTGATGGCCCATTTTTGGAGATGCTGATATTTATATCAGAATTGTTGTTTTTATGTTTTAGCCTGAAATCAATTTTAGTCTATGATTGAATGTTGTAGTACTTCATTGTAATCATCTTGTATCATTGGTTAGTAATACTAACCTCTTATTGAACTTGAAGTGCTCATTGTAATCCCCACTGCATAAGTGGAAGAGGTTGGATGGGCCGCCTTAGTGTTTGTAATTTCTTTGTACTTTTGTCCTCCCACTGAATAAGTGGTGGAGTGGTATTGTCCTCTTGCTGAAATATGCGGTTGAGTGATAGTTTTTATGCATAAGTCCTCTTGCTGCATAAGCAGTAGAGTGATTTGGTTCTGATTATGCTTTTGTTCCCTTGGCTGGTTTACCGTCAAGTTTTTGATCTTCATCCCGCTGAAAAGTGGAAGGGGCTAGCTTGTCGCCCAGTATTGTACTTGCTTTATAATTTCCAGCAGATCAGTAAGTTAACGAACCCCTTATCACCATATGCTCTCACCTTCCCACATTGGGCACTTGGTGATCAAAAAGTGGAAGGGTTACTTTCAACAGTATTGAGATTATATTTTCTAACCTTAACGGGTTATGTGTTTGTTTGTAATCCTCATTGCACTTAAAACAAAACAAAAAAATTATCCGGGATATTACACTAAAGTAGTTGTTCTCACCATGGTTTTTCTCTTCGGAGTTTCCACGTATATCTTCAGAATGATTCTAATAATAAATTGGATTTGAAGTTGAGATTTAGGATATATTGATTCACCTTCTCCCCTCAGTATATTTGTGTGCTTTAACACTGCAATGATTGTAGGGTATGCATAGAAGGAATCTGCTGAAAAGGCTTAACAAACTTAGAAGAAAATGCAATATGGGAGTTATGGAACAGGGTATGAACATCCATCAAAGCATATTGCATAAACAAATATGGAATGGATTATGGCATCATGGGCTCATCTGATAAACCTGCATATTCAAATTCATCATTTGCAAAAACTTCAAACACAAACAAAAAAAAATGGTGGTAATCTTAAATGCGAACAAACAACATTGATATTAAGCTGGTCAAATGAATCTTAAGTCTTGCACTTCTGGCATTGATTTGGAGATTTTACATCCCACAATAGCAAAATTACTACATTGTATATATAATCTGCTCCATTGTGGATTTGTAGCTTATTGGAACTTTGACAGAATAGCTAATACACAAAAACACAATAAACATGGAACTACATACATCCTGACTTTTGTGCACTATCCTTGCAGCACTTATTGTAAGATGTGATGTCTTTTTAACCTACTAAAACCAGCCGAAATCTCTTACCAATTTCTAATTTCTATACAATGCAGGCAAAGCACAAGAATACACAAGGTAGCCCGTAAGTTTATTATTAATTATTTCCAATTGAAGTTCACAAGAAGCAATGTGACTTTCTTCAAATGCATATACAATTCAGAACCAAGAAAGAAACAAGCCAGGCCGGGAAGCCTAAATTTGATGACTATATAAAATATAATTCTAAAATAAAGATCTATAAAAATAAATAGATGCTTAAGTTCTTTAATAATATAGGATAATTTGATTGAAAAGGTCCTCCACAGTGTTTGATTTCTTAAAAGCAAAGAATTATACACAATATGGTACAAGAAGCAATGCATGTCCTTTTGCGCCTCTTTCCAAATTTGATTTAAGCCCATGATAGAAGATTTGTGAAGTAGAATATATTACAGGTAATTAAAGAATCATTTATTACTCAGTACTACGCATTTAGAAATAAATTACTCAAGAAGGCGCTTATGCTTGCACCAAGTTATGACTAATATATATATAAACATTGCACCAGATGCAGAGCCACCAATGACCCACAAAAACTGAGGAAGGCCACCATTATCAAAGAGTGAAATCTCTATATTCATGCCAAAAATTGCTGTAACAACAACAAAAATGCTCATAACAAGAGTTCCAGTCGTCATCATCACACCCATTTGTAGAAGATGGTTCTGTTTGTCATCCAACATAATGTTGATATAGTCCTCAGTATCATCTACATATTCCCGCAGCTGTAACCCACCACACAGATAAATATTAACTGCAATTTGATGACAAGAGATAAATGTACAAATAAAATAAAGTTAGAATATAAAGATGATCCTATTTAGAATTCGAGGAGTCAACATCAATGAAAGAAAAGTGAGGATAAAGAGTTTCAAAAGATAAGATTGAGCAACATAAACCAAGCAAGATAACATCATCATGCGATGATGATCTAATTTACTAAGCAATTAAACTTTATCACTACATCGAAGTTCATTAATCCACGAACTCTTTATCTTGATATAATAAAGGTACCAATTTATCAATATAATAAGATAAAATTAGTTCTTATTGGTAACACTAAAAGCATGACCAAGAGTTACTTCAAACTATTATACAGCTGAAGTTTGTCATGCTAATATTGATGTTTGATAAGATTTAGAGTCAAAACCATATTTAAACTTTGGTGTAGGAATATATGCTGATTTAGTCTTTCATAATTCTACTGAAAATATATCGGTCACACCACAACTAGCACTTATAAATGGAAATAATGGAGGGAGATAAAAGGATCAACATAAGTCTTATTACTCTAAGGGTAAGTGCACTTGTTAGCAATATTTTCATCATGGTCCAAGCCAATGTCTCGTGGACTTAATGTGCACAACCATTAATTAGAATACTTAAAACTAATCAATTGCAATTTGGTTTTTTCAATGTCATGACTACTGACTACTAACTACTCATCCTAGATAGATTTATTTACTACGAATATATGTCACATCCCTTCCCATTAACCATTTATAAATTAAAATAAAATAAACAAATAATGGAGAAGGATGTAAAGCGACAATTTCTGCAAACCGATTACAAAGGGTATGGGCTTCCAGTCATGGGGATGGAAAAGAAAGATATGGCACAGGCATGGGCACCTAAAGAAAGGAAGGAGGTTCATTCACTATGCCATAATGGCAGAATGACATCCCCCCTCTTATAAATGTTTGACAGTTGAAAGAGGGCTTTGATTGAAGCAAGCTCTGCATCAGCTCATGAAAAGGATAAGGAGAGGCGTAGTGAAGAAGGAAAGGCTTCGCTGTTTTGTTTTGGTCAGAGAGCATAAAACATCTTGGCGAGTTGGCGATGATATTCAACACACAGATGGACATTCCAGTTACAATTCTTGTCTACTTGCAGAAATGCTTTACATTTACATCAAGTCTCTTCAGTTTGCTGAGTATCCCTACACATATAAGAAGTCATATTTGGGAAAAATGTGGTTTGCATTCCTGATAGTGAGTGGTTGCAATCAGTTATGCTTACCACTGTGCCAACTAATTTTAATCCTGGTGAGAGCATATTTTAGTGCCTACATGAAAAATATCTATGACATAATTCCTAGAAATGAAGAGATGGTCGTATTTTTTCCTTGCAATGCAAACATAAATGGCGGATAAATTGCAAAGACCAGTCATTCTCTATTGAGGCTCTTTTTGTTGTTAGGGAGGCTTCTAAATACAATATTTTTGGGATGCTACTATGTTGAGGAGGGAAACATTGTAGGGCCAATGTATGCAAACAACGAGAAAGGGCGTTGGCTAAATTGGCAACACTAGGAGAGGCAACTAGAAGGTGCCACTTTTGGAAATTTAAATGTCATATTATGAAATTTCGTAAAGTCATATAAGGGCCTCAGGCCAGCCCTGTTAGCCCATGAACAACTGATTTGTGTTCACAACAAGCGACACCTCACAAATAAGCAGTGTTCCACGGGGACGCGTTTCCCCACCTTTTGGGCTGCATCTCGGAGACAGGGACGTTTCTGGGACGCGGGGATAGGGACACGACATCTCCCGCCGCCCCGCCACCACCACCACCACCACCGGAGCTCCGCCGGAGACGGGGACACGTCTCCGCGTCTCCCAAGGAGACATGGAGACGTGGGGACGTCCCCAAATCTCCACGTCTCCTTGGGAGACGCGGAGGCATTTCTCAAGGGGCAGGGAGACGTCGCCCCACGTCAAATGTAGAAGTTAAAATTAAAATTTAAAAAAAAAAGTGACATTTTTGGGGGTTGGGGGTTAACCCTAATTTGAGTGGGCCCCACCCCTTCCACCAAAACAACACAAAACCATTTTATTTGTTGATTTCACTCTCATTTTTGAAAGACTGATTTTTTTCCAGCAAGATGAAGAGGAGGAAAAATTTGTAGAAGACTGATTAAAGGAGTGAGAAAATTGATTGCAAGTGTGATAGGAGTGAGAAGAAGCAAGAAGAAGAGAAGGAAGAAGATTCTACTGCATTTTGGAGAGATTTTTCAAGCACACGGTAGGGTTTTTCTTGTTTTTTTTAATTTTATTTTCTAGTTTTCAATGTCATTTTTTGTTCTTTCATCTTTGTTTGTTTAGCTTTAAATTTGTTTTTTTTTCCTATTCATCTCAAAATTAGATTTGATGTTGAGGCTTGAGGGCAAAATGATGAATGAACATTTGCCCTCAAGATTCAACATCAAATTTTCTTATTTTTATTTTTATTTTAAAATTAAAATTAAAATAATAAAATTTGATGTTGAAAAATAAAAATAAGAAAATTTGATGTTGAATCTTGAGAGCAAAATGCCCTCAAGCCTCAACATCAAATCTGATTTTGAGATGAATAGGAAAATAAATTTATTTGTTAAAGAAGGCTGATTTTATTTTAATTTTGTGAAATGCAGTGTCAATTTAACAATGAGCTCCCAAGACATGAGCGAGGATGAGATGGAAATCCATTCTCATAGTGAAAACTGATTCAGAATTTGGACCTAAAAATGAGGAGGGTGACCATGGGGCTGATCCTGGAGCCCAATCTAGTTCCATGGCGAGTGCACCAGCTAGTACAAGTTGCCCTTCAGAGTTGTGGGCACCATATGCTAGGGATCCTTTTGATCCTAAGTCTCCTCTCAAACCGTTTGCTTCAAGAATATCAGTACAAGGCACATCACATTCAGGTGGGGGAACAAGGAAGTGGAAGTACAACATTTGTGAGATTGAATGGTTTGGTAGCATCAGTAGGGTGAATGCACACTTTCTTTTTTGGACAGGAAAAGGTGTGAGTCATAGTAAGTTTTTGAAAGAAGCTAAAAATATAAAGTACAGAATTGAGATTAACAGGCTTTGAGGGGTTCCAGATGACACAAATATTTCAATGCCTACTACTTTGTCTGCTAGGGCATCCCTTCAACACAACCAAAATCCGCCACATACTTCTCATGCTTCCTAGACGGGAGGAATGATGTTTGGATCTCCATCTACTTCCACTTTTGGTCCCGCCAAGGTAGGGAAACGTAGGTTGCAGACACCACAGGGTTACCCCATTGCTGATATGTTTAATGTGCAACAAAGATATGAGATAGATGAATCCATTGGCAAATTCTTCTTTGCCAATGGCATTCCATTTCATGTTACACGGTCTCCTTATTATAGGGAGATGATGGCTATGGTGGCGAAGGGAGGAACATCTTATGTGCCACCAGGTGAAACGAAAATGAGGACCTCGATCTTGGATAAGTGCTATTCCAAGATCAATATTTTGATGGAGAAGATAAAAGCATGTTGGGTGGCATCGGGGTGCAGCATAGTTATGGATGGGTGGACGAACATTAGCCATCATCCACTCATCAACATCATGGTCACATGTGCAGAGGGCCCATACTTCCTTAGAGCAATTGATTGTACAGGGCATCACAAAGATGCTGATTTTCAATTTCAAGTCCTCAGGGAGACTATTGAGGAGGTTGGGCCACAAAATGTGGTCCAAGTAGTGACAAATGCAGCCCATGTGTGTAGAGAAACAGGGAAACTCATCGAGGCAGCCTATAGACACATTTGGTGGACCCCATGTGTGCATGCCATGAACAATGCACTCAAGGACATGGGGAAGATTCACTGGATTAGAGAAGTGGTCACAGACGTGAGAGATGTGCAAATGTTTATCTGCAACCACCACACTTCACATGCACTCTTCAGGACCTTCGTGAAGGAGTTCTTGAAACCAGTTGAGACAAGATACGCATCCTATTTCATTCTCTTGGAGACAATGATTGAGTTGCACGAGGCATTGCAACTCATGGTTATGACTAATGAGTGGAATAGGTGGGTTGAGGCCAAGACAAAGCAGGGGAGAAGGGTGAAGGAGATAGTGAAGAGTGATGTGTTTTGGACTAATGAGAAATGCATTGTCTCCATCATTTCTCCAGTATTCTAGGTGCTCAAATATGGGGATGGGGATGCACCTAACCTTGGAGAGGTGTATGAGTGAATTGACTCTATGCTTGACCAAATGAGGGCTATTGTGCGAGTGAAGGGCCCCTCTCTAGCATTCTACAATGAGCAAATTCTGCCTATCATTCAGCGAAGATGGGACAAGTTGAACACTCCTTTAAATATGGCCGCCTTTGCCTTGAATCCTAAGTAGTACAAGGCTAGACCGGGTAGAGTGACACCGATTCAGGATAGAGAAGATGTTTGATTCTAGAGATGCCGGCACAATTCGCACTGAGTGGGGAAGATTTGCCACTCTTAGAGGCTATTCAGATGCGACAAAGATGGATATAGAGGAGGACCCATTTTTGCGGTGGAATTGTCATGGCCCGAAATCTTTGACCACCATTCTAGCCATCCGTCTACTATCCCAAGTTTCCAATTCTTCAGCTGCTGAGAGGAACTGGTCTACATATAGCTTCATCCACTCTCTTAAGAGGAATAGACTTACATCTAAGAGAGCAAAGAAGCTTGTGGTTGTACACAATGCTTTGCGTCTCATGGACCGCAAGACACTTGTGTACAAGGAAAGTCCAGCGGCACGATGGGATGTAGAGCCAGAGGAGCCTTCACAGATTGATGAGGATGATCCTACCACTTCAGATGCAGGGCTGGTTGGTGTGAGCTTGAGGGATCTTGATCTTCCAGCAGTTCCAGTGAGGAGGAGTTCGCAGTTGATTAGAGGCCTCCATTCGCTACATTTTGAATTTTGTCATTTACATTTTGGCATTTTGTCTTTGACTCTAGTCTCTTTTGTAATGATATTGCTGTTAGTATTTGTATTTGGCTACTCATTTTAATGATGAATCATGTAATCATCTTTATAGACTTTGCAATGGCATTAGATATTCATATTTTCCGTTTTTGATATAATAGAAATCTCCAATTTGACAATTTCATTTGTCAAATTTTATTTAGCAATTAGCATTGAAGAAATCTTGGTATTTAGATTTAGTATTTCAAATTTCCTATAGTTTCATTTGAAATGTAATTCTTATACTATTATACTGTCATACATCTTTTCAAAACTAATTTTTCAAGTACTATATGTATATGTATAACCATATCAACACCACCACCCCGCCACCATAATGGGAGTTGATTTAGTTTCCAAGTTCACTCCTTCCACATCTTCTTTACTAACTGGCTTACCCCTTGTTTTCCAACAATTGGCATTATCAAACATTCTCTCTAAAGCGACAAGACCTCTTTGAATAGGATTTGTTTTAAGTTGTATAATTTCATTTCCAAGAAGAGTCTCCTTACCTTCATTTTCTTCTACCATAGGTTACTATTGTGACGTATTCACACATCGCCCCATTGCAAATGGGGACCCCCACTTTTTGCTTTCTGGGGTTAGCCCTTTTGGTTTTGTTGTTAGTCGTTTTAGTGTCTTAGCCTTTGCATTGAAGGAATTGAGTCAGGTGGATCTCCTCAAGAGGTTAGGTCAATTGAGTGATTAGGGGTTATTTAAATCATTCCTAGGGTGTGTTTTGTGTACTATTCGGTCGCACTTCAAGTTGCTAAGTCAAACCTTGGTTGAATGCATAATGTCCTCCTAGGTCCCATCCCTTACATCAAGGACAGAGCGAATTCGCCTTAAGGAGTCTGGAATGTCATCCTAATCCTGAAATTTGACTAAGTCTATAAAATTGAAGAATCCTCCAAAAACTAGATTTTGCATTATAACTCTTGGAGGTCCGAAACCACTCTCAAACATCCTGACAATATATATGGATACTTAAATGTTATATTCCGTATATGAATCCTGACGGAGAGACTAACATGTCAAATTTCGCTCCTGACCCTTCCGAAGGGTCCAGAGCGAATTTCCTTATATCTCCCTTCTCGGTCCTAATTTGCCTCATAAACCTTATCCCTATGGCGTGGTTGTTGGTATTTTGGTATGGTTTTGTCATTGATGTCAACACCTACTAAAACACTAGCACTTTGGAGATCTAGCAGCATTCACCGGCAAGCAAGTAACTATTGCACAGTTACTGGTATATGGTTCACCGGCAGGATATAATGATCACCGACACTTGGAATGATATGAAAGACACTTGGTAATGTCGAAGACATCGTGTGGACACTTTATTTTGAAGAATTAATCATTGGTATATTCATATTTGCATATTTGCTTTTACCGGCAAATAGGTCTAGGGTTACCTAGGGTTACACCGGCAGGCTTAACTTTTCCAAATCAGCATGGCATGCTATGGAGATGATTAATTATTGTTCTAAATGCTTTAAGCCGACATGTTTAATCGGTTATTGCATCGGATATTATATTGTTTGTAAAATGTTTTATTGTAATATCTTGCAGAGTCGACCTACTAAAATCAGTCTTAGGTTATGGTATAAATGTAAGATCTTATTTGTAAGATCAAATGTGGAATGCGAAAAAGAATTGTGAGAAGGTATATGCGAGATTAAGCAGAGTTATACACGAAGACATCATTTGAAGGTGAAGCTAGATTTTTGTGGAAGCATATCAGCATTACACCAGTACTGAATCCAGCATATGAAGATGCTATTTTGTGCAGTACATTCTTATTGGATTTAACCATCCAACTGTAGTCAGTGTGACTCCCTTTTTGTGATTGAGCAGTGAGCTTTAGGCTGTTGGCCTTTCTGCATGTGCAGACCCCATTTATGTACACTTACTATCTGCAGTAGTATCATCTGATTGTGGGTAAGGTTTCCCACCGTGGTTTTTCCCCTTACAAGGTTTCCACGTACAAATATTGGTGTTATGTGTTGTGGATGACTTTATGTTTATGTTTCATGCATTAATCTTTACTGGTATAGCAATTAACTGTTAACACTGTCTACCGGCATACTTAACTGGTTTACCGATATTAAGCATTAAGTTGGTTAAGTTGTTTTTGGTTTGAATTTATTTGACAACTGATTCACTCCCCCCCTCTCTCAGTTGTCTCCAAGACCTAACAGTGGTTGATAGAGTATTGATGTGTGAAACAAAGTGAAGTGATGAAAAGTGAAGGATTTGAGCATAATTGCAAATTTCGCTCCTGACCCTTCCAGAGGATCCAGAGCGAAATTTTTCTAAGCTCCTGACCCTTTCAAAGGGCCCAGAGCGAAATCCTCCAAATGACTTATTTCTTCACTAGGGACATCAGAGGGTGGACATACATGGCAAGGAAGGGATTCAAAAAGGACAAGTCTAAAGCAAGCTAAGTGAAAAAGGATGAGAATTGAGCCTAAAACATCAATTTCGCTCCTGACCCTTCCAAAGGGTCCAAAGCAATTTTTTTCTAAGCTCCTGACCCTTCCAAAGGGTCTAGAGCGAAATCCTTAGGAAGACTCTCAATTTCACCTAGTGCACTAAATGAACCTTGTTTTGATAGCAAATTCACTTGATGGTTATGGGAGGAGGTGTAGTAAGTTAGATTCAAGACAAAGAAAGGATGAATGGATGAAGAAATTGGGCCTAGGAAGAATTTCGCTCCTGACCCTTCCAAAGGGTCCAGAGCGAATTCTCCTAAAAACACTATTGTCCTCCTTGTTCAAACCAAGATCTTTGTTCCTAGGACATGGTTGAGGGAGGATGGATATATACTTGCCTTAAGAACTGAATGGAAGTGAAGGCAATGATGGATTTGAGGTCAAAAGACAATTTCGCTCCTGACCCTTCCAAAGGGTCCAGAGTGAATTTTCATAGAATCCTCCCTTTTGCTTCAAATTTAGACTAATTTTGTGCCCTAGCGCCTTAGCTTGGATGTCATCATGCCTTGGATGCAATTGAGGGGTGAAAAACTCGAGGATTTGGGCATAAAATGCAAATTTCGCTCCTGAACCTTCCAAAGGGTCCAGAGCGAAATCCTTAGGATAGCCTAATTTTCTTGCCAAAAATGTTGAAATGGACATCACTTTGAGGGTAGATGGGCTTTTGATAGTATGGGGGGAGGACCCAAAGGCCTAGCCTAGGACGAAAGTTCAAAGAAATGATGAAAGGTTGAGTGCAAATACAAATTTCGCTCTTGACCCTTCCAAAGGGTCCAGAGCGAAATTCCTAAAACCTCTATTTTGCTCCATGTTTAAAACCAAGGTTTTTGTTCCTATGGCGTAGTTGAGGGAAGACTGATGTATTCTTTCCTTGAGAAGTGATTTGAGGCAAAGAGATGATGAAATTTGAGCTAAAATGCCAAATTTCGCTCTTGACCCTTCTCGAGGGTCTAGAGCGAATTTCACTATAGGGCCTGTCTCTGGAAAGGGTCCAGAGTGAATTTTCTTGAAACCTCTTTTGCTCCCAACTTTGTGTCAAGCCTAGCGTTGATTGAGGTGGACTGAACTTAGAAGCATCCTTAGGCATGCATTTGAGTGAGTTGTGGTGACAAAATATGAAGAATTTGTCCAAAAATGCCAATTTCGCTCCTGACCCTTCCAGAGGGTCCAGAGCGAAATTCCTAGGTCTAATGATTTGCCTAGGCCCTTGAGCGAAACCTATTCCTAGGCAATTTTGGAGGCAAGTGACTTGATCTTGGTAAGGTAATTTTGAAAATGAGGTCTAATTGACAAACTTTGTCAATTTTCGCTCCTGACCCTTCCAGAGGGTCCAGAGCAAATCTCATTATAGGTCCTATCCTTGGAAAGGATCCATAGCGAAATTAATCCTAATGCCTTCTTTTTGATGATTTAAGGTAAAAAATGACATGTTAGAATCAATATATCATGTGTACTTAATCATCTTTTGTTTATTTTGCAGATCAGCAAAATCAAGATGGAGGAAGATCAAGCCAAGACAAGGAGGACCTATTCAAGTTCCATCATCATCAAGGACACTTTAAAATCATGGAGGAGGACTCAAGGTGCTTCTAAAGTGTTGGAAGACTTCAAGTGTTCAAACAGTAAAGCTAACCATCCTCAAAGACCTCATTCTACCACATGGAAAAACCACAGGATATCAGAAGAAAGATCTTATAAACATTTCAAGACGAAGTGAGCTACTAGAGGAGGAGTGACTCAACCGTGAAGAGGCTTCATCAAGGACAAACATAAGACAAGGTGGCATCCCAATCACTGTTCCTCCAATCAGATAAGTCCACATCGGCATGTCCAGATTCAATGTACCTGACTCACCAATGATGGCACAAACTTCGATGTACCTACCCCTGTTTCCTATTGGTTATCATGCATTAAATGTAATTTTCTCATTGGCTAAAGGAGTTTGTTGTAGCAAACCCTAATTAGCGTTTTCCATCCTGTAATCCTATCCATTGATTGTATATGAATCAGAGCCATTGAATTGTAAAGAGTTCCCTATATAAAGCTCTGGCTCTTCATTTGTAAAGGTTAATAGTTAGCTAATAGAGAATAGTGAATAGTTAGAAATTAATCAATAGTGAAGTCAGTAAAATAAAGTAGCAATTAGAATAGAATATGAGGAAAAGGCAAGAAATTGTTGCCTAAATTGTAAATGAACTCCATTTTCATTGAAGTTACGGTGAAATGTGTTGTTTCTTTGCAATATGCATGGTCTCTTGTTGAATCTTCATTTTAGATGATGGTTAAATAGATTGAATGAAGGAAGTTATTGAATGCACTCGCGTGGAATCTGCCTAGTCCAAACCACTAGCCTCTTGCTGACTGTAAGTGCGGTCTACGTGGTCAACTGGCATAGAATGAGCTTAATCTCATGTCGTTACGCATCTATTGTTCACACATTAACTTGAATGGTGATCAGTGTCTGATGGTGTATGATTTGAATATATTCGAAGCATCCCTTAGAAGATCCCACTGAGTTGGTGTCGGATTGTTCAATCTAATGGTGAGACCCAGCCTAGTAGGACTCCACCTAGTTTTTCATCCATCTTCTTGCATTCTAGGTCTTAGATTAGATTCTCCAAACCCTGTATCTTTTGATATTTCTTTATCTTCTAGCCAGTAGATAGGATTCAAGTTCCAGCAGATTAAACGCTCAGACACTCAAACATAAGTCCCCTTGTGATTCTAGCATAATCACATCAAACCAAATTGAGCTTATCCACACGTAGAGCCCCTACATATAAGAACCTTGGAGTCTTCTCGAATGATCCTTAGGCAAAATCTTCAGCATTCGAGGAAACTCTGTTTAAGAGAGGATAATATACCTTGGTATTTTATTCTGTGTTTGCATGTGCATAAAAAACACATCAACAGTTACCAATCAAAAAGCTGATTTTCAAAGTGGTCGATGCAATTTAAGAACTCATAAATTTTTTAATCATCATTGAAGACCTGACAACTATAAATTCTCTAGAATGTTGGGTCCAGTAGGAATTTCAACACTATACTTGCAAATTTGCAACAGTGAGATGTCAAGGAAATACAAACTTTGAAGCTAATACTGCAAGGGCATCAACTATTGCATTACTTTCTCCTTCGATCCACTTGATGTCAAAAGCATCCAACATCTCAATGGCATCCCTCACAACATTCATATACATCCTTAATAGTTTATCTTTAACGTGCCTCTAAATTGAGACACTACAAAATCTGAATCACCATGCATTCTAATTTCTAATGCATTTGATCCCATATCTGGAAACCATGTTCAAGACAAGCTACAAAGCTTCATATTCAACCATCTTATTGGTGCATTCAAAGTTCAAGCTTAATTCGTGCCATCAAGTGACACCAATACACCATTTTCTTCTCTTGAACTTTCACCATCAAAATGGATATCCCAATATTTTTAAAATATATATATTTAAACTTTTGCATAAAATAATTCATTTTTCCATTTCTAATTATCCCCATACCATGTTTTCATGTTTTTTGTTAAGATATAGCCCTCGTGAATCTAACTGATGGTAAATTGGTTATTATCTGGAGAGTGATATATTAACAGAGCATACAGTTCGGAAATTAAACATAAACAAACTAATTGTTATGAACGGTTGCCTCCGTAGGGGCATGTCCATACGTGGCTGCCACGTATGGACATGTCCCTACGTAGGCAACCTTTCCTCTTGTATTTAAACCGGATTCAATGATGGAGACGATCAACAACTCACGGCAATCAGTCTTCCAGAATCGTTGTCATTATTCTTCGATCCATATTTCACAACATGGTATCAGAGCCAGCATATTAAGAGAATAAATTAGACAGCCATATTACTCATAAGCATTTATCGGAAGTAAATAACAAATCGATGCAGAGGCTATATCCGACTAAGAAAATATTCAAAATGTCAAGTAATATGAGAGTGGAAGATAGACTCGAAGGAGCCTCCAACTTCGTTTCCTAGAAGATGCGAATCATTGCCATTCTTGAAGAACTAGAAATAGAGTCTTACATAGAAGAAAATCTAGACATGCCAAATGATGAACCAGAGAAATCTACCTGGAAAAGGCGTAATAATAAAGCAAAGAAAATAATTATTGACTCAGTCAAAGATCATATTCTTCCATCTATAGCCAGACTGCCTAAAGCATATGAAGTATTTAAAACCATTAAAATACATATGAAGTTAACAATGTGAGCAGAATGTTAACCTTGAAACAACAACTTTTAAACATAAAGATGAATAAAGATGATACAATATCTACATACTTTTCAAGGATATCTGAAGTAAAAGACCAATTACAAACTATTGGAAATGAGGTAGATGATCAAGAAATCTCTCTCATAGCCCTAAGAGGATTACCAATTTCATGGGAATCCTACATTCAATGTATTAACAAAACACCCCCCTTACCCAAATTTGAACAACTTTAGAATGAGTGCATTCAAGAGGAATCTCGACTAATCTCAAGAGGATTAGGGCCAAATAAAGAAGGAGAAATCCAAGCACTTAATACAAATACCTTCAACAAAAAAAAAAAGTTCTCCAAACGGAAGAGAGGAAATAAAAACCATCAGAAAAGAGATGTCTAAAATTCAATGTTACAAATGCGACAAATATGGGCACACTCACAGGAATTGTCCAGAAAGGAAGAAAACACAAGCTACTCAAGCCAAAGTCAAAGGAGAAAACTCACTTTTCTTCTTAGCCCTATCAAGCAAAATAAATACAAATAAAAACACTTGGATCGTAGACAGTGGAGCATCAAGGCATATAACTGGATTCAGAAATCAGTTTGAAACACTTAACGGGCACTCAAGTGAAGAGGTTACTATTGGAGATAACTCCACATATCCTGTGAAAGGAATTGGGACCTGTACTATCAAACTAAGAAATGGAGTATCTCTACAATTAAAGGATGTTCTGTTTGTACCTGGAATAAAAAGAAATCTAGTCTCAATCTCAGGCCTAGCTGATCAAGGATATTGGGTTACCTTCAATGAAGATAAAGTTCTACTCTGGCCTAAAAATACAAATACCAAAAATGCCATAACAGTAGGTTCAAGAGATGGTAGCCTATACAAACTATGCAGTGATCAAAAGGAAGCACTAAATCTTAAAGTTTCAAATAATAATGAATTATGGCACAAAAGATTAGCACACCTAAGATATAGTGCTCTATCCAAGATAAAGAAGATTACTTCAGGACTGCCCCAACTAAAATCTGAACACACAGGCATTTGCAAAGGATGTGCCTTGGGAAAGAATGTGAAAGTTTCTTTTCCCTCAAGCAAGCACAAATCAAAAGTTATTTTAAAACTAATTCACTTAGACCTATGCGGTCCCATGTCAACACCATCCCTAATTGGATCCTTATACTACATAATCTTTGTTGACGACTACTCTCGAAAAACATGGATATATTTTCTAAAGTGCAAAGACTCAAATGAAGTACTATCTAAGTTCAAAGAATTCAAGGCACTAGTAGAAAACTAGTCAGGGAAGAAAATTAAGGTGTTAAGATCCGACAATGGGGGAGAATATACATCTGACAACTTCAAAGACTTTTGTAATTCTGTTGGGATTAAGAGGGAGTATACCGTACCATATAATCCACAACATAATGGAGTAGCAGAAAGAAAGAACAGAACCATAATTGAAGCAGCAAAAGCCATGATGCATGACCAAAACTTACACACTTCATTCTGGGCAGAAGCTTCAAATACAGCAGTCTACATTCAAAATAGATGTCCGCACTCAGTTCTAGAAAACATAACTCCTAAAGAAGCTTTTACAGGGAACAAACCAGACTTAAGTCATTTAAGGATATTTGGCTGTCCCGTACATATACATGTTCCTAAAGAAAAGAGGACAAAACTAGAACCATTCGGAAAAAGAGGTATCTTCATTGGCTATAGTGGGAATACTAAAGGATATCGCATTTACATTCCGGGGAAAAAATCTGTTGAGATAAGTAGAGATGTAAAGTTTGAAGAAAACACAACACTCAAAGAACCTGAGGATGATAACATTACTAAAGAAGAAGAAGATCACATAACTGAAATTGAGAGGGAGAATATCATAGAAAATTCCGAACCTTCAGACACTGAGAGGGAGGACATCATAAGAGCTTCTGAACCTCTTGATGAAAATATTGAAACACTCAATAACAAGAAAAGACCTCTATGGGCAATGAAAATAATTGAAGAGAATAATGTAGAACCAAATGAAATTTCCAAAGAAAATAAGAGAACAAGAACTCTAAAATGTTATGCTGCACTTCTAACCGAACTCACAAATTCTGAACCAACAAATGTCAGAGAAGCCTTATCAAAACAGGCTTGGAAAGATGCTATGGTTGAAGAATATCAATCTATACTAAAGAATGATGTTTGGGATATAGTGCCTAGACCAAAAGACAAATCAGTTGTCTCATCCAAGTGGTTATTCAAGATCAAATATGCATCTGATGGCAGCATTGAAAAACATAAAGCTCGCTTTGTGGCCAGGGGATTCTCTCAGAAAGCAGGAATTGATTATGAAGAGACATTTGCCCCAGTTGCCCGGTATATGTCAATAAGAACAATCATTGCAATTGCAACATCCAAAGGATGGAAAATTCACCAAATGGATGTAAAGACTGCCTTCCTAAATGGTTCCATTGAAGAAGTATATATAGAACAACCAGAAGGATTCACCATACGTGATAAAAATTGCTATGTTTGTAAACTAAAGAAAGCTCTCTATGGGTTAAAACAAGCACCTAGGGCCTGGTATGCAAGGATAGACAACTATCTCTCCAAACTAGGGTACTCCAAGAACCTAGCAGATCCCAACATCTACTTCAAGGCTTCAAATGGCAATATGATTATATTGGTCCTTTACGTGGATGATCTTTTGATAACAGGAGAGGATAATCTCATTGAGAAATGTAAGCAAGATCTGGCAGCAAAATTTGATATGAAGGATCTAGGGCTCCTACATTATTTTCTGGGATTAGAAGTATGGCAGAAGAAAAACTACATCTTCCTAAATCAAGGAAAGTACACGACAGAAATTCTAACTAGATTTGGGATGATGGAGTGTAAGCCATTAGCTACACCAATGGAAACTAATTTGCACAAGCTGAAAATTGAGGCAAAAGATTCAGAACCTACAGATCCCACACTCTACAGACAAATTGTCGGTTCACTCATGTATTTGGTAAATACTCGTCCTGATATCTGCTATGCTACAAATGTATTAAGTCACTTCATGTGTGAACCTAAGAAGATACATCTAATGGCTGCTAAACACATTCTAAGATATTTAGAGGCACAATCGAACTTGGCTTAAAGTATGAAAATGTTGAGATTCAACTTGAAGGATATTCTGACTCTGATTGGGTTGGAAGTACCACTGACCGTAAAAGTACTACAGGGTGTTGCTTCAGTCTTGGTTCTGCTATGATATCTTGGTTCAGCAGAAAACAGTCAGCAGTTGCACAAAGCTCCACCGAAGCAGAATATATGGCAGCCTCCATGGGAGCTCGTGAAGCGGTATGGCTAAGAAAGTTATTATTTGGATTATTTGGAAAAACTCTGAATTCAACAATAATTCACTGTGATAATCAGAGCTGTATCAAGCTCTCAGTAAATCCAGTTTTTCACAATCGATCCAAACATATTGAGATCCCTTATCACTACATAAGAGATATGGTAGATCGAAAAGTCATAAAACTAGTGTACATCAGTACTGAAGAACAAAATGCTGATATCTTCACCAAGCCACTTACAAGATTGAAGATAGAATACTTCAGAAGTAAACTTGGTATGACTAGATTATAATTGAGATTATTAGGATGAAATTCCTACCATGTGTAATTTGTTCATGAATAAATAAATAAAATGTATATTGCAATATTCTAACTATGTTCAAGAAGATGACGATCTTCTTATGTTTAAGGTTACTATTTCAAGGTGACGATCTTGACAATAGTTGACCAAGTGTCAAGATTGACTACATTAAGTTGTTGTCCCGGACTGTGCCGGATATCTTGATCCTAAAGTATGTGATCATCTCATGATTGACTTCTTAAGTGATTGTCTCGGACTGAGCCGGATATCATGATATTGAGTTTATTGTCATGACAAGACTATATTAAATGTTGTCCCGAATTGTGTCAAAAGTCATGATAGAATATGCTCCCAAGAAAATTACTTAGATCCACTCCTGCTAAGAGGGAGTGTTAAGATATAGCCCTCGTGAATCTAACTGATGGTAAATCGGTTATTATCTGGAGAGTGATATATTAACAGACCATATAGTTCGGAAATTAAACATAAACAAACTAATTGTTATGAACGGTTGCCTCCGTAGGGGCATGTCCATACATGGCAACTGCCACGTATGGACATGTCCCTACGTAGGCAACCTTTCCTCTTGTATTTAAATCGGATTCAATGATGGAGACGATCAACAACTCACGGCAATTAGTCTTCCAAAATCGTTGTCATTATTCTTCGATCCATATTTCACAACATTTTTAAATGGTATTTTCAGCCTAACATCGACCTCTCATACCAAATCCATCTCCCAACTAGAGGTTATTAAAGTAATATTGTAAAATTTAGCTTATAATGGTCATTTAAGTTGTTTAGTTAGTTTTTAGTAACTTTCTATTCTGTAAGTCGGTTAATATTCAGAATCTTTCTATTTTGTCTTAGTTCTTGATCGTTTCCCTTATGGAAAGCTCTTCTATAATTGCTTATATAAGGAGTATTCCTCTCATCTGCTAATAACAACAATCAATTATCATTTCATGGTATCAAAGCATAGGTTCTTTTTTTGGCAAATAAAACAATTCGTGGTCCATTTACCTAGAAATTTCGAAGAAATTTGTATATGTTTTTTTAATCAGCTTTTTTAAAACAAAAATCGTGGGTTTTTTTTTGACATATTTTTTATAGAATAAAATGTGATTTCTGTTGCTAGTGACCGAGGGTTTTTACCAACAAAGTTTTTGAATGATTTTTTCATGGCTTTTCCCACCCAATTCTAATCGAGGCATTTTTTTCCTGATCGTTTTTTGTATGATTTTTATCAAAAATCATGGGCACTTTATTTAGTATTTTTTCCACACGAAGGGCTTTCTGCAAGTCGTGCAAAGTTTGTTTTCCAGACCTTCTTCAAGCCAGTGAGGGATTTCCTGTTCACCTAGGGTGCTCAACTTTTTTTCTGCACACTTTCTTCAACTAGAGTGTAACGATTTTTCCACAAAATCATGTTTTGCAAAAACTTTTTGATGATTTTTCCACATAATAGAAAGATGGAAAGCCACAATTGTCCAAAAATCGTAATTTTTAGTTCTCAATTGTTTCCATCATGTTTTGCCATTTTTTTAATTTTTAAATCAGACCTGGGTTTGCTTCAACAAGAATTTTTTGCACGATTTTGAGATATTAGGTTTTTTCAATGTTTTAGGGTTGTGCCTCAGGTTTCTACAATGAACAACATTTCTACAAAAGTACTGAGTTCTTGCATGAATTTTTTACAAAATCGTGTTGTTTTTCTCCAAAGCAATGGAGGGTTTTGAACTAGTATTTTTGATGATTTTTGGCAAATTTGTGGATTTTCAAAACTATAAAGGTTTAGAGAGATTTTCCACAAAATTGTGTATTCTGAAATTTTTGCACGGATTTTTTTTTCTAATTTTTTATAAACTAAAATCAAAGGTATTTGAGAAGTTTTTTTTAATCTTGTTTTTTTTTCTCTGGATAGCGGGAGGGTGTCACTATTGTGGTAAACCTGGTCATATGAAGTTCTGCAAAAAGCGGTTGGTTGATCAAAAATCCAACCAAGGAGGGTCTCAACAACAAGTTCATGTCATAGAGCATTCAAAGGAGTCAGCCTTATATTCATGGCCAAAAGACTAGTAGATCATGCATGGTAGTCGATAAAATGACCATCAAGGGAGAGTATTAAAATAATATTGTAATATTTAGCTTATAATGATTGTTTAAGTCGTTTAGTTAGTTTTTAGTAACTTTATATTCTATAAGTCAGTCAGTTAATTTTTAGAATCTTTCTATTATGTCTTTAGTTCTCAATTGTTTCCATTATGGAAAGATCTTTTGTATTGCTTATATAGGGAGTATTCCTCTCCTTTGTTAATAACAACAATCAATTATCAGTTTAGAGGTAACCGTATTTGGTTGTGGTTCTACGATAATTTCGACATATCAATAAACCCCCATCTAATCCCAATGTTGTAGTAGAAAACCACCCCTTCTTTTCCATAGTTGAGCCTCAAAGTGAAGCACCCATTACACGCAAAAGATCAAAGGGGCCTTTACAAACTACATTTCAAAATGACAGTCGAGACATTGCCGACCAAGATTTAGCAAGGTGCATATATGCAAATGGGCTGGCTTTCAATGTTGTTCGCTCCTCATATTGGAAGAAAATGTTGAAAGTGTTAATGAAGCTCCAAGAGGGTATAAAAGCCCAAGTTATGAATGAGGTTCAATGCATCTGGACACATTGACTTGGAAGAACTTGATTGGTTAATGATGAATAGGACGCTACATCAGCTACATCATCACAAAGTGTGACTAAGCAATATCCCTTGATACTCAACATCTCCAAGCCTGCTCAATGTCATGATAGTGAGACATTCCCAAATTGCATCATCTTCGAGAGGTCAAGTAAATTTTCTAACTTTTCTTAACTTTTTTGGATCTTTCCTTGATCACAGTTTCTCTTCAATCCTCTAATTTGGGAATCCTCCTCATTGTGATGTCCTAAACTTGCTCTTACATTATTTTGCATCTTAATTTCTTGTTTTACATTGCCTAATTGTTATACTAGAAATGAATCTTGGCTTTTCGGAGGAAATTCAAGATTGTAAACATTTTCCTCTCATCTCCATTATGCATTTTTGATCCTCCTCATTGAAATCTTCATTCAAGCCAAAGCTTTTGATGTTAAAAACTATTTTTTTAGCCTTGGTGAAGTCTTTTGGAACTTGACCCTTTGTCTTGGACATATTGAACTTTGCACTTGCATTGCTGAGTTCTTTCACTCAATTCTTTGCCTTACACATGTTGTTGAGTCTTTATCTTGAATTCTTTCTTGTCATGATGTTGTCATTGCAAAGCTTCTCCATAATATGAAGTCTCTCTCCTCATTGAATCTTCTTCATGTTGTTGGAGCATCGTTCATGCTATGACATCTTGATCTCTTCCTTGTATTTGTGATGATTTCCTTGGTATCATCCACAACCTAGTCCTTCATCCTCTTCTTTAGTCACCTGCAAAACAAACAAAAGGCGATCAAACACACTTGACATATGATTCTTTTACACACCCTCCATCCAATATTCCTAAGTGGTCTAATTTTATGATTTTCATGTAAGGCTCAAAGGTCCGATCTTAGGGTTTGATCACTAAGTTTTGAGTGTTGCAAGCATTGATCATACTTTCCTTTTGTTTTGGTTTCAACCTAACCTGACTCACCTTCATCGTGATGGGAACATTGTGCATGTGACCTTGTGTTAAATTTTATGATCCGATTAGGTAGACAATAATTCAAACACAATTGCACAGTGTAATCCCTGGGAAAACCTTCCTCTTGAAGGTGAAAAACCCAGCAACAAAGTTCCTTATTATATTTATTAATATACAAGATGTCTTTACAATAGATTTGCTTCACTCCTTGAAGCAGAATCAATCAATTGATTGCACAATCCAATCTGCAAACCACGAACTATGGAGAATGTATTCGATCTGCTGTGTATATGTAATACAATCTGCTCACTGTATATGATGCAAACTGCTGTGCGAATGTAAACTCCTAAGACTGAGATACGATCTGCTGTAGATGGATATATCACTGTTAATGGATGATTGACTTGCTGATGAATACGATCTGCTTGTATGATCCGAACTGCTGGAGGATGGTAATAATTCGATGCCTTGGAAGTGAAGAGGAATGGATCTATATACCCATGCATGGGTGGCGCCAAGCAACACGACTTATATCACAAGTCAGCTCTTCTTCAATCAACACGGCTTCACAAGGGATTGGTTCAATGCTAATCAACACGTCTCCCAATGGTGGTAGATTATAATTGGTTAAGATTCATTAACAAACAGTTTTATTAAGTCGCTAATATAAGAATATAAAAATCGGCAAAAACATAATATTCAAGTCGGAGTACATAAAGATCTAAAGGCATATAGGCCACTTAGACATTTATGTCGGCCTAAAGGATCCGACTGAAGCTACATACATTAACACCTTGCACAACATGGAGCACATAATGCATGGGGGTGTGCACAATATGGAGTGCACTGTGCATGAGGTTGTGCACTATGCGCCTAAGCTCACACTCAGCAAATTTTTCATGTTTTCAATCCTGATCTTTAACTTTCAAGGTTTGACTTTGTTGATTGCAGGTCTTATTTTCCTAATGCCTAGGTTTAATATGCAACTATGAATCAGGTCTGCGCGCATTTGATGAGTGTATTTGCACAGGGTCAGGTGTGAGTGCATGTCATAGGTGAATATGCACAACTTTCCCTAGAGCACACTCTGCATGGTGGTATGCACAAATGAGCAGAGACTGCAGGTGAGCTTGTACAAGTTCAAATGGTGCACTTGAGACTTATGCAAGTTCAAAATAACCTTGGGCGGGATTCACATGCTGATTTGCACAAAATAACTAGGTTGAGCGCATATAAGATGTCTACTTGCGCAAGTAAATGAGCACACCCTAGATTTCCCTCCACATTCTTGGGGGCATTGTACATATTGAGGGCACTAGCATGGGCGGATTGTGTAGGTGAGCATGCAGTATGCACCAAGATCCTCACTTAGTCAAAATTCCATTGCCAACATCAAGCTCACCCCTCCTTTCCTTCAACTTTTGCCACCTTAATTGATATGTTTCTAGGTTCTTGTGAAGTTCTAGGTGACTTAAAGACTTTGATATCCCTTCTAGGTTAGGTGCAAATCTCACATTTATCCTTTAGAGTTCACCACTCCTGATTTTTGGTTTTGTTGCCTCCTCATTTTTTGTTGGTGGATTTTTTTTGTGCACTCTTAACCAAATATTGTGAGTTGTTGACCCTAAAACTTCGTATGCCATTTCAGTTATTGGTTTATGGATCAGCCATTCAGTGATGAACATAACTGTTGTTTAAACTTTAAGTCATAGGTTAATTTCTAAATTTTATCATTCTAGGTAGTGAATCTACAAGCTAGGTAGTCATTTTTTACACATCAAGTTGTGTGTTCAGCTATTAGTCGAGCATTTGTGAGGATGGTCTGTTGAAATGGCTATACATTTATCAGTTCTTCAGCATTTTGTTGTCTGCTTATATCTAATGTAGATAAATGAGATATGCATATTTCATCTGTCTCACGGCCATGTGAAGATATGTTCTGTTATTTTCTTATCCTTTTCTGTTGATGTTATGTGACTATGTGTTGACGTGTATTTTGTACACAATCATACACAGAATAAAATACCATTAGGCATCTTATCCTCTCTTGAGAAAATAGTCTCTAACTGCTGAAGATCTGCAAAAAGGATCAGTTAGGTGGACTCCAAGGTTCTTTTAGTGGGGTCTCCACGTGTGGACAAGCTTTTTAGTGGTATGATGTGATTTGCTGTTTCCTTCAAGGCTTCTTACGGATTCAATAGTTCGAAGGTTTTACTAATCTAAAAGGAACTTTCAAAAAAAAGGAAAAAAGGACAGGGTTTGAGTAAATCTAATCTAGTCTAATCCTATGAACGACTTAGCATGAATGAGATTCGGCAAGACTCAACCAATTTCAATTTTGCCATAAGATAACAACTCAACTGAAATTAGTGCGATCTTCTAAGGTAATAATGGTGTTCAATGCATCAAAGACCAAGGACACTACTACGAAGGTACATATCCTAGATGCGAAAATGCTTGAAGGTTAAGGACTCAAAACGTTTTCCAGTCGACCACGCAAGGCGTTCCTACAATCAGCAAGAAGCTAGTGGTTTGGATAGCGAATCCTACCAAATATCAAACCTCACACTTAGCCTTTCAAATTAACAAACTACTTTGATTGAGCGTGATTCAAGTACATCCAACAACCATGAAGATAACTTAAGAAACTTGCAACAAAACACCATAACTTCAATATTTTATTGATTTCCAAGTTATCATATACAACAATTGCTTGAACTTCTCTCTTCAAGACTCAATCTTGCTACAAAATAAAAATTGCTTACAATTCTAATCTCTCAACTCTATTCTCTATTTCTCTATTGACTATTCTATTACCTCAATGAAATGAAAAATGGGGGTATAAATAGCATCCCCAATTACAATGAAAGGTCCAGATTGAAAGTAAATCAACGGACAAGATCATGACACCTAAACCCTAATTAGGGTTTGTTACAAATGACCTCCTTTTTACTGAACAATATTAAATGCATAGCCAAATATTAAATTTGGCACAAAAATCTAGGAGGTATCAACCAATGAGAAATAAGGTGTCATGTCATCTGTAACAACCTTTCATCTAGAATCTTATTCCCTTTCCGATTCTCTTTCTTGGCATATGCAATGAATTTTGTCGCAATTCCTTCGATTTCTGTGCTTGGAATCTCGGGAAGATTCTTGATACTCTCTTCTAAGTGGATAACCTGATCAAATGCATCTAGAAGAGCTGTGTCCCAAGTGGGTTCAAGTTCCTTAGTTCTATCAATTAGGAGCATGGTGGCATACATCTGATCATACTGCTCATCTGTAACATCTGCGTCCTTGCGAAAGATGATCTTGATTCTATCTTCAAATTCTTGTAGATCCACATCTGTCTCGACCTCGATCCTTCTGCCAAGAATGGTACGAAGTACCTCAAATACTCTGTCCTGGATCGGATTGATCACCTCCTCAACTTGACCACATCTAACACTGATGTCCTCAAAGAGAACACTCTTTATATGGAGTAAGGTTGACCACTGAAACAAACTGTGAGAATCGCCTTCCAAGATCTTCTCTTGTGCTAAAATTCTTCTGGATGTATGTCTTATAACTTTCAAGACAGGAATGACAACGTCCTTGGTATGGGCAAATGCAGCTACTGTTGCCATCAATCTGTGGATTATCTCAAGAACTTGGATAGCCTGGTGGGTGATCTTCGACATCCTTGTAATAAACTCAATGGCCACCGTGTGAGATCTATCCATCCAATTACATGTACGCTGGACCATATTCCTGAATCTTTCCGCTTCATTGATTGATTGAAGGGGCAATGCCTGCAATGGTGATCTAACTGGATCCTGACGTCCCAAAGGTTCATTGATGTGACTGAAATATGTTCTCCATGCACCGACCTCTTTCTCAAGCTTTCTATTCTTTTCTACTTCTTCTCTAAATTTATCCTTCAATGCCTCAAATGTGTCGGTGGCATCATCTAAAGTCTGCTCTGCTGTGGATGGTCCTAACTCAATAGTCTGTATATGATAGTCCTCTGCTAGGATCTCACCCTCATATTTGTCTGCTGCCGGTGTAGCTATCTGCAGTTTTCTAGATCCAGTCTCATCTCGAATCATCTTGGACATCTTTGTAGCCTTCTTCTTCTCTGTTGTCATATGTGAACGTCCAACAAGGCTCTCTAGATCGATTGCACTGTCCTCGTCCTCAATTACGATCACCTTAGTCAATCTTTCCTTCAACCAATCTGGGATATTTGATCTTGTCTCTTGAACTTGAATTTCTTTATGTACTATTTCTTCTTGTCTGGGAGGAGATGTTACTTCATTATCATTATCTAAATCATAGTCTTGGAGAGATCCATCGGATGAAACATGCTGTGCCTGTCCTTCCTCCTGCCTATCATTCTGTACCATCGATTCCATGGATTCTTCCACTCGAATTGTTCTATCCTCTGGTCTGGAAGAAGTACCTGGTGCTTGATCTTTGTTGGCACCTTGCTTTTTCTTGGAAGGCTCTTTCTTTTCTGATCTTTCCTTTCTCTTTGAACCTCTCGAATGGAGATTGCCCTCACTGGCACATCGAAGGTTACCTTCACCTGAATTCCTAGGATTAGGATTGCCTTCACTAACACTGGCTCCTCCTTCGGCTGGCTTTTCTTCCAAAGTAAAAGACATGGCTATGCCTTGTTCTCTCAACTTCTGATGTTGAATGTCTACCCATCTGCGAGTACAAGACAAGACTGGTGCCATCAATTCATCTAAATCCACGGCCTCGGGCTCATTCCAATTCAAACTTATTGTTTTGCTTTCTCTATCATATGAAGATTGGATGTGCCTGCCGTTTGGACACAATTGTCCTGGACTGTGGATTGTAATGACGAGCACACTCGATCATCAACTCGTGACACTGAATGGCTGGAGGAAAACCGGCCGCCTTAATGATGCTACTTTCTATTATTCTCCGGGCGACAGGTGATGGCTTGCCGATGTAAGGGACCTCTCGGAACTTCTTCGTGCTAAAGTTCCCCAAGTTTGTATCTCCAATGTTGCTCCACTTGGAAACGATCTTGGTCTCCACTTCTTCGGTCTTCTGATCTTCTTTCATGAGAGCCGAGCGACTGGTGGATGCTCCCGCCTTTGGGGTCGCCATACCTACACAACATTTCATTATAAGAAATAGATTTTGCAATAAATAACGTAAATAAGAGAGATAAATCTTAGGAAATCTCATGATAAGTCCCTAGAGTTATCATTTCCTAAAATACAACGATTGAGCTAAGAGAAATTCAAGAATCAAAATTTCAAAATCTGAAATATGGCGAGGAATGAATAAAACAATAACAATAAATCGCCATACCTCGATAGAGAGCTAACTCTAGAATGCAAAAACAAAATTTGCCTAGGCAAAATTGAGGTATAAAGATAATCTTCAATATGATCCCCTCAAATCTGATTTCGCCACCTCTGGAGAGAATATGATCTTCAATTTCGTACAAATAAATCACCAAGTCTTTAGCAAATTCGCCTTAGGCGTGGTCTTGGATGGATCTCCAAATTCGCTTTTGGTGTATCCTCAAGCTCGCACCACCTTGGGAATGTCTACGCCACCTTTGGTTTGCAATCGCACCACCTTTGGAGTGTCTTCGCCACCTTGGATAAATGAAACTCGCACTATATTCGCCTCTTGTCAACTCGCATAAAGGAAGGTAAAATAATGATGTAGAAAATGATAATTCCATCCCCCTTATATAGCGCTTGCATCCTTTACCCCTTAGGCCGACTTAATAAAAATAAAACCTTTTTTAAATGATTTGCAATGAAATGACAAGGCCGACCCCCATATATGAGCGCTCAAATCGATTTTTTTTTTTTTATTAATTAATTAATTAACTATTAATGCCTTGCGTTTTTAAATTGCAAATTTCGATTTTTAAATAAGGCAAAAATAATTAATAAATGTTAACGCCATATTAAATGCCAATAAAAAATGGATTTTCAATTTTTTAAATTGATTTAGCATTTAAAGAAAATTCAAATTGTTTTAATTTGGCGCCAAAACTGGAAAACAAAGGGACGTACCTCATCGCTCTGGTCCCTTGGAGAGGGACAGGAGCGATCCATTATTTTGTCTTGGTTTTGCATTTTTTCACGATCAACTTCTTCATCTCCACGTTAAAATTTGATCATCTTGATAGGTTCTTCGCATTTGATCCTCTTGCATGTGTGTTTAAGTGCCTTTTGAGTGTACATCGCCCTGGTCCTTGTCCAAAGGACAGGAGCGATCTTCTTGTTTCCATGTCCATCTTGCATCTTTTAACTTCGATCTTTTATTGTGGGCGAATAACATCCTTTGTTTGTGTCTTTTGCGCTTATTCCATTTGCTCGCATGAAGTTTCGAGCGTATTAAAGGGATCATCGCCCTTGTCCCTTGGAGAGGGACAGGAGCGATCCATGTCCTTTCCTTGACCTTGTCAACTTTGCACTTCGATCTTCATTGTAATGTCCTTCAAACGTCGTCCTTCACCTTACCTAACCTTGAAGGAACGTGCGTGCTTTTGATGATATCGCCTTGGTCCTTGTCCAAAGGACAGGAGCGATGTGAGGTTTTTACAGTGTTTGGCGATGTTTGGACGTTCAAAACCCTTGCGAATTATCTTCAAACGATGCCTTGGACCATATGCTATCTTAGGACGTCTTGAGTTAGCTTGAACTTGAAACAAACAAGGAATCCGAAGCCAATCGCCCTGGTCCCTTGGAGAGGGACAGGAGCGATATGGTTCCTAGATCCATTTTGGTGATTATTTAACGTTCAAAACTCTTGTTTATCATCTTGTTGTCGTACCATGGACCCTCTAAAACATTGCAATGTCTTGTCCTTACGTAAATTTTGCATGAAATGGCCAATGCATCTAACATCGCCCTGGTCCCTTCCTGAGGGACAGGAGCGATCTATGTTATAGGGTGTCAATTTCTTCATTTTAACGTCCTTTAAGTGTTTACGCATGATGAAAGCGCCTTGAAATGTCCTCGCCACCTTTTGTCCTGGCTTGGATCGGCCTTGAACCTTGGAGGGACGACCTTGAACTTGAGAGGGACGTATCTTCATCATTGTATCGCCCTGGTTCCTTGGAGAGGGACAGGAGCGATTTTTTTCTTGTGGCTTTCATCTTACTTTGCCATGCTCTAAGTTTATATTCAACGGATTCGTCCTTCTTTACTCGATCCGTCCATGCCTTGACATTGTTTGGAATTTTGCAAAAAGAGGTAATTATATCAAAAATCGCTCTGGTCCCTTCCTGAGGGACAGGAGCGAACTAGGCATTTAGCATTGGTATGGACGTCCCAAAAATCTTCAATTTATATTCAATGCCTTCATCTCATGTTCTCCTTTGTTTTTGAATGTAAACTTGCCTTGACCCTTGTCTGGATTTTGCAAAATGGAGGAAATCGCTCTGGTCTCTGGGAGAGGGACGAGAGCTACAAGGTACCTCGCCCTGGTCCCTTGGAGAGGGACAGGAGCGATTTAGTCAATATAGGTCATTTTCCTTCATTTTTTGCATCTCAAATTATATTCATTTGGCAAAGTATCTTCCTTCGGACATCCTCCAATTGCTAAGTCATCAAAATCTTGCACGGACAAGGTGAAATTCGAATTGTAGCTCCGGTCCTTCACTGAGGGACAGGAGCGATTTTCCTCCTGGAGGCATTTCTGTGCTCATGAAAATCTCCAATTTATATTCAAATGAAAGATCTTGTCGTTCTCCATCACTTCAAACGTAAAATTTGTCTGGACTCTGCAAGGACAATGAGATATTTGGAAATGAGCTCCCGTCCTTCACTGAGGGACAGGAGCGATTTTGCTCCTACAGGCCAAAATAACAAGATTTTTCATATTTTAACACTTCACGAGGCGAAAACAAATCAATTCCAATGCCCAGGATCAAACTTCAAAAAAGTCAAAATTTGGTCAAAATATTCAATCAGACAAAAATTCACATTGACGGTCATCATTTAGACAAGTTTAAGCTCTGCATGAACATTCCAATTGAAAATTAGACCATTTTGGCGAATTCATTGCATTTAAAATTTGCATTCTAGAAAAGAAGCTCAAAAAGCTCTCAAAAGCGACTGGATTTTGGCTTGAAAAGGCAATATTTAAAACCCTAAGGCTTGGCCCTAAATCCAGACAACTAACTGACTAACAAAACCCTAAAAACGAAAGCGAAAACGAACAAAAAAACAAGCAAAAAGAAGGGGTCCCCATTTGCGATGGGGCGATGTGTGAAATGGTCACAACACTATGTTATTCATATATTGGATCTAGAGATAATCTGCTGTTAATATTTGGAGATTCTGTTATTTATTCCATGATATCTTCATTTGTGCACTTATTGGATTTAATAAGTTCATTCCTATTGTACTTTTGAGTCTCACTAACCTACTGATATAATTTCCCATCCATTCTTTCTTTCTCTCTCTAAAATACAGTAGATGAGAAGATTGGAATGTAAAAACCTATACCTCTTAAGTGAAAGGTATTCTCTCTAAAATGCACTTTCAAGTCCAACACCTTTTACGAAAACCATCATACAATGTTATTCAATGTAGCCATAGGAACCTCCTAAAAAATCCATTGAAATTAACTTCTATTCATGTTGTCTGCCTGTCCAATTTCCTAGATATGATAACCACTCCGACAAATATTGAACTTTGCAAGCCATAGCATGCAAGGTCTCTAACTTTCCACCTAATTAGTCAAATAACAAATACTGTCAAAAATTCAGACATAAATTTCATTTTGGAGTTCCATTAATAATTAAATGCATGCACTTGCATTAGATACACAGCATCAGCATATTGTTCCAATTAAACATGAACCTGATTTTCATGCAGTTTCTTTACCATCATGGGTTTGAGTTGCAATATTAAAATTTAAAAACAATTTCTCTACTGATTATGACAAGGTTAGTTTGAAAGAGCAGTTCAATTGGAGAACATGTGGAAGTCCCCAAAGCCCTTGACTATTGAATATTCATAGCAAACTATACCAATAGGAACCATAATTGGATGGAGTTTAAAAAGCAGTTTGATTTGGAGCCTAGACGACCATTCAATATTGAATGCATGGTAAGTAGTAATTAAGGGAAGCACATGACAAAAAGCAAGGGTTCAATGCAGATTCCATACATAGAGGTTGAGAATAAAAATAGAAAAGCACGTAAAGAGAGTGATGCAATTAATATGTCCTCTACAGTATCTCTA
Source organism: Cryptomeria japonica (assembly GCF_030272615.1). Classification (NCBI taxonomy): domain Eukaryota; kingdom Viridiplantae; phylum Streptophyta; class Pinopsida; order Cupressales; family Cupressaceae; genus Cryptomeria; species Cryptomeria japonica. The sequence continues at coordinate 128,287,961 of NC_081413.1, read as the reverse complement.
AATTTAATCAGATCCTCTGTGAGAAATTTGGAGTATCCAAGCACTATCTGAATGAAGAGAGATGAATTATAAATATGTCAATAAACTGAAGAAACCAATCGTCTTAAAATACCAGCAATTCCTACAGCCCAGTGGGACCTAAGATGGAAACCCTCTTTGTAGAGGAGGATAAATATGGGTATATCAGATGATTTAATATTTGATTGGCCAAATTCTTGCGTCTAGGAAGATCTTTCTTAAAAAGGGTCCAAAGACATTCTCAAGAAGAATAGTTTGGGAAGTAAAGTCAGCTAGGGCAATGCAATGAGGAATCATCTGTTCACAATGTAGCATATGCTGAAGCATAATAATTTGATCCCTCCCAATATACACATAGTCAAAAAACCCTAACTAGTGCCATAATCTTTTGAACAATAAAGAAGAATGATCGATTTCATGACCATTTTGAAGAGATGCATTTTTTGAGGGATATCCCAGAAATGAATTCGGAAGGGCCTAACACTTGAAAATAGAAAGGGATACTTTAGCCCTTGGAAAATCGTGATTGAGAAGAAGACTTCAGATTGAGATATCTATAGACTGAAGCCCCAAGAAGGAATTGGCTATCACAATCTACACATGATCTTCTTTGTAGAAAACCTAGAACCTAGAAAGAGCATCTCTAGGTTATCGAATATTATGGTCTTGGTTTAATAAAGGTTCAAAAGTAGCTAATAAAGTTCACCGAAGCAAACAATGGTATCTAACGGTCTTTGTAAGTTGTTAGGGAAATGAAAGAGGACCATATAGTCAGAATGAGTTTGTTTTTGTTTCTCTATGAATCCAGTTGAAAAGTATTTAATCACAGAACAAGTGGAAAACCTTATCATTATTGATCTATACTTACTGCTGAAAGCTTGTTGAGTATACCATCAATTTGAACAAAATACGCCTCCAAAAGCATCTCAAGCTCTTCAACGTCCTGATATCTCCCATTACTAGTGTTTGTGGTAGCACTGCTACACCGAGAAACCTTGCTTTCCAAATTGGAAATGTTGGCATGGCTTTCTTTTGAATGGGGAACAATACTGCAAGAATTTTCAAGAAAACATTTTAAGAAAAAGATGAATAAATCAATCTTGATACAAATATAGGGAGATAAAGCATAAAAAAAATCAACTCACCTTCCTCCATTATCTGAATTGACTTTGTCAACACTGACAGAATATGCTTCATGCATGCAATTTGAATGAGCAGGAGAACCAAGCCCTTCAAGCTGCTTCCTTGTTAATTTATCAGTCAGATACATCTCATTCATATCCCCATCGTCATCCAGCAATTGTTCTAACTCATCTCTCACCTTTAATTACAATACATAAGAGAAGAAAAGAACTTTCACAATCATTATAGGCTAAGCACAGAACAAAACATACCCCCACAAAACAAAGAATTAAAAAATAATAACTGCTTTTTTTATTACAATATATCCCTAAGTTTTAAAGCAGGAGAGATATAATTCATTGATTAAGTCAGTGTATGACAACATATATTAAAAATAGACAGCAAGTATCAACTCGATACTTGTTAGTAACGAAGCTATGATCACATAATGGTACATTGAAGGAAAAATCACACAATATTTCTTCAATAGAACCAAGATATTTGATTTCATCCTAAAATTGTGACAGCAGTCAATTTTTTGATCATCAACATAACATTGCAAATCCCTACCAATATGCACACACAGAAAATAAGGATAAAATTTTTAAACTATATCAATGTAATATTAAACTAATTCATTGTTTGGAGTTTTAAACTATATTTTTAGAATCATCTTTATCCTGTAAGGTATTTGTTCCTCTTTTCAAATATGATTTAGTCATCTTTTCACAATTGTTAACTTTTACTTATAACTCGTTGTTCAGCTTGTTCAACTACAAGAATTTCAAATGTGCTATATCTCAATGATCTAAATATAAAATGAAATGTGAAATATTTTAAATCAACTTCTCCTAGCTGTTCTATGCAATAGGATAGGCAAGCATACTTTTCTTAAACTAGAAAACAGATACGGGTAGGCATGCAATGCCTTTGAGCAGCTGAACCATTTTGATGGTGGAGTGCAAGAATTTCAGTTATGAGAAAGCAAGGAATCAACAATTAGAAAGCTTATTTATTTATTTGTTTTAATGTCCTGGAAGGCTTATTTAACTCGTAGAACCAACCCAACAGCCCATACCCCCATCCCCCACACAACTCTTGGTATGCAATTCCTACTACACAGATAGCCAACAGGCTTCATATAAGTTTATAACTGAAAGACTGGCGATATCTATTTCTTTAGATAAGCACTGTACAATTAAAACAACAATGTTGGAACTGTCCTTTTATGTTGACACTCCATAAAATGCCCATTTATTTTCAGTGAAACACCAGATTATTCAGATTAGATCCTGAATATGGAAAGGCTAAAATACATACCATTAAATCACTGATTTATTTGAATCATTACACTAAATTTCAGAAATTCTGTTAAATCTTCACAAATTCTTATACTTTAATTCTTCATTTTATAAAGTTCAACAAAACATCTATCGCACTAATTAACATTACTTCTACAGCCTCATTCTAGGAAGCCACTCAAATGATGTTAGTACATATTTGGAGTGATCCCAGATCATCAAGATCACTTGAAAACAATCAATACTATCCACCTTCCAGTAAGTGCTCTAGTAGTCAAGCTTGTGAGTTGGACGAGTGTAAGAAATGTGAGGCATGAGTTAGATGCTTGAGCCTCATCAATACAAAGTAAAAAAGTCTTTGTATGTATGAGATCAAGTGCTCCGATTCTTTTCACAACTAGGTGGATACTCAACTTAAAACAAAATGGCAGATTTGTAAATCTAAAAGTGCGCCACCATTGGATTGCCACCATTGCAACAGTTGGAAGTCTCGATGAGTCTATTTGTCTCTTGTTATTTTCCTAGAGAAAAGGATACAAATCTCATCTCTGTACAAATTCCTTTGAAGCTCGAACTTGGCACACACAAAAGGATCAGAACACAGTCCATCCATGCATTCAAATAAGCCATCCATGATCTCTGCATCAGATTCTAGGTAAGCTCCAAACAAGCAAGGATCCAAGTAACATGTTGCATGGAAAGGATCATGCATCATTATCCATATCTCAGTTGTAATAGTTTAATACCCATCAAATCCCTCTCTTCACTTAAGAGTTAGGTCATCTCCATCAAATGATTCTTCGACGACCTCCTTTATTGCCTTCATCGCCTCAATAATCTACTCCATGCAAGGACCTTCACCATCAACAATATGAAGCACTTTCCCAAAAGGATCAAATAATTTGTTGACCTATATTGTTCCCTTCTAAAAGTAATTCCCTAAAATGTAGGAACTTATCTTTTGAGGTCAAAACTTGAAAATTTTCGATCATGATCGAAGTAGGTCAGTGGTACCAGTGCAAACCCTAGGTCCCCACTCCGAAAAAGCAAAAAGAAAGCATCCCTAAAAAATTGGGAAAACTTTCTAAAAATAGCCATACCGGGATCGGGCTAAAAATGCCAAAAACGAAAAAGCAAAACAAGCAAGCTTTCTAAAAATAGAAAGTTGTTCAAATTCGTTCAAATCAATTGCGTTCTTCGTCGTTTGGCCTTTCTAGGCACTTTGATGGTGTCTGGACTTTGTTATCACCTGGCTTGCAAAAACTGACTTTCAATCCTTTAGACTCAAACCATTCAAAACTGACAAACTGAAGCGAAAGGCCACGAGACACCAACAAAAACCTTAGAAAGCAAGAAAAAGGGAGGGTCCCCATTTGCAATGGGGCGATGTGGGGAAAAAGGTCACAACATCTAGCGCCAACCCGAATAAATGTTCCTGAACGTTCCTAAGATAAAACCCATTTCAAACTTAGAATCAAAAATTAATTATAGCTAACTTACCCGCCGGCTCAAAAAGGGCATTCAAAAAGGAAAGAGGAATCCTAAATTGTATCAAGATCTTTCATCCTTCAATTATAAGTGTGTGCAAATGCATTCATTCCTGACTCTTAAGACCATTATGACTCTTGGGTTCCATCATGGCAAGTCGCATAATTTAAGTGCTTTGTCTTAACTCCAAAAGCATCCATAGCCCCGATGAGGTTATCTCTATAATTTCACGGAGATTTCTCTACTTCCGGCGATTTATGTTTTGATTTGAGGGGTATACCTATAGAGATTTCCGCACACCCAAAAGCCAAGTATTTTGATTTTCTTTCTTTTCTTTCTTTCTTGATATTCTTTTTTTTTTCTTTTCACATATTTCCACACTATGGCTTGTTCAAGCAATGAAGCTTAACATGGGCTTGAGCATTATAGTGGCGCTGAAGTAAGACTTTTGACGAATTTCGTTATGCTTTCTTGCCATAACTTCACTTCGGGAGACCAAAATGACTCAGAGAATTCTATAAGTGTTTAAGATATAATGACTGAAAGACTCAGTGTCGAGATACAATTGATGATTCCCTTTCTAGTCAAATGCTCATCCTAACTTTGAGATACTTTAGAAACAATTAATCTAAAATCCAGAAGCTCTCCACAAATATTTACCAAAGGAATGCCCCAAACATAACTTAGCGAGGTCAAACCAATGTGTGCGTGTTAAGGAACATCACCCTTTCGCTAATGGGAATCCTCCTTTATTACTAAACTAAAGCACGCGGGAGCAAGCGAAAGCAAAAACAACTAAACTAACGAAAGCAAACTAAACTAAGGAAACAAAGACAACTAAACTAAACATAAAAAACAAAAGAAACCTACTCTAACTAAAAGCAAAAATTTTAAGCGAACCACACTCAAAAGACCTAAGTATATACAACTCCTAGCATGATTTCTCAAGACATGCAGCAACAACAAAGCAACAATCATAGTTAGAAGTTTTGCAAACTTATCTTTAAACTCGAAAAAATATTATTTCAAAGTACAACTTTGGGAAAGATTAGTAACTGGGGTAATTCATCCGGACCATGATTAATCCATAAACAAGTTGTCTTTCCTGAATCTCCATAATCAAAATGATATTCCTTATAGTCAATAGTAGGGAAAAATACAACCTGGTGGTATTCATTCGTGGATAGGAAATCTTGCTTGTCATCCATTACTTCTTCAGGAGGTCAAAGTTGATGGTGAACCATACCACTTGTATTTGAAATATGTAGATCAACGTCATGTGCCAAACTAGGTGGAGTGTGGCGGGGATTAGAGAAAGGGGATTCGGAAATTTGGAACATTTCATGCTCTGGCTCCTTTCGAATCCCTAACAATGGATCGAGTCCCAACCCGAATTGTTCTTCATTTTCTGTCTCTGTCACAGTTACTTGTTCATCAAGTAGCGTTCCATTTGTTTCAATTTCATCTAGCAATTCCTCCATGACTATGAACATTGGATCAAGTGCCCACCCGAATTGCATTTAATATTCTGCTTCCATCTTGGTAGCCCATTGATCATCAAATATTCCATCTTGTCTCAAAGTTGCTTATTATTTCTTCCATCTTGAGCGTGCATGAACGAACTTCTTCATCAAGGACAATTCCTTCTTGAAGGGCATTGTCTCTATTTTGAACTAAGTCTTCCATTTCTGGCTCCTAATGATCTTCAATAACTTGCACTTCTATATATTCATTGGCTTCCATATGCTGATAACTTCCTTGGGCAGTTCCCTTTGCTTGGATGTATTCCATTGCTCCTTTGATCTTAACTCCAATGGCCTCTTGTTCTAGTGTGATGTAGGAACAATCTTCATCCACTTGAATGCTTGATTCAATTCTACTATCTTCTTCCAATTTTCTTCCTTCATAGCCTGATGAGGTTGCAATACTTTGTTCTCTTGATATAGGACTAAGATGCTCATTCCAGATGCATTTCCTTGGCAATTCTGATAATCCTAAGTGACATCTAGTGTGGTTGATGGCCTCTCCACATATAGAACAAGTGAATTTTGAATTTGGTTTATTGTGAATCCAACACCAATGAGGAAGCAACACGCCCTTCAAGTGAATATTACCTTGTTCTATCTGATTTTGAATTTTAAGTATGAACCTTGTGAAAGGATCATTTCCATTGCCCTCATCGTCAGGCTTTACACACAATTCTGGTTTCGGAACATCCCAAAACAAAAAAATTTCCTTGTAGAACCAATTCTATCCTTGACAAGAATGCCAAGCAATTGATCTCATCATGCTCGGTTGTTTCATGGATTCGGCACCTCCCGGGTACAACAAATAGAGACAAATTCTTGGGGTGCAATTGCGCATTCAAATTTTCTTGAATTTCAGCAATATCCACAAGGAGACTGTCTTGACAGTAAGAAATATGGAACGAACGCCCATCTATAGAGGAATCTCTTTTTTGATTTTCCATTTTCTAATTTTTTAGATTTTTCAAATTTTCACTTTTTGGGGATTTTTTTAACATAAAAAAGATCTAACATATCTCTGATTTGGCATTTCAAAGTTCACACTGGTTCTCTCCAGCTGAATTTCTCCACTTGTAAAATGTTCAACCCTCCTAGCGCCATTTTATGTTGGGGTCTATTTTATCATCTACCAAACATTAGAATAAGATACCCGAAGGTATTCTATCCTCTCCTGAAAAAATCAATACTGATTCCAAGGTCTATATGTGTGAACAAGCGACTTTAATAAAATAGCTACTTGGGTAGTGTATGCTGAAAATCTCAAGGGGGACTCACGTTTACAAGTGTCTTTCAAGCTTCTGGACTTAGATAGATTTATCAATTTTAGGCTCTTTCTTCTTTTTTTTTTTTTGGATTTTTAGAGATTTAGACTTTCAAAAAGGGAAAAGGGGATAGGGTTTAAGAAAGCTGATCTAAACCTACCAATTTTGGAGACGGTATTAACTAGTTGTTCTCGAGAAACCACACTTTTCTTCGCCACACTGAGGACAACTACACAAAGCGGGTGCAATCTTCAACAGGTTGTGCTTATGATCGAAATGTTGGCATGCATAGGGGATATGCTCAGACTGACTTTGCACAATAAAATGGAAATCATCCATTTACCAAAAGTATGAGCAGAGATACACCGTTAATTAACACTTATCAAATCCTTCATTCAATTCTAGCAACATGAAAGCAAATCTAAATTAACTTTAACTAATGTGTTGAGAAAATTGAAACCATGCTAATCACTCAAACAATGGAGATTACAAAGCCTTAAGAGAAAGCACACATGCAATATATTATTTGAAAAAATGACCTTCACGCAACAATATATCAAAAACTTCACACTCTCCAAATGAGAGGAGGTAGCCTTATATAGTTTTTCAGAAAATAATGAACGACCGAGATCAAACAGTGATCAAGGGCCTAGATTGAAAGTTATAAACCCTAATTAGGGTTTCCCAAAACTCTATCAATTTGAATGAATGAGAACATGACAAGTGGCACAGTTGCCATTCTCACTAAAGTATGCATCTAGTTTCCTTTTCAGATAAGTCAAGTTCATTGAATCTGGGCATGTTGACTTGGAGCAATCTGATTGGTCGGAGGAGCAATCTGATTGGTCGGAAGATGACGAGGCGCCACCGTAGCATGAGTCACTCCTAATCTTGCTGAGGCGGCGTAGGAGCAGGTACGGGAGTTAGATCAACTCCTTGGGGTGGCAATGGATGTTGCTCTCTTCCTTGAATCTGTGCTTCAATGTGATTAAGCAATCACTTCCTCCTTTTCAAGGATAAAGCACATTCGACACTGGTCATGATAATTTCTTTTTACACTCCAAGCTAAGCTGCATAGTTTTGTGATGATGTTTTCTTGCTCGTCGTTAAAATTCAAGTCTGGTTGTGGTACTAGTTTAGGATCTCTTCCTGGTTCAGGGGGAATGATTGGAAGACCCATGAAGCTCGAAAGGAAAATTGTTGAATTTCTTAGAATAATTTCTTGTTGACGACTCTATGCTTGCTTCTTCGTGACCCCAATTTATGAAATATGAAATGATAGGATCAAGTTGTTCAGACATTCGCTGTGATCATGCCCTCCTTCTTGATACCCTGAAATTCGGAGAAGAATTTCTCCATGCCTTCATCATAATTGAGGAAATTGGAATCTTCTTTGTGAAACATTTCCCATAGCCAAATTTTGGCTATCTTCACGCTCGGATGAACCTTGCCCATGAACTTGTCCTCAATCCTTTGTTTGGCTTGAAACTCCAGTTGTGATCTCTATGATGATCCCGCTTCTACTACCATCTGTGACCTGCAAAACCAAAGGAAATTAAGTTAGAAATCTATCTTTTAGTGCAAAGTTTCGAAGGTTAAATGGCAGAATGCTTTGATCTTCCAATTTCTCAACACTTTTAGCTTTGAAACAAGCCGCGAACACTTAGAAGGTCATGCTTGAAAGAAAGAACGTTCAATCCAAAATGATCCTCTTATCAAAATTTCGGATAAACCCGATAAAGACACCTCCAATACACACAGAAAAATTGAAAGAATTGATAAGTCTGCCCACCAATCAGCTTCACCTTTGATAGAAATGAGAATATAGAAGGAACAAAACTCAGAAAACTTGAAAGTTTTGCCTTCTATTAGTTGATTGGACTCCAAAACCTGCAGATACTTGATAAGAAAGAGGCTGAAAAATTAAAACTCCTTCAAAGTTTCGCTTAATCTGCAAGAAATCACCATGCAACACCTCCAATCTGCAATAAAACTTCTTAAGAAAACTCAGACCTGCAAGAAGCTTGCTTGAAAATGCTCTCTCTTCATAAAATTCGAACTCTTATTGTGCAAACATGAGAGAATGAATAATGTATTTGTATTAGAGTTGGTTTTCACAATTAGAGACACGCAAATCCTTTCAAAATGTGTTTCTATTTCATCCTCAGTCCATCGTATCCACAAAGAAAGTTTCTATTTTAGTCTTTAGTTGGCTTGTCATCTCTTCAAGTTCGAAAATCTTCTTCTTGGTTCACAAAGTGCAAGTTTCTAAATTGATTTTTAGTCCATAAATTCAAACTTGATCTTGAGATATCTTTTCGAAACTTCCTAATTCCATCCACAGTTCAAATTCTTTCTCAATCTGCACTATATCTTCTTCCAAAACTTTCTAAATCAGTTAGCAATTCAAATTCTTTCATGGATTTGATGACATCACTTGCATTTTAAACTTATTTTCGAACTTGTTGTTGACTTTGCTTGACCTCCAAGTGTAGGGCGGACTTTCTAGCTCAAGAAGGCGGACTTTGAAGAAGAGTTAGGCACTTCAACCTGCAGCAAGGCAGACATTAATAGGTAAGTGGCTCCAGCATAGGGCGGACTTTGGTTCTTTCACGACATCATGGCTAAACACTTGGAAACTTTCCTTATCCATTGTTATGTTGTTAGGCAGACTTTGCAGCACTTGAGAACATTGTGCTTGCTACCTGTTGACGTGTATTTTGTACACAGCCTAACACAGAATAAAATACCTAAGGGTATCTTATCCTCTCTTGAGAAAAAGTCTCTAACTGCTGAAGATTCGCATAAAGGATCAGTTAGGATGACTCCAAGGTTCCTTTTAGTAGGGTCTCTACATGTGGATAAGCTCGCCATGGTATGATGTGATTTGCTGGAATCACAAGGGGACTTACATCTGATGTTTGAACTTCCGATCTGCTTTGCTGGACACAGGCTCTTACTAACTTGGATTTGAAAAAAAATGAAAAAAGGATAAGGGCGAAGAGAGGATCTAATCTTAATACTAAGAATGTAGGAGCAATGACTTGATTTTTGATGAAACTCTAACTAGATCTTGTTTTGACATCAATGGAACATCTACACAAGACTAGTGCGATCTTCTAAGGGAAGCTTTATGATGTTCAAATCATCACCGCAGGCATAGATACCATCCAAGTTGATGCATATCAATGAAGAAGCGACAAATTGAAATTGAGCTTAAGCTGAACGATTCCAGTTGACTACACAAGGCAAGTCTGCAATCAACAAACTGCTAGTAGTATGGATATACGAATTCCACCATTAATCAATCACATTTCCTCCATTCATCTAATCATCTACCATCTAAGATTGAAGACTCAACAAGAAACCATGCAAATTGCAAGAAAACGACATATTTCACCATTACTTCAATGAAAATGGAGTTTGTTTACAATCAATGGCAACAATTTCTTGCCTTGTCCTCCTATTCTACTCTAATTGCTTCCAACTATTCTCTAACTATTCTAACTATTTACATACTATCTCTAACAATTGCTAATTAGCCTTTACAAAATGAAAATGTCTGGGCTTATATAGTGCCCACAATACAATTTGATGGCTTAGATCAATTCAAGATCAATGGCCAAGATTTTACAATGAAAACCCTAATTAGGGTTTGTTACAACCATTACATAACATTTAATGCTTGACCAATGATAAAATTGTATTGCTTGGACACATGTCCTCTCTAGAAAAATCGACCAATGGATAGCCAGGGTAGGTACATCGGAGTTTGTGCCACCTTCCATGAGTTAAGTACATTGAATCTGGACATGCTGAGGTGGACCTCACTGATTGGAGAAATGATGACTAGGACGCCACCTCATTTGACACTTGTAACTTGGTAGATATTCAACTTGATGTTGTTGAGAAGCTTGCTTTAATTAATTCATTCTGGAAGTATTTACTTCTTCAACGAGCCCTTGTTCTAACTCCATGTGTCCTTGATGTGCAGGATGATGATGTACCTCGCCTTGGAATGTTGGATTGAAAGAGGTTGCCCATGTCCTGGCGAAGACCGTCCTGGCGAAGACCGTCCTGGCGAAGACCGTCCTGGATCCGGCTTGATTTTCCTTGAAGAGACCTCCATTTGATGCCTACACAACATTTCAAAATTAGTACCATGATTTTGCAATACATAACATAAATTAGAGAGCAAATTTTAGGAAACTTAATGATAAGTCCTTTATTAATCATTTCCTAAAAACAACTGAGCTTATTGAAATTCAAAATTTCAAAATTCAAAATTTAAGCTATGACGATCAACGTTCAAAATCAAAACAATAAATTCATATCGCCATACCTCTCTTGAGAGCCTAACTCTAAAATGCAAAACAAGGAATTTGCCTAGGCAAAATTAAAACTTGAAGCCTTTGACTTGATCTTGAAGGATAATGAACGTCCTCTTTATTAATTCGCCACCCTTGGGGATATCTTTGATGTGTTCTTCAATGTCCTTGGCAAGTTCGCCTAACTTGAGACTAAGCTCGCACTCCTTTGATGATGTCTGCGCCCTCCTCTTGAATGACAATTTCGCACCTCCTTTGTATTCTCTAAATCGCATGCTAATGAAGGATGTTAAATGATGATTTGAAATGAATAAACCACCTTCCCTTTATAGGCGCTTACCTTCATATTGATCTTAGGCCGACTTTGGTAAATAAGACAAATTTAAAATAAACTTAAAAGGCCGACCCTTGTAAAATGAAACAAATTTTAAATCAAGCGCCCCATTTGTGAAAGATCCCTGATGGATCTCTTTTACCAATCTGCTGTAATTTTTATTTATTTAAATTGATTTTTCCTGCTTATTAATATTTTCTTTCAGAAATAGACAGAAGTTGCAGAAGGGTTGAATTCTTTTTGTATTTTGATGATTTTTCAACAAGTAAATAATGAAGTACAAGTACATGAACAAAGTACTGAAAATGAAGTTCATATACAGCCAAAACAAATTCGATTCAAGGCAGATTTCTGAATATAAAATCAAATATTTGACCAGATGAAGATTTCCAATAATTTCAGGAAGATTACAATCAGGAATAATTCCAACCTGGATGCTGAAAGAGTAACATAACTAGGAATGAAGTTGTGGCAAGATTCCAGCCCTCCAAGTGCTGCACGTGGGAAGGAAAGTGGCTGCCAGGGACAGCCGTACGGCTGCCAAGTACACCCAACTGGTTAGAAACCCCAAACCCCACGCTGAACTCTGTCAGAATTGCTGAACCTCCAGAAAGAATGCCATACAATCTCCAAGATGCTAATAGCTGCAAACAAATCCAAACCACTGTATTGGGGGCTACGTCCCAAACAGGCAAGGCATTGGGGTTGGCGTCCCAGATGCTGAAAAGCTCTTCCAGAGCCAAATCTCAAATCCAAGATGTAAAATGTGTAAAAGATAATCATAGAATGAAGCTCCTATCCCCTTATAACCCCTCTCAATTGCAAATCGAACCCTAATTGTCTCCAAGTGGCGTGGTCTAGTGGAAATGTTATAATTTCTTATTTTAAAGTGGTCATGTTACTAGAAAATGACCTTTTTCCCCATAGACAGAAATCCGCTCACTGAATTGCCCTGAGACCAAAGAGAAAGATTTAAAGAATTTCAAGATCTTTCCAACGAGCTATCACACAATAGGATGCACATCCAGATGAGACCAAAAATCCCCTTATTACTCCAAAATGGCTAACAACTTAGCCTTATTTAATTATTAAATGCTAACTTAGGAAATATTAAAAATATAACCCAAATAGCCACAAAATGCCCAACTGACATTACAAACCCTAAAATCATCCTGTCACCTGTCTGTGACTGAAGTCGGAAATCAAGGATTCACTGGTAGTCTCATCCCTAAAATCTAGGGATGTTCCTAAAATTTAGGAAACAAGTCCAATCTCTTTGAAACTGAAACCATCTAAAAGGTCATGAATAACCTCACGACTGGCAACTGTCACGACCTCCTAAAATTTAGGGATACCCCCTAAAATCTAGGAACTGCTCCAAACTGGCTCCAAACTGCCTGTAAAGCCAAAATCCAATCACTATATGCACTGAATGAGTCCCAATCAACCTCTGCTAGCCTATGAGACTCCAATTATAGGCCAACTCCTCCGTCTCCGATGTCCACTCTAGAAAGGGGACATGACAATTTGATTTTTTTATTAATTAATAATTAATTATTAAATGCCTTTATTATTTAAATTAATAAATTTCGATTTTTATAAAGGCAAAAATAATTAATAAATATCAAGCGCAAATTTTAAATGCCATTTTTAATTAAATTTGCAATCCATCGATTTTAGCATTTAAAATAAATTTAAAGAAATGGGTTCGAGCGCCAAATTTTTGAAAATGAAATAATACGTACCTCATCGCCCTGGTCCCTGACTGAGGGACAGGAGCGATCCATCAATTTGGTCTTGATCCTTGCATTTTTGACGTCCAAAATCTTGATCCTTACGTTCAAATCGGCATTTTAGCTGGGTCCTTCAAGTTTGATTGACTTGTTTGTGCGAAGGAATGTCTTTAAGATGTGATATCGCCCTGGTCCCTTGGAGAGGGACAGGAGCGATCCTAATGTTTTCACTTGAAATTCTCCATTTGGATATCAACTTTTCCTCGTATGGTGAATAATAACCTTGCTTGTTCATTCCATGCTTGTTCCACTTGATTTTCACAAGGCATTTTGATGTTTAAAGGATCATCACCCTTGTCCCTTGGAGAGGGACAGGAGCGATCCTTGTCTTTTCTCCATTTTAAGCTCAAACTGGTAATATTTAACGTCTATCTCCCTTTGTATCACCTTCCAAATGATGTTTAAAACCTTGTGCAACCTTATTTCAACGTGATCTTTAAAGGATATCATGTGTTTTGGCAAATATCGCCCCGGTCCCTTGCTGAGGGACAGGAGCGATCCTAGTGTCCTGGCTCAAATTTGCAAACATTTGATCTTCGTTCTTCGTTCATTGTCTTCCAAAGGACGTCCTTAACTTCGCCTACCCTTGCCTTGTCATGATTTTGAAGGAACATGGGTATTTTAATGAAAATCGCTTTGGTCCTTGTCCAAAGGACAGGAGCGATATAGGCTCTTTATACAAATTGGTGATCGTTTAACGTTTGAAGCCTTTGTATATCATCTTCTAATCATGCCTCGGACCTCTTGCGACCTTGGAAAACCTTGACCTCACGTGATTTTTGCATGAATTGGCCAATATAATAAACATCGCTCTGGTCCCTTGGAGAGGGACAGGAGCGATCCTCAAGGTTTTGAGTTTGTTCTTGCATTCTTCAACTTGCCATTACCTTCAATGCGTGAAATGACGTCCCTTGATTCCTCTTGGTGGCTTGATGCTTGTTTAACTTTCGAAATCTATGCCTTTATGCAATTTTCGCTCTGGTCCCTTCCTAAGGGACAGGAGCGAATTAGGTGTCTTGATGCAAATCTTTCACTTTGGTGATCTTTGATGCTTCGTGCTTGATTGAGACGCTTTAAAACATCTTTGCCACCTTGTACTTCGCCTTGAAGTGTCTTGAATTTGGAGGAAAAGGCAACATAACTAAGATATCGCCCTGGTCCCTTGGAGAGGGACAGGAGCGAATTTGTACTTGTAGTCTCCATCACACTTCGTCAGCTTCCAAATTTATCTTCAACGGTCTCGTAATGTCCCCTTTCATTCATCCATGCCTTGGAATTCATTGTAACTTGGCAAGAAATTTGTCTAAGACAAAAATCGCTCTGGTCCCTTGGAGAGGGACAGGAGCGAACTTGGGCATTTGGGTCCCTTGTTGACGTTTGATAATCTTCAATTTGTCTTCAATGGGTTCAATTCATCTCCTTTCTTGCCTTCAAACATAAAACTTGCTTGATCTTTGCCCAGATCGTACCTTATGAAGAATTTCGCTCTGGTCCTTCAGTGAGGGACAGGAGCGAATTTGACCCTCTAGGCAAAAACTTCATCATTTTGTTGTTTTTGATCAAGTTTGGATGCTCTATCATGCTCATTTCGTCCTTCACCATGCCTTTGATGTCTCGATTCGTCCAAACAAGGTCAGGAATGGCTCAACTAAGCATTTTCGCTGTGGTCCCTTGGTGAGGGACACGAGCGATTCGCCTTGGTCCCTTGGAGAGGGACAAGAGCGCTTTTCGCTCTGGACCCTTGGAGAAGGACACGAGCGAAATTTGACTTTTCGCACTCTCTATCAGGATAATTTTTATGGAATATAACATTTAAGTATAAGAACTTATACTTTAAGTTATATTCCATATATACTTTCAGGATGTTTGAGAGTGGTTTCAGACCTCCAGGAGTTATATTGCAAAATCTAGTTTTTGGAGGTTTTTCAGTTTCCAGACTTAGTCAAATTTCAGGATCAGGACATCAGACTTAGTCAAATTTCAGGATCAGGACATCAGACTTAGCCAAATTTTCAGGACATTCCAGACTTCACTCAAGCCGGACTTGCTATCCATGTGATCCCCTGGGCGACACTCAAAATGCAAAGGCTAACTAACAAAACCCTAAAAAACCTAAAAAAACAAACCCTAAAAAGCAAAAAACATGGGTCCCCATTTGCAATGGGGCGATGTGTGAAAACGTCACAACACTACCTTAAGGCAAACTTTGAAAGCATAACATCTTCATCAGCATAGAGCGGACTTTGAAAGCATAACATCTTCATCAGCATAGGGTGGATTTTGAATACCTCCTTGCACCATGACCTCTTCAAACACTTGGAATAATCCTTGACACCATAGGGCGGACTTTGAACAGCTAAGTGCCTTACTTGGGCGGAGTTGGTGAGACTTCCTTGCACCATGGCCAATACTTGGAAACTTTTCTTCACTTCACAGGGCGGATTTTGATGATACCCTTGAAACTCCTTCATCACCCAAGGCGGACTTTCTATACCTCCTGTCACCACTCTTGGCTGCTCCATCATAATGCTTGGGCAGACTTTCTTGAAGGCTTGGAACTCAACCACGAAGAGGGCAGAGTTTGAGGGGTACACTTATCATGGCGGACTTTTTGGAGTCCATTTCCAATATTCATACTTCCAAGGGCAGACTTTTGTGAGTCTTAGGCACCACTCACCTTGCTTGGAGGGCGGACTTTTGGTAGCTCACAACACTACTTACCTTGGGCGGACTTTTTAGCTTATGCTTCAAGGTGGACTTTGGGGTTCATTTGAAGGGGCGGAGTTTAGAGTGTTCAAGAAGGCGGACTTTTGGAGTTCAACTTATTCTGTTCTCAAGTGGGAGGGCGAACTTTTTAACTTCCACTTGCCATTCACCATATCCCTGGGCAGAGTTTTTGGGCATCTCCATAGGGCGTACTTTTCATCCCTCTCCACAGAGCGGACTTTCCATCCCTCTCCACAAGGCGGCCTTTGGAGAGTTCACAACTTGGGCGGACTTTTTCCATCCCAAGCACCACATACCAAAGCGGACTTTTGATTTCTCTTGTCATAACGTTCATCATTACACATTGATTAGCCAGACTTAGAGATTTTTGAAAAGAAACTTTAAAATTTTGACAATTTCTTCAATTTTAACCAGATTAACTTGAAATTTGAAATCCATGCTCAGGCAAACCATCTAAAGCATCATGACCCCTAAAATGTAGGAACTTAGCTTTTTAGGTCAAAACTCGAAAATTTTCGATCGTGATCGAAGTAGGTCAGTGGTACCAGTGCAATCCCTAGGTCCCCACTCCGAAAAAGCAAAAAGCAGGCATCCCTAAAAAATAGGGAAAACTTTCTAAAAATAGCCATAGCAGGGATCGGGCTAAAAATGCCAAAAATGAAACTTCCTAAAAAATAGGAAAAAGCAAAAAAAAGCAAACTTTCTAAAAATAGAAAGTTGTTCAAATTTGTTCAAATCAATTGCATTCTTCGTCCTTTGGTGTTTCTAGGCACTTTGACGGTGTCTGGACTCTGTTATCACCTGGCTTGCAAAAACTGACTTTCAATCCTTTAGACTCAAACCGTTCAAAATTGACAAACTAAAGAGGAAGGCCACAAGACACCAACAAAAACCAAAGCAAGAAAAAGGGAGGGTCTCCATTTGCAATGGGGCGATGTGTAGAAAAAGGTCACAACACTCGCCAGGCTTGCCTCCAAATGTGCCACCTTCTCCTCGAGCGCGGCCTTCAATTTGTCCTTTGTGTCCAACTCCTGAGCGTGCTTGGCCATAGTGTCTTCAAGAGATATGACACGTGAGTGCTCCTGGGCCAACTACTCCTAGCTTTTCTGAATATGGTCAACCAAAGTCTTTCGCACGGCTTCTATTTCTCGTATCACCTGTTCCCACTGCGTAGTCACCAACTCCACCCGAATGACTGCCATCTTCCAATGTTTCAGAACCAGATCGTAGAAGGCAATCTCCATGCCTCGTAATGATCCAAAAATGTTGTGCTAGTCTTCTACCACCAGCATGGAGGTCCATGTATCCACCATATCCTAGGTTTTTTATTTTGGCCATCCCTTAATTGTGAAGCAGCGGAAAAATTCTCCTTCATACCCCTCCTTCATGAATGACAGTAACCTCTCTGCTACACAGCCAATCCAAGGGTCCTGCCCAATATTGATACTCTTCACCATGTGTCCCACATCGCCCAAGAACTTGGCCATCCCTTCCAATTGGGAAACACACTATTGCATAGTACCGAAGGGATCATCTAGGTTGGGTCTACCCAGGCATAGTACAAGCTATTTTGCTCCATGAGAGGAAGATTCCTCCACTCCTATGGGCTTGCCATCTCCATGGGGTTCCTGTACGGTTGTACCTATGGTGTCCTCCCTTCGCCATCATGGAGTTCCATTCCGCCACATGGTAGTGACTCATTTGGTGGGTTCTCTAAAGGAACTCCCGATGTCTCTAGCACCCATGAGTCGATTGTCTCCTCCTGGCCCTCTATACCCACCGAGGGGGTGAAGTGTGCCAATGTCGCCCCTGCCCATGGTGCCACTCTGGTGGGTGGCGGCGATGTGTCCACATTTACTATCACTCGCTCTAGTACAGTAGCTTGGACCCTTCCTTCTGTCAAAGGTGTCGCATTCCCTACTTCGCCAACTTGCGTAGGAATGTCATGGTTCTCTAGAACTCCTGACAGGATTTCACCAAGGGATGCAGGAATGTCAGGATTTGCCATTGTCTCAAGCTGTGATGTGGAAACTATCCAAGAAGCTCAAGTTTCTTCTACACCTTCAGCGAATGGTACTAGTACTTCACCGACTTCATCCTCTCCTGCAACTATCGCCACCACCCTAAAGTATCTTCTGAGCTTTCCCCTTTGGACAACGAGGCCTCCAAAGTGTCTTCCTCATTGCCATCACTCTCCACAGTCTCTGACTAGGCCACGTCCTCCCGACACTTCTTTCTAAGGGGTTGGTCCCCGCCTACTGCCATGGTGTCAAGGTGCATCCAATAGAAGGTTGGCGGGTTGCAGGGCTCCACTCTAGGAAGTGTTTGCAAATGCCCTCTTTTCTCTACCGGCATTTCTATTTGTACAACCTCCAAAAATAATGCAATGGCCTAATGCGACATATAAAACGCCTTATGCTGCAACCCAAGGAACTCCCTGATTCTGTCAGAAAGAAAAGCCGCCCAATTGTATACCGTGTCGTTTCTCAATCCATTCATTAAATACAACGTCCATACGGCAAGGTTGGATGCCCTACTCGTGCCTATGAGTCTACTCTTAATGACGTCCATTATACACTTCCATTTGAAGTTTGCCAGGAAGGTTTCCTTCGTCTCTGCTACTCCCATACTTCCAAATGTTGTCCAACTCCTCCTATGTCAAGTCACCTCGGCACACTAGGTCCAACAATTTCCTCTTTTGTTCTACTGGCAGCTTCTTCTTTACAACCGCATTCCCCTTCGAAGGAATTCCAAACATGCGAGCAAATTCCATCACAGAAAAAGAAATGGTGATGTTGCAGCCTTGGAACTTCATTGTAGTTTTGTGAGAGTGTCTGTCGTAGCATGCCACCATGGCCTTCAATATGGGCTCAAATTCCTTAATATTAAAGACTGGCATTTGTATGAATTTGTCAACCCCTTGCGCACTTGAGGTTTCTCTTTATTACATTTGAGTCGCCTATTTCCTGCTACCATGTGCGACAATCACTTCTGCTCAATCCTTCCCAAGTCAATGTATGGACTATTACAGGATCATCTCTTTGTATGCGCAACCAGGTCTTTTTGCTCTTGCTGCTACTGGGTGTCGCTATGGCTCCTCGTTGTAGAATTTGCACCTTAGTTCTATCCTGAGGATTCCCAAAACTCAATTTTGTAATTCTCCAATCAAGATTTATATGCAATAGAGCCTGCTTTTGTTCTGTCGTATTTCTGCACAACTACCCAAAGGCCAGGTGTAAACTAGGGAAACGGTTAGCCCAACTGTTTTTCAGTTCAATTCCTGCCTGCCCCAGTTCGTACGGACTTCTCTTGTGGACATCTTTCTTGTACAGATTTCCTTGGGCGTACGGAATTCCTCCTCCCAATCGACCGCCATAAACTTATACAACTCAATTTACTGTGTGTTCTTGGTCGTACGATATTGCTCCCTACAAATCCATCCCTGTACAAAATTGATTATTCAGTCAATTTGTCTTCAATGATGGTTGTACGGAAATTCTTGGCAATCTAGTGTCAGTACGACGACCTCTTGGCAGATGATGTTTCCGTAAAGAATTCCCCCTGGCAGTTTGATATCCGTACGATGGTGGTGCAGGGCACCTAACACTCCAAGTATGAAATTTTTGTTTTCTTTCAAGTTTGTGAGTTATCTTTGTGATGTAATCATAGTTGAAAATCTCGGACTTGCCTCAGACTCAACAAACCAAAATTTTGGACTCGGACTCGGACTCGTGAAAGACTCGCGAAAGACTCGGCAAAAAAAAAACCGTAGTTTTACAAAAAAAACATAAAGAAATTAATGCATTTAGAGAACATAAGTGCCATAATTGAAACATTACACATGTCATATGATCTACAAACATGCAACATTTGAAATTTCATCATTCATGGCAGCATATTCAAGTTTCAACTTTCAACTCTAAAATGTATAATGGCAGCATAAGTATATAAATATTCACAAAATTACATATAATGATATGTCCAAGTCCAACTCCAAATGTGAAAAACAACAATGTGAATGAACAAACCAAAGAGAAGACTACATCTTCCTCTTTGTATTTTTCCTAATATAGCTCAATTTTTCAGGCCTTGAGCTAGAAGTAGTAGCAGTGGGTGTTGTGGTATCTAAATGGTGAAATTATTCTTCTTCAAAGTCAAAGTCCTCATCATCATCCTCATCTTCGTCCTCATCTTCATCCTCCATTTCATCCAATCTTGCTCCTTCTGCATCTTGTGCTGCTCCTCTCTCTATTTCTGCAATTTCTTCTTCGGTAAGGAGGACATCATCACCATCATTTTGTTCATTCATGGTCCAATCACCATATGGATCAATTTCATCCAAGTCAATGGCCTCATGTGAAATACCCTCCACCTGTCTAACTCAAAGGTGAAGGTTGTACCGAACAAATACTAGATCATTGAGCCGCTTTTGTGACAATCTATTTCTCTTCTTTGTGTGAATGCTCTCAAAGACACTCCAATTTCGTTCACACCCAGAAGCACTGCATGGCTGAGACAAAACACGGATAGCTATCTTTTGAAGATTAGGCGTGCCGGCACCATAATTCTCCCACCATAAATCTACAAAAAACATTTAGAAATATTAGAATTGAGAAAAAAATGTAACAATCAAGTTTGTAGGTTTTTTCTTGCACTATTGAACTAAGTTACTAAATTTTTTACCTGGTTGTTGTTTTCCTCTCCTATCAATTGCTAGTTGTGATGAGAAGAGTCTCCCTCTGCACTTTTGTAGATCTTGAACAATGAACATTTCCAAATTCAGATCTAGATACTAGATAGTCAAAGTGTCAAACTCAAATTCAATAATGAACATTTCTGAATTCATAAATAAAGATAGAGCAATTGCAAATGTCAAATCTCACCTCCAACTCATCAAGAACCTTGTCTCTCAACTCAGGATCAGGTGTCATCTTATCAAAGCATGTAATAACACCTGCCATGACCTCCTCATCAGCCCTAAATGAATCAAAGAAGTAGAATTTCGGGTTCAAAAAGTAGGCGAAGGCATGTATCGGTTGGTGGAGTTGGTTTGTCCACCTACGATCAATGATGCGCCAAAAGATTTCACATTTTCTTGTATTTCCACGATAGTAATGTGAAATGGCCTCTTTGGCCCTATCCATGGCCTCATAAATGAAACCCATTGGCATGCCCTCTCCATCCACCATACGAAGAACCCTTACCAAAGGTTCTGTCACCTAAAAAAATTAAAACAAATTTTAAATTAGTACAAAATCAACCCCTAAAAAATAAAATCAGCAAATAGACAAGATTGTATAAACTTTACTTTTGTGTTTGTTACTTACCGCAGTCAACTCCTCTCCACTTTTGGTGAACCCTTCATCAAAAACAATGCAAACAATCTTCTCTGCTTCAGGTCTTTTGGAGTATGTAGACCCCAACCAAGCATCTGACACAAACATCTACTTAAGATGAGGAATGGCACTAAGAATGCTCTGCAAAGTGATGAAGTGGCTAGCAAATCGTGTCACTCCAAGTCGCACAAGGTCCTTGCCATTTGTGTGTTTTCTCATCAAAGCAAGCACCCAAGTATGGTTGTAGATGAATTTGGTGACACTTTTTGCGTCTTCAACCACCTTCTTCACCCATCCAATCTTCCCAATGTCCTCTAGCACCAAGTCCAAGCAATGTGCAGCACAAGGACTCCATGTAATCGAAGGATGCCTCTGCATAAGCATTCTACCTGCAGATACATATGCAGCTGCGTTGTCCGTGATAATTTGGACAACATTCTCAACTCCAACTTCCCGAACCACACCCTCCAACAGATTACACAAAGTCTCTACATTTTTTATTTCATTTGAGGCATCAACAGACTTTATGAATACCATTGCACCATTTGAAGCCACCAAGAAGTTGAGAAGAGTCCTATTCCGTCCATCTGTCCATCCATCAGATAAAATGTTGCATCCTTTTCTCTTCCAATACCTTTTCTGATCATCAACCACACCTTCTGTATTTTTCACAGCTTTCTCTAGCAATGGCCCACTGAAGTCATAACCTGTTGGGGCCTTAGACCCCTTACCCGCCACTGTACATGCATTAACAAAACTTTCCCAATACACATTGTTTGCTGCATTGAAAGATAGATTATTGTAAAACCAAAAGTTTGAAGCTGCTATCCGTGCTTGTTCATGCTTCTCTCTATTCCATCCTGTACCTTCAAGTGAAGGTTGTGCACCTGGAACATTGCGTGGTACAAAAAAATTAGGGTCTGATCGAACAGGAGTGCCACTAGCCTCACCCTCATTGTCACCAAAAGATGAAAGTGACTGACGACCCCGACTGTGACCAATGGGACCCGAAGTGGACAATGTGGAATTCATTGCAGCTGCCATGGCTTCTCTTGTTTTTTGCCTTTCTTCCTTATGCATATCATTCTCAGCAAGAATGGCCTTCATCTCTCTAATAATTTCAGGAGTTGATTTGGGGCATGCCTCCACACCATATCCAGGTATTTGTGCAAGGTGGTATTTTAATCTATTGATTCCACCAGTCATCCATTTTGTGCATTCGGTGCAAGTGACCTCCCCCTTTTTGCTTCCTGCAATCCCATATTTCCAAGCTTTATCTCTTTGTCTTCCTGACCTTGGGGTTGCCCTTAGAGTTGAACTTGCCATTGCTGATTTAACATGAAAAAAAAAAAATCAGCAAGGTTTTATGGAAAATCAACAAAAAAAATGACAATGAATCATTTGGGAAAAAAAGCATTCAAAAACAAGAAAAAAAAAAGAGGAAATAACTTAGGAAAGAAAATAGAAAAAAATTTGGCAACATATCCCCTTGTTTTTCAAGATTTTTTTCAGTTTCAAAACAATGAAATGATTCAAATGAAAAAAAAAAAGAAAGAAAAATCCTTACCTAGATCTCTCTTGCTGATTTTTCCTTCTTCCCTCTACTCCTCAAAACCCTTCAAACCTGCTACAGCGAAAAAAAAACCAAAATGAAGTCAAAAAAAATTTTAAAAACTTGTTTTTAACCCTTACGGGCCCGTTTTTCTGGGCCTACGAGTCCCTGTGAAAGACTCGCGAGCCCGAGCGAAAGACTCGCGCGAGTCTTTGCGAAAAACTCGCGAGTCTTTCGCAAGGACTCGCCTCGCGAGTCCTAGGCGAGTCGACTCGTGGCACCAAAGGACTCGCGAGTCCGTGGCGAGTCCGAGGCGAGTCACCGAGTTTTAAAACTATGGATGTAATAATGGACCAACCATTTAGGACTCAGTAGAGCCATGGTTGAGATGTCCAAGTTTTGGTTTGAGTCAATTGTGTTCAGGATGCTAACAGCCTGAGAAGTGAGATGCTTAGGTAGTCCACAGGTAAAGTACTCCAGATGAATGTATTCATGTATTAGGGGTCAATTGTGTTGTGTTTATCTCTTCTAGGGTGTTTGAGGACCTTCAGGAGTCTTAAAATGCATTAGAATGCAAAATTGCATCTTGGAGCCAAAAGATGTAAAAAGTTGCTGAGCAACATTTTGCAATTTCTTGCAAAAGTTGCATTTTTGGTTGGAGGATTGGAAATGCAAGAGCAAGTTTTTGGATTGTGAAGCAAACTTGTTTCCACCGGTTTTTGACAGTTTTTCACTTGTTTTCATTGCTTGTACGGTCCAGTACGAACTAGATGGTGTAAACTCATTGCAATTCTTGAGTGTTCATTGTATTTGTCTTCATTAAGGTTGATTTGCAGGTTTGATTGTCCTAGGTTGCAAAGATTTCTTCCATTCTTTGCAACTAGATACAAAACCCTTGCAAGTAGGGTTTAAGAGCAAGAAAATGGCTCTAACCTAGGCATTCTTTGATGGCACTTGTTGAAATCACTAAGAATGTTAGGTTAGGGTTTGTACATAGCTTTAGGATAGGTTTTGTGGTTTTTGCAGGTCCTCGTGGAGGAGAAACAATGAAGCCCCAGGCTCACCGTTGGGAGTAGGTGAGATAGGACGACAGGAAAAGTGAGATTTATGAGCACATGGGGATTGGTGCAGGACCAAGTGTCATATGAATGGAAAGCCCTCTGAGTGCCCTTGAAGATTCCCACATTGTTTGGAGCAGGAGATTTGACTGGTGAAGAGTTTTAGTCCCATCTTGCCAAGTCACCCGGTGAGGCCTAAACCCTTCAAAAAAGTGCGACATTGGAAACCCCACTTGTACGGATAACCCAGATGCACTTTTCCAATATTGTCTGTAACTTCCAAAAGGGTACTAGAATCCATGATTTATTTATAGCCTTGTTTGGGACTTTTACAAACTAAGACCCTAAAACCGCCAAGGGAGGGCTAATGCAATTAGGCCTATTTTGAGCCGGTAGGGACCTAGAAAGGTTAGGAAGCTAAAGCAGTGGGTTTTTGTGAGCCTAAAGCCTCAAAATACTTCAAAGACACCTGGTAGATGCATTGGGGACCCATTGGGAGCAGTTGTGTGTTTAGATCCTTGCAGGAGTGATTGGAGCCTTGGAGAAGAGTGTGTGTGATTCAAGTGGCAACCTCAAGAGGTGGAGTTGATTGTCCAAAGAACCATAGGCTATACCTAGGAGGTAAGCCAAAGAGGTTCAGACCTTGGAGGTCTCATTAGCATAACGCCTACTAGGACCATTGGTTGGACTTGAGTAGTTGAAGGGTTGAGTAGGACAAGTCACTCAAGAACGTGTATTGAACCAAGCTCCAAGACTCTCTGCATCAGATGGCTTCTTAGCAGCTATTGTTTCCGTACGGAATACCTCTAGTAGTTTGGTGTGATGACGTCTTGGTTGATGGTGTACGGAATATCTCCTATTTGTACGATGATGCCTTGGTTGCTAGCATGTAGAATATCCCCTACGTACGGATTTTAGTATTCTCCTGTCTTTGTGTCTCCTTCCATATGGATTCCTTCATACAATTGGAGCCTTATTCCCTTCGCTAGGCTCATGATTCTACCACCTTACGGTTTAGCTATTTGACTTCTCCCATTGCTGCCTCCGTATGGATTCTTGGTACGGACTCCTTCGACCCCTTCGCCACAATTTTCACTTCCTCCTACTCGGCTAGCATTCCATACAATGTATGGGTCCTTCTAATTCAAACTTTGTACAGTGTACGGGTGGCATGCTTCCCAATTTCCTTCATCATTCCTACAAACACCTTCTACAGTTTTTGGCCTCCATGTACTTGAATGAGTTAGAGAAGCTAGGCACGGAGATTTATAACAATTCTTTGTCTTCAGGGTTAGGGTTATGCATATCAACTTTTTATAAAACATCCTCTTTTTTACTTCATATAATTTTTCTTTTATTGACTTTATTATTTTTCCCATCTTTTTTAATTTTTTAATAAAGTCCAACCCTTCCCTTTTAATTTTTATGACTTCTCTTATTTTATCTAACTTTAACAACTTTCCTCAGAAAACATTTCCTCCAATACTTTTGCGCACCAGAATATTTAAATTTTATCTTTCGTACCTTAAGCACTTCGTAGTAATTTTTCCCAACTTTTGAACCCTTGCTTTTGTGTATTTGCGCTCTAGGTTTTATTGGATCAATTGCTTTTTCTCTTCCTAATTAGCCTTCTGGAGCATTTCTCCCTTCTTTTCCCACCAGCCTATATCCTCTGTTTTTTACAAGGTTCCTCCTCTTCACTAGTTCCTCTCTCCCTTTTTACTCCTACGGGGTCCTTCTTTAATCACACTTTTATTTCTAAATCATATCGCCACGAGCAAGTCAATGGCGGCCGCTTAAAACACCCTTGCTCACAGCATGTGCCCATATATTCCAGGTGAAAAAATTTATCCAGCATGGGTGCTAGTCCCACCCTTCTGTATCGTCTATCAATGTACCATGCACCATACTGTTAGGACCAAGTCACTGTTTCTCCCTCAATTTGTGGTGGGCCCACGGGATTGGGAATTATCTGCCAAAATGAGTTGGAGGTTGGCTCCCTCTCCCCTGGATGCATTTCTGCCATGAAATAATCCTCTCCCTTGATCACCATTTTTAAGCACGAGCCGAGGGTTGCACCACACTCTGCAAGGTCGATTTCCTCTAGGTCTTCCTCGGCCTCCTCTGGTTGTTCCTTCTTTTTGTCATCCTCCTCCCATTGTCTTGCTTCACCCTCTTCACCAATTTCATAGGCTATGTACCCTTGGCGAGCCCCTTCATACGAGCCTTCCTCCTCCAATGTCCACCATACCTTACCCACAAGGTTGGGGTATCAAAGTATGCATTCGTGAGGCGTTTGTGTATGCAGGGCACTACAACATCTTCAACGTGTTTCCGCACCATCCTCTCCAAGAATATGACAGGGTCAGCCCAATTCTCATCGGGCCTATAGGGTTGCTCCATGATCACAGGGTCTTCCTCAAGTGCATCACTTCGGTCGATTGTCCAATCCCCCTTGGTGGCGTATCCCAACATGTTGATGAAAATCATAGGATTTTCATGTTCTCTGTAGGTTTTTAATTTAGAATTGTTTACAGGGTCTCGGATGGGATTACCATCCAATGTCGATAAATTAACTGTGCTGTTTCTCCCAAACTCCCGAATTTTATAAGGTCCTAGCCAACAAACTCGAAACTTCCCTGGTCAGAGTTCTTTGCAAATGTTATATTTCAAAACCAACTGACCTGGACCGAAGTTCATACACCGAAGATGTTTATCGTGCCAGAGTTTCCTTCTCCATTGGGCAACCTCCGTAGCCCATTGTGCCATCATTCGTCGTTTGTCTAGTCTCGCCAGGTTCAAGAGACGTTCATTCAAACTCTCCGTGTCACCCAACCGGTTTTCCATAGCAATCTGTAGGCTTGGTACGGTGTACTCCACTGGTATGCCCATAGTATGGCTGGAAGCCGCTCCTCCCAATCTTCCTACTCCACCCCACAGGACTTATAGATAATTGAAACCAACACCTTGTTGGTAGATTCAACCTAACCATTCGCTCCAGGGTAGTATCGACTTGACACATTATGAAATATCTTGAATTTGGCCATCATAATCCTGATGACTTGGTTCACGAAGTGTACCCCACGGTCGCTGGTAATTTGGATTGGGATGTTGAATCTTGTGACAATTTGCTCGTACAAGAACCTCGTCGTACTGATGGTGGTGTTGTCTGGGAGGGCCCATGCCTCCACCCACTTCATGAGGTACCCACTATGATATACCGGCACCTATGCATGTTGCTCATCTTTAGGGGTCCGACGAAGTCGAGACCCCACCTCTCGAATAGCTCCTGCGGCTGAGATGGAAACAGAGGCATGAAATCCCTCTTCAATGGTTTTCCCGCTCTTTGACATGTGTCACACTCACAGCCCACGAACCATTCCCAAGAGTCCGTGTGTAGGGTTGACCACCAGAGCCCCGCTAGGTGAACCTTTTGTGCGGTGGCATTAGGTCCCATGTGGCCTCCCACCAGCCCTTCGTGTGCTTCCTTGAGTACGCTTGGAATTTCTTCCTGCATTACACATCTCCATAGGGCTTGGTGGGGTCCCATCTTATATAGTAGGCCATTAATCAACTAGAATGTTTTACTTTTTAGTGCCAGCTTCTGCCACTCACTTGGCGGCATATCTGTTGGAAATGTCAAGGTAGATAGATATTCACCAATGCTTTCGTACCATGGGGGTAACGCTACTGTCTGGAACAAGTGGGCGTCTGGGAAGTCTTCATTTACCCCCTCTGGAGGTTCTCTAGACTTGATTCTAGAGAGTTGGTTTGCAATGACATGACTCCTCTCGGGCTGTACAATGATAGTGAAGGTGAACTCCTGCAAGAGAAGTACCCACCTGCTCACCCTACGTTGCATGATCAGGCTTATTGACAAAGTACATGAGTGCCTGATGGTCCACATAGAATGAATATATCTCGAGAACCCATCCATGAATGAATATATTTTGTTGCCTACCACCTCCTCTAGGATGTTGTTAGTGAATGGAATTGGGAAAGGATCTTTGATCGTCACCGCATTCAGGCACCAGAAGTCTACACAGATTCGGATTTGGTTTGCCTCCTTTAGAGAAATGACAATGGGTTATACCCATTCACTTGTTTCCAACTTGAAGATAATGCTTACTTCGAGCATCTTTTCAATCTCCTCATTCACTTTGGCCACGGCATAGTTTTTGTTCATCCTGCACAACCTCTTTCATACAGGTTGGGCGCCGAGTATAAGAGGTATTCTATGTATGCACAAGTCTGGAGGTATCCCCTTCAAATTCTTGTACATCCACACAAAGACACCCTTGTACTCCAAAAATATTTTAAACACTGTAGCTTTTAGTACGAGATTCTAGTCACCCCCTACAAGGATCACCTTTGGGTTGTCATCATCTCCTAGGTTTACTTTCTTTATATTCAATTCCTCGTACTTGATAGCCTTTTCCCTCTCGAACCGATGGGCAGGTGTATCATCCACCTATGTCACACCTTTTGGGTACTCTCTGTACTCTAGAGGGAAGGTCGCACTCTCCGTACCTTCCCCGATCTCAATCTCACAGATTTGTAGCATGTTACACTTCAAGTGGAAGACCTCATAGTCCTCCATCTGCCAATGAAAGAGCCTGCTGAGAGAACTAGTTTCATCCTCTGAGCAACCTTCTAGCTCTAGCACCCCTTCGTCGTTGGGTTCCATCTTTCCCTTTCCGTCCTTCGAACCCCATTCATAGTCATGAGAGTCATCCAAGTCTGAGTCAAATACTACCAACTCCTCACTTATTGCTTGATTCTTCAGATCAATCACGTACTTCTGCCCTTCGCTCTTGATGGAGTGTGTTCTTTTTCCAGTTATGATTTGCCTTAGAGACGATCAACCAACCCCTTCCAAGGAGGATGTTGTATGCCTTCTTTTCCAACGGAATGATCACGAAGTCCAAGAGGAAGGACCAAGTGGCAATAGTGACCTATTGCGCCATGAGTGTTCCGAGGGCTTTGATGTCGTGTTGGTCAGCACCTACCAATTGGAAGGTTGGCGGCCAGAGTGTTGGCTTGTCGAGGCCCTTCCAAGTTTCTTCAGGCAGCACATGAGCCTCCGTCAACAATGGTGTCTGTCAACCTCCATCCCATCAATTTCCATTTCCATTATTGTCGGTTTCCTTCCAATCCCTACTATTAGTAGCATGGGATCAATAGCCAGGTTGCCAGTTGATTTCGCCATTGGTTTACTTTGTTCCTAGCTGACTGGTTCAACCTCAACTACATTGTTGAGGGCTACTTTCAATTGTGGCATTGTTTGTACAAGGTTTGCCACTCATACAAGTACGATGGCTTGCAACATCTGCAGCATTTTGGTTTTTTCGAACTCCACATGTAGGGGAGTATTGTCAGTTTCATGTGAGACTCTTTCTTTCTTCCGGCATTGCCCGTTCAACATCCATCTTTGTCTCTCGGAGCCTCTCCTTCTCTGTACATGGATCAAGGTACAGTGCTTTCTTTGTTTGGAGCCTAGTGATCACCAGTACGTCCTCGCTTAGCTCTTTGATGTCCAACATGTTGACTCCCTTCTGCTTTGGGCAGTCCGCATCCTTGTGGTTTCCCGGTCCACACCACTTACACAGTAAACTCTCATTATTGTTATCGTTTTGGCATTCACGAGCGAAGTGACCCCACTCCTTGCACTTCTGATACTGGATCATGGGTCTCCCCTTCACATCGTACTGAATTTTTCTTCTCGGCATGTTGTTGTTAGAACGATTGTTCGCCCGCCAATTGTTACGAAACCCTCTTGGCAAGGCATCCACGTTTGTTGATGGTTTGGGTGGTGTGGTTGGCGAGGTAGCCTATTCCCCTTGGACGTAGAGCACTTGTGTGCTCCTTGTTTTCAAGTTGTATGGGCATTCCTTGGTGGAATGGCCCAGTACTTGATAGATGTCACAGAATGATTTCTTCGAGCAAATGCCCTTGGTATGACCTTCTACCTTGCAATTGGTACACCATACTTCTTTGCTCTCCTTGGCACTCTCCTTCCTGTTGTCAACTCCATCATATGCAACATATCCCTCCATAGGGCCTGTATGGTCTTTGACTCTTCATCGCTACTTCCATCCGTACTGTCATCATTACTCGCCCTTTTCTTCCCTTTGGATGTTTTGCTCTCTCTCAATGTCCATTGCTCAATTATAGGCTTCATCGTACACAGAGGAACCACTTTCATTTTCCTTCTAAGGGGCAGAACAAGTCCTATCCATGAACGACCTTTTCTTCAAACCATCAACCGATTGGTGTTCCATTTTGTTCAACAATTCTTTCAACAAACGATTGTAAGCCCAAACACTTTCACTTTTTCCTTGCTTGGTATTGTAGATTTCGGCCAATATCACATTGTCATCCCTTAGGAGTTTGAATTCCTCCTCGAACGCGTTCTTTAGATTAGTCCATCCAGCCTTGTGTTGGCCGTCGAGATCTATGTACCAGTCAATGGCAATCCCCTAAAGGGTGGCAAGAAACGCCTTCAGCCATTAATCCCAATCATCTTGGCCATTCGCCTCCCATATCGTTATACATGTTTTACAATGCCGTACAGGGTCCTTCGATCCATCACCTATGAACCTTGGAAGTTTTTTCCTCTTCGAGTTATTTTGATTCTACAACATTGTCCTTGCTTGGAAGGTACTGTGTGTGTTCGACTAGATTGGACCATCCTGCTCTTCGCGTTCCAAGGCCTCTCTTGCACTCTCGGGAATGCGCAAGCCCTCTACACGTCCACCTTTTGTGCCTTCCGCACCCTTGGTCACCTTCATTTTTGTAGTCTCTTCTTCCCAAAGTCTTCGGCTCAAACCCTTCTATGCTCAATTGCTCCACCAAGGACACATTCTCGATTCGATATAGGTTTGTTTCAAAAATTTCGGCAGCCTTAGCTTCAAGGTTCCATACTTCCACTTCATCACGTGCAGATTGTTCAGACAAGTTGTTCTCAGACTCGATTCCAGACTCTTCACTCGACATCAAGTGTGCAGCCTGGTCGATGAGACCTTCCTTCGCTACGTCTAGAAGTGGTAGGTTTCTGGCAACCTCTACCAACAGGTTCCACGTACATGGTTTCTACCACTTCCGACTACGGCTCCAACTCACACTCCGACTCTTGATTCTCCTTTCCGGACTCTACAAGCCTTCAACAATTTCCTGTAACAGTGGTCTCTGCTCACTTTGTTCTCTTATATAGAGAGATCTCCATACTAATCCCTCCCCTACCTCTCGGGTGGTTCTAGTACGTCATCAGTCTTTGTTCGATCTAGTACGTCATCGGTCTTTGTTCAATCTAGTACGTCATCGGTCTTTGTTCGATCATAGGGGCATTAATTGCCAGAGATACGACATTTGTTCATATCCCTCTCCTCCTCTTCCCTATGGTTCTGTTCTTCGTACCGTTGCAGTATTTGTCGCCGACAACATTCACGATTGCTTTCCTCCCTTCATTCTTGTAGTTCAATAAGATTATGTGCCAACAGCCTCATAAGACTTCCAAGAAGATCGAAAACAACAATGTTGACCGTGAGTTCGCCACGCACTGTGCCTTCAAGGATAGCTCTCTCTCAAGCTTCCCTCTACACGTACTAGGTGATCGAACCCTCCCACGGGTCCACCAAGTCAACTTTCAATTGATCCTCCTGTGCTTCTGCCTGCGTCACTTCCTCTTGTGGATCACTTTCAGCTACTATCAATTGTTGGTCGAATGGTTGGCCCATTATATGTGCTTATATGTGCTTACCGCCTACCGCCTACCGCCATATTGATCTCCAAATTTGTATCGGCAACGACGCCAAAATGTTTACTCCCTACGATGTCAATTTTAGATTACAGAAGTAAAGAATACATAAAGTACATGAAAACTACAACATATATCATTCATAGAAGAAGTCACAGAATATTTATGGCAGAAAGATGGAGCTTTATTTCATCATGTAAAATTGGATACAACAATCATGCCCCTCTTCCCGTTACAACACATACATATATATACCATCTGACAATTGGCGGAGATACCAACCATCACCAACTACCAACTAATCCTTTCAAGAACCTTACATGGCCAATTATTCACTAACATAACCAAAATATTATTCCTACGTCGGCAAATTACCGCCAACAAACAATATTTGCCAAAGTATAAACAAAGGATTTGAGATAAACATGACGATCAATTTTCTTTGTTACACTACAATATTAACCTAAGGCAACTTTATGGGGTCCAAAATTTCAATTAAAATTTCCCATGCTCCAACATACCTTTAGCGTTGTTGGTTAAAATAGTTTCTACTCCAACATGTAATAGATCTTCAAGGATGTTGGAAATATCTTACTAAGTTTTTGTTTCATTTCAATCATCAACGACCTTTACAAACACAACTCCACAAGGACAAGAAGCAAGATTGTTATTGATAAGAGCAATAAGGAAGAGTATTGATAAGGGCAACTCATAATAGACTAAGCTACTAGTTTTTAAGAAAACCTAGAAGGATTTGGGTCCGATTTGAACCC
Organism: Cryptomeria japonica; assembly: GCF_030272615.1. Classification (NCBI taxonomy): domain Eukaryota; kingdom Viridiplantae; phylum Streptophyta; class Pinopsida; order Cupressales; family Cupressaceae; genus Cryptomeria; species Cryptomeria japonica. Next base: position 128,255,587 of record NC_081413.1, on the reverse strand, counting down.
AGACTGTAATTGGAACCAATCCCCCTATCAAGCCATTGAGGGCTATTATACAAGCTTGGATTTGGCCAAAATAAATCCAAGCAAACTGAACAAAAGCTGAGTGAACCCACAATGGAAAAAAATGCTTTTCCGAACACCAAATTTCTGCAATTGCAGGGCACCATTATCCTCATGACAGGAGTGTAATAGATTGTTGTTTCTAGTGACAAGTTTCTTCCTCTTGCAATTCTACAATGTTTAGGTAGGGTTCACTCTAACTTTTCACATGCCTTGGCAAATTCTGTAGACAAGGGAGGACCTTGTGGCATTGGTTCCCCCGGCACAATGCTATGTAACGGCTCAAAATGAGCTTCTTGAATTTGATGAGTTGTAGGTCCTGCAAAGCCACTGAGGGTATGCTAGAGAAATACAAAGTCAGTTTGAATATGCGAGACCATCATGACATCTTACAAAAAAATTCCATTTAAAATTTATTTGATCTTTCTTTTAGGTTTCCATTATTTCATTACTATTTATAATTTAAATTGTTACTAAGATTTAATGAATTAGGTTTAAGTTTATATTTTAAATTTTAAATTTATTGAAATTTTAATATTTTGAAATTTATTGAATATTTTTAAATGTATTTATATTTATATCTATAAAATACAATATTTAACTCCTTTATTTTTAATATGCAAGGCTGAATAGAATATCATTTCACTTATTATAATAAAGACATATATATATATATATATATATATATATATGTACATGTGTGTGTATATATTCATGTACATATATATTTATATTTATATATGTGTCATAATGTGTGTATTGTTTCCCTCTTTGTCAATAATTTTGCTTGAGTTATTGGTTTAGATATGGAGGTTTGGTACATGGATACAGCTAAAAAGGAAAAATTAGGATTGTGTTCATCCAAACAAAAAAAATATAAAAATTTCATATATATATATATATGTTTTTTGTATGGATGAATACAATCCCAATTTTTTATATGTTTTTTGTATGGATGAACACAATCCCAATTTTTCCAATACCGTTAGGAATAATAGGCCAATAAATGGCATGTACTAATAAATTGTTCCAATTATTCCTACAGATCTATATCTGTATATAGAGACTAAGATAATATCAATAAGATTTATAATAATAAGAAATACAGATTTATGTGACAACTATACCTAATTTCTTTAAAACATATATGCATTCATAGTGCATGCAAGACTATTATATATATATAGCCCAATACTTAGTCTTCCGCTAATGCCTACTTAGGGATAGGTGGTTTGTCTAGGGAAAAGCGGAGTATGGACATATATTAGTGGAGTATGGACATATATTTCTGAAGCCTTGAGGGAGAGTCCCAAGATGGGCATAAACATATGTTCCTAAGGAACCTTGAGGGAGCCCGCTCGTAGACTATTTCCAAGCGCCCTAGCACAGTAATTCCACCATCTCCCGTTAGGATTAGGGAAGAAGTGAGGGTGAACCCTAAATTTAATTAGTTACTTATTGCATCATATATACTTCTAATCTCAATAACCTAATTTAAGAAATAATAAATGCATAGTGATATATGTTAATCGTTGGGAATTAGCAGCCTCCCAGTAGGGGATACTATAGGCTATATCCTAACTAATTTATTAGTGGGTCCTATTAACATGTTAACTTAGGTCTTAGGTGTTATTTTTAGAAGTTAGTTATAATGGGATCATGTATCTCATTTACTTCTTGTGTCCCAGATTATTTAATATTTGTTTTACGTGGTTGTCTCATAGCATAGGATTGAGACACATGTCAGCATCATGTGTAATCCTCACAAACCTTACCTATATAAGAAAGGCTTATGTACACTTTGTAACATATCCCATTGGCCATCATTTGATCATGTCCCATAGATCTTATTATCAAACAAGCTCATTTCTTGCATACTCTCTTGTGAAAGGTTTTTTTGTTTTTACAGGTGGTATTGGATGTTGAGCTATTCTTCAACAGTTATTCAAGAGGTGATCAATCTTCATGATCACCAGATGCCAAAGGACCTTGAAGCTGCTCGTATTTTAAAGGAGCTACAGTAGTGTTCTCTATTCCTTGTTTTTGTTATCTTTGTTGTTGGATTTTTGATAATTGGTTGCTGGTTCTCTATGCTTTTCTTTTAAACAGCATTTTGATGTAAAGAATTTTAGGGCCCCTTCAAAACTTGTTTTAGCTTTAATCAAAAACATATAATAAATTGACATTAACAAGTTAATTTAATATTTATTGTATTATGTTATGCCATGCACTAATAATTCCTAACACCCCGCTTTAGTCTTGACATCCGGGATATTATCCTGAGCTACAGTATCAGCAATTGGCCTATCTAATATTTGCCCCCTTCAATGAATATCTTTACTTGGATGTTGGTTTCTACCAATAATGCATTTAATTACAATGTGCAAATGCAAAATTTATTACACTCTTATGGCTCCAAAATATTAGCAATAACCATTTAAATACCTCTATTTTCCACATCAAACTGTGAATTAATTATTGAGAGTGTTCTCAAGATATTTCTAAGTTTTGTGCACCTATTCAACAGCTTTCCAAAATATTTTAAATTTCTGAATTTTGTTAAGAAATGAGAAAGATATCACAATTTTAGTGAGACTATGTTAAACCAACACTTTAAAATCAAAACAATGCACCAAAAATAAAATGGTGTCGAATAAGAACATGATTCCTCCTTTGCAAAAACTATCCATCAAAGAGCAGCATAATAAATCCATACTAATCTTTAAGTAAATAAACCCTCATAACTGAAACATAACTCTGTATTTTTCTGCAACACCATAAATCTCTGCAAGTTTAAATGTATAATTCTCTTTTCTTTTCTAATCTTTCATATGAATATGAAAAAAATTGGAATGAAAACAATGAAAGGAGCAAACAAGATGGACAGAGAAGAGAAACCAAATGTGGATGGATGATAAACGCCAACAGATTTGCACGGTCTGCACTACATCTCTATTGACAAAAATGCAAAAATGGTGGACAAACATCAATTGCTATTGCACGTGGTCTACACTATGGCCAATGTATGCAATTGATGGTAAATCAACCAATCCTACAATATGAAATATATGCAAATGATAACCCTTTGGCAGTATTATCATCCAAATTTTTTAGAGTAGTTAGAAAATGCATTACAATATGACAAAGATATGAAATGAAACTACTATAATCTACAGTAATATCAAGTTTGGTCATGAATAAACACTATTGCAACGCAATGATTTAGTTTATAAAACCATATAACAAGGAATATATGCTCACAATAGTCAATGAAACTCTACAATGTCGAACGAAGATGAATATATACTGACAAGAACACTGCTGTCAAAAAAATCAGACTGATATATTGCTGATAGCACAATAGAAACACCACCCACACAATTGTAACCACTACCCATATGCACACCAACACAACCAAACTGAAATAGAAACACGACCCACACAATTGTAACCACTACCCATATGCACACCAACACAACCAAACTGAAATAATGTTGAAAAGATTCTTATTTCTCCTTAGAATCTATGTACATCAGACTAACAAGACATAAAATACTGTTGTAGGTCTCAAACAAATATTAGTGTTGTTGGTATAGCAAATACAACCCTCAAAAACCTCAACATCCTCCTAGAACATGTTATAATCTGTTGATAGGATAGCGTCAGTCAGAATCCTTGTGAACCGGCATAGACAATCAAATTGTCTAATTGACCTTTCGGTCTTAGACAATTTGATTATATCGATTTGTCTTTGCTCATCTATCTATTAATTATGTGAAACGATTCATTAAATATAAACGGTAAAATCACTTATGCGATTTGTCAATAATTAATTAATATCGTATTAGGATTGTAAGTCCACCAAACCGTTTCATTGAGACGTGTTCTTGTGAAGGTAGACGACCCTTAAGGAAGGGTTACTATCGTAGGATATAAAAAGGAGTTTGTATCCCCTCCATTTGACATCGATGAAGTAATAAGCAATATGTGTTCTAATCACAGCAGATCGAATCAAATAAACATCTTTCAGCAGTTCGAACCATCCAAGAAGATCGTGTTCATTCATTCAATACAACAAGCAGATCGAAGATTACATCCTTCAGCATATCGTGTTCATCTTCAGCAGGTCCGATTCCTTCTTCATCAGATTCGCAATTCTCTCTCAGTAATTTATTTAGCTTCTCGTGTGAAGCAAAATCATAAATAAAGTCTCTAGCTATTATTGAAATAATAAAGACATTTTCTAGCTGGGTTTTTTACCTTAAGAGGAAGGTTTTCCCAGGGTAACCCCTTGCGTAATTGTGTAAATTTTGTTATTTCAATCTGATCACCTAAAATTAACATAATCTTCAACAAAATTGCATCAGTAACATTTATCAATCAAAAATTTCTCAAAATACACATCAAGTATTTCCATTATACCAAACATGTTGAGAAAACAGTTATACTACTTTTTCAACTTAATATCATAAGCATATAACATAATCTCAAAGCATACTAGTTGCATATTAATATTCACATGAGATTTAACTATCATAGAACACAAGTTATATGTAGAAACTGTTGAGATTAAGGTGTCTCAACTTGTCCAAACATGTTTATTTAAATTTATTTTTTATTTTTTACACCCACTTTGGAAGTCCTAAAGTTTAGAGAACCAGTATGATAGGTTGCTATGTTAGAACTATAACGAAATTCTATTATGACTATGATGGTTACTAGTTTGGTGGAAGAATCATTGAGAGTTATTTTTTGGTAGCTAGTATTTATATTTTTTGTTCACTTTTGACAAATGTGTGAGGTAAGGAACCTATTCTTGATCATGGTAATTTATATGTTTTACTTACATTGTATTTGGCAAGGTGACCTTTATGGAAGAGATAGGTGTTGTTGTGTTGGAAATTGTTGTGTGCAACATGTCATGGGATTAGCAAGATTTTATTTATGACAGAACTTACCTCTTACGCATTCAAGATGGTTTTGGAAACCATGGGCACATACCTCTTCGTTGTGAGCTCTATTTATATGTTGATGCCTTAGTTGATTTGATGAGACGGGTCGATTATTTTCCAAGTGTTGACGTGGCTAAAGTCAGATTACCAACTCTCTCCGGTCAACGCATGATAGAATGTTGTTGAGAATTCTATCCTCTCTTGCGTAAGGAATCCCTAATGCTGTTTTAGTTGATCAAAGGGGACACCCACAAGATTTCAAATGTCAATTCATGACTGCAGGATAGCTCAACAGTTTGATGTGTTTTGCTGCAAACACAAGAGGATTTACGTGGTTAGATAGAATAAGCTTTGGTTTCACAAGTTCCCTAAGACTCTACAATCTTAACTTCATCAGATTGTTCTTTGATATGATGTTGTTTATGGTTTCAACTTTCAAATTAAAAAAGGGGAAAAAGGGCAGATAGAGCAAGAAAGAGACTATAGCTAATCTATCTAAAACAGCATATTCAGGTAAATAGACTGAAACCTTTGAAAACTAGATTTAACTTCACCAGCAAATACAGCACAACTATGTAAAATCTGATGGTCAATTAGTCCTTAGTGGTAGACTTAAATAAAATCATTCAAAATTTAAAATATACTTTTATTTCATTTCCCTCTAGTATTTTCTTTCTGTTTATTCAACATTCATAACATGGATTGTCTGTCATACTTGTAATCCTATATAAGAAAGCTTTTGCTTTTTATTTTATTTAAGAATATTTTGATAATCTTTGATTGAAGATTGAAGGCAATTAAGTGCCACCACTACCTCTAGTTGTCAAAAAAGCACCTATATGCATTCAATTAATAAAATGCCACCAGTTTACTGCTTGCTTAACAAAATGCACCGGAGATGTTGTATCCGTGACTGCAGTTTGCAGTTTCCAAAGCCTATATTTCCCTGATGCATGTAATCCAATAACATTTAGACTGCACATATGTATATATTTATGATTTTGATTTTTATATTTATTTTTAATGGGCATGCCTAGAACATACCCAACCCCCAAAAAATTGCGTATGTACTGTTACCCACATACCTGTACACACACCTGATTCAGTAAATTATTGATTAATTTGATTGTCAAGGACCTGAATAAAAGTTTTAGGCTTTTGTTAAAGCAATTCATCCCTGGTCATTTAAATATTCTCAGCAGAAACTTTCTTGTTATTTTTGTATGTTGTTCTTTTTGAAATTCCATATCAAAAGTAAGCAAAAATTTTATTAAAAAAATTGTTTACCGCTTGTACCCGGGCAGAAATTGCCACCAGACGACTTTTTAGCTGCCGCACTCTTTCAAGGTTGAGAGTACTGATCTTGACTGTCAATTCATCCAACGCTGGATATGCCTCACGCTCCAATGCTTCAGTCTACATCATGTTTCATAAAATTAACAACATTCCATAGAATGCTATAACCTCGATTAAGGAAAGAAAGACAGAGGAGCAAACAAAATGAAAGGCATGTTATTTGGTGCAGCAAAAGGTATCACGTATGCTATTTCAAGCACCACTGGAATAGAAGTCAAATCTACAAATTTTAGACACATTGAATGATGATAAACAAAATGCATTCTTTAATCTGATTTTAATATTTATGATTTAGGGTCAACACGAGAAGGAAGTCATCACATTAATAGAGTGTAGTAACAAAATTCAGGAATGAAATACAAAAACAGTGGTTATGATTATGCCCACCTTAGCATCAAGGCTGCTACATGCTGCTTCGAGACATGCTTCGAGAGCCAGAAATTCAAATGGAAAAGCACTTGGACCAAGCCTTTTTGATAAATTTGAACTCTGAGGCCTTGAACCTGTTGCTTGAGAGGACAGGTCCATAGATTCGTCCATGAAGGAAGGTCCATGCAGACTGCCTTTTATGTAGTGATCTTCCTCTTCCTTACTGTATCTCAATTTTACTGCTTCATCAGTAAATACTTCCTTACTGGCATATTCCATATCAGAGTCGCTATGAGCACCTTCACCACTTCCGTTAACCTTCATCAAACCACAATAAAATGATTTATCTGCAATTGTACACCAATATCCTTTACAGTGTTCTTCAATCTCTGAAGAATATAAACCAAACTAAACTTTTTTTCAATACAAACTGTATCACTGTCTTAAAGTTCTAAGCAACAATCATTCTGTAATCTATTAATAGCACAGGTATAATGATAACTGTGTTGTTCATGTTTATATTCTATTGATTCTAGTAACATCTTTCTTGTAATTACAATGCTCTTTATACAAAACCCCTCAAGTGTCGGTTGCTCTGATAGTATGTATTTTTCCCACTGCTACAAACTCAGTATATTGCATAATCAAAGTTTGAGAAATTCATATGCTTTGTAACTTTCAAACAACTATCCACAACCGAACTTAGCACAAATTTAGGGGCTCAGACTAACTTTACACTACAACTTACAATCAGCAAGATGCAAAAAGTATGAACCATGGAAATTCATTGAACACCATTACATTCTTCATTGAAATCAAAGCACTTTATCTAACAACTAAGAAAGTAAAATTCTACTCTAAGTGAGGAAGGTGAAACCATGCAAGTTTTGAAAAAATAACTTAAGTGGACACCATCAGAGAACAATGTTTCACTGTTATTATCTCAAAAACTTATCGCAACAATTTCATACAAATCTCCCTCTCTTACAAATGAAGGGGTGACCCCTTTATATAGGCCTCAAGCCTTGGCTACATGCAAAACCCTAATTAAGGTTTTTCCCTAAAAGATTCCCCACACATGATGCAACAAGGTGGAAATCAACAAACAATGCCCTTTATGCCCATATATAATTAATTCCTGCATGCAAAAAATGGCCTCCACTTGTGCATTAAATGCACCACTTTTCATCAAATCTGCCCAATTCAATAAATATTCCTCGTAATGCTTTAAATGCTCCACCATTTCCACATGCAAAAGGAATCTGCCATAATGCCACAAATGTGGCAGCTGCATGCAAAAGATGCTCCATTAATTCTTTATGCATTGACTCGGCTGCCACTTGGCGAGAAACCCTTGGAGAGAGAAAACTTAATCCATGAAGAATTTTCTTGAAATTTCCAATTTACCTTGTTCCAAGGAAGCTTTTTCATCAGTTTTGCGCATTTCCTATTTTTTAGGAAAATCTTCGAATTAGGATTCTAGGGTTCAGGGGAGAAAATTATCTTAAGAATCCAAATCTATCATCATTTTGAAATTCGGATGATTTTTGATGCTTGAAAATGGATTTTTCAAAACTTTTCCCGAGGTGAAATTTCTTGTTCAGTTCATCCTTGATTCCTTCCTTACCTTAGAAATTTTATCTTCAATTCATCCTTGGGTGTGATTTCTTCCTTGCTTGGAATTCCATCTTGAAGTAAGGAATTTCCAACACAGAGTCAATTTTTCACTTTTTCCAAGAATTCTATCCTGAAGGAAGGAATTTCAACACTTAATCAATTTTTCCACTTTCTTGGAATTTTGTCCTGAAGGAAGGAATTTCTATCACTTAACCAAATTCTCACCTTGCCAAGAATTATGTCGCGAAGGAAGTAATTTCCAACACTTAGTCAATTTTTCCACTTTCCTGGAATTTCTTCTTCTTGGACGCAATTCTTCCTAGAGGAAGGAATCTTTTTGAATTTTGAACCTTTCTTCTTGAACATTGATTTTTACGTCTTGCTTCCAATCGTGGGCACATTTTGGAAGTAGAGAAGAAATTCTGGAAATTTGTTCCTTGAGGAAGGAATTTTTTGTACTCTTTGAATTCATCATGTCCGCAGGGAGATTTTTGACCAATTTTTCACATCTCCTATTTTTTAGGAACTTTCCTAAAATTTAGGTCCTGTTGTGACCTTTTCACACATCGCCCCATTGCAAATGGGGACCCCCTTCTTTTTAGGCCCTTTCGGTCTTTTGGATTTTTTTTTGGGGTCTTTTCACAGTAGTCTCGTCAGTCTCTCAGCTTTGCGAATGTTTGGGGGTCAAGTTGGTTAAGTTTGCTATTCGTTTGAGTGATTTTGGTGAAGTCTAGGGCCTGTTTCGTCAATTTTAAGGTTTTTGCCTTTAGTCCTAGAACTTAAGGGGTTTTTGTTAGGGTTTTGGAAAAACTAAGCATACAACTGGAATCGAGACCCTTCAAGGAACCTCCCAGTAAAATTTGAGCCAAAACGGAGCAACTTTCTATTTTTAGAAAGTTCCTATTTTTTAGGGATTTTACTGAGTCCCGGAATGTCATCATTTTGCCAAAAATCAGACTTACTATTTTTAGTAATTTCTATTTTTAGTAAGTTTCTATTTATAGAAAGTTATTATGTGTCTTGTTCTAGGGATCTAACACTGACGCTTTGAAGGTTTCTATTTTTGGAAGTTCATTTTTTGGCAGTAACATTCAGGCAAACGATGAAGATCAAGCATTCAGGAATATTTCCAATTCCAAAAAGTCAAAAAGCAAACAGGATCAATCAAAAAATGGCTAAGTGTTGGAAGCCCATTCCTGAAGTGGAAAGCTTGAGAATTTTATCTTAAGTCCGAGAAATCACCTCAAATCCATATATGGTAGCCTGATCCGGAAGAAGCTCAGAAATTCACCTAAGTCCGAAAGAAGCAGGGAAAGTGTGAATTCCTCCTTCATGGTCAAAATACACCCAAAGCTAGGTTAGGGCGCAAAAATGAAGTCTCCATGGATAGCATGGAAATTGCCAAATTCCTCATCACCAAAAATCCACCCAAGAAGGTCAAAGGACGCCAGAATGAAGTCAACATGGAAAGTTTGAAAAATTGTGAATTGCTTCACCTCAATCAAATTCTGCCCTACTCCTCATGAGGGCGCTAAATAGGAGAAAGCATGGAAGGAAGGACAAATAGAGAATTCCATGACAAGGTAGAAAATCCACCCAAGAAGGTCATAGGGCGCCAAATTCAAGGGATGATGGATAATTCAAACAAAGTATGAATTCCTCCTTCAGTGTGAAATTTTGCCCTAGCACTGTAGAGGGTGCCAAAATGGAGTCAGTAGGGAAAATTTGGAGTTCATTGAATTCCTTGACCAAAGGGAAATAATGCCCTAGGGAATAGTAGGGCGCCAAAATGAGTTGTGCATGGAGAGATGGAGGAAATGTTGAATTCCATGGCAAGTACAAAATTCCACCATGAGACAAGGAAGAGCACCAAAATGAAATGCTCATGGAAAGGTTGAAAATGTTCAAATTTCCTCCTTCAATGATGAATTGCGCCCAAGTAATGCACAAGGTGCCTAAACTTTATGTTCATGGAGAATGCACAACGTAGTGGAATTCCTTCTCCAATGGAAAATTGTGCCCTGGAAGGAAGAAAGGTGCTATGAAGGAGGGGTCATGGAGGAGTCAAATATTAATGAATTCCTTGCCTTAAGTAAACTTGCGCCTAAAGGTGATGAAGGAAGCTAAACAGGAATGATGAAGGAAATGTTAAAATTCATGAAATTCCTTCTTCAATGAAGAATGGCGCCCATGCTTTACCAAGGACGCTCAAAAGGGACATTCCATGGAGAGCATGGAAAGTGGAAGATTCTGTGATAATTGCCAAAATGCACCCAAGGTTTCATTAGAGAGGGTCGGCTTGGAGAAGGTGGAAAATCCTATATGCCTTCACACAAATGCACGAGTTGGAAAATTCCTTGATGAGTTGAGACAGCACCAAGGAATAGAAGAAGCCAAGGTAACTAGGGCATGGAAATGTCCAAAAATGATCAAAATTCCTTACCAATGCAGAATCATTGCTCAAATCCAAAGGAAGGTGCCTAAGTCAAGGTATCAAGGAAGGACATGGGAAGGATGAATTTCATCTATCAAAGTCAAAATTCCAAGCCCAATTAGGAAGTTGAAAATTTTCTAAGGCATGGAAATAATGAAATTCCTTCACCAAGCTAAATTCCGCGTTCCACACCTATGTGTGAAAGTCTGAGATGGAAATTTCCAAGGCAAAGGAGAATTTCGAGGGTCAAGGAGGAATGGAAATGCAGGAAATCCCCTCGAGAATAATTTTGAAAAATCCTATTTTTAGACACCAAATCTCATCAGAATTCCAAAAAAATCGTAGATTTGGACTCATGAGAGAATTCTCTCTCCTAAACCCGGGTCCTAAATATTAGGAAAGTTCCTAAAAAATAGGAGATGGTGAAAATTGATGGAAAACCTTCTCCAAGTCAGGAAAGTTGAAGAGACTTCAAGAAAATTCTTCCTGAATCAAATTTTCTCTCCAACAATTCTAGATGTGCAGGAGCGGATATACGATGGCGGGGTCCACTCACATGGCGAGGATATATTGAACGCATGGTAGTATGGTGGCACATTTGTTGCCAGAATATTTGACCAAATGGCTTAGTAGGTATTAATTACTGATTCCCACCTTGTTGCATCTTGAGTGGGTAATCTTCTAGGGTGAAACCCTAATTAGGGTTTTGCATGTAATCATGGCCTGAGGCCTACATAAAGGGGTGACCCCCCTCATTTGTAAGCAGGAGAGATTATTGTCTGAGATTGTTGCTAAGGATTGTTGAAGTAGCCAACTTAATACATTGTTTGACTTTGATGGTGCATTCTTGTTCTATTTTAGCAATCTGCATGGTCTTGCTCTCTTCATAGATTAGATTTGCTTTCATGTTATTAGATGGACTGGATTTGATAGGATTGCTTGTTGCAAGATTCATGCTCATACTTTTGGTGTGCAGCTGATTGTTGCATACTGTGCAAAGTTAGCCTGAGCCTCTGTTATTTGGGTATGTTTAACTTTGATTATCAGTAAAGATTGTTCGATTTGATGGTTTCTACTGATGATTTGAAAATCTTTAACACACCCTTTGAAGATTGCACCGCCTTCGTGTAGTTGTGCATTGTTGGCGAAGCGAAGCGTGGTTGGATTTTGCATAAGTAATCTCGTCTCCATGTTCATAGGATTAGATTAGCCTTAGCTTAGTCCTCTAAACCTTTCCTCATTTACTTTTCTGCATCTCTTAAATCCAAAAATCCGAAAAATGGGGCTTTCATTGCAAATCATTCACATAAAAATCCTTGAACTCGCATAACTTTGTTATCCTCTTCAAGTGAATACGTAAGGCCCCTTGGGTTAACAGCAAACCCATCAATCAACTAAGTCACGCTCACGCATTGAAGGAACCTTGGAGTTAGCCGTTTGAACTTTTCGTGCAATCTTAGCATACGGACTAGCTTTGTTCAAGAGAGAGTAAGGTGATCGTTGGTAACTTTATTTTGTGTTCGGCGTTGTCATAAAAAACACGTCAACAGTTCCTAGGTGTAGGAGAGAGACAATTCTCTTACGAATCCATATCTGCAAAAATTTTGAAATTCGGATGAGATTTGGTGTCTAAAAATGGTTTCCTGAGGGGATTTCATGCTTCTTCATTCCATTCCTGACCTTCAAATTCCCCTTTGCCTTGGAAAATTTCCAACCTTGGGCGTGGAATCCACCTAGTGATGGATTTTACGTCGTTTCATGAATTCCATGGCACATGGATTTTGGCACCTTCCTGACTCCTGGGCGGAATTTTGACCTAGTCTTGGATTTATGTAATTTCATGAATTCCATGGCACATGGATTTTGAAGTAATTTTCCGGACTTAAGTGATTTTCAAGCTTTACATTCCTGGATTGAATATCCACATAGCCAATTTTTTTATCACTTTGTCTGCTCTTTGACTTTCCGGATTTAGAAATGATCATGCATATCTGATCTTTAGTGTCAGCCTGCAACAACCTGCCACAAGTAGACTTTCCAAAAATAGAAACTTTTTCAATCTATCAACATTAGAGCAAAACAAGATGCAGGGGCACTTTCTAAAAATAGAAACTTACTAAAAATAGTAAGTTTGATTTTTGGTGAAATGAAGACATTTCGAGAGGTAGTGAAATCCCTAAAAAATAGGAACTGGGAGGTTTCTTGAAGGGTCCCAATTCCAGTTTTACGTTCAATTTTTCCAAAATTCTAAAGAAAACCCCTAAAATCTAGGATTGAAGTATAAAACCCTAAAATAATTAAAACAAGCCCTAGACTTAGCCAAAATTGCTCAAACGAAAAGCACACTTGATCAAATTGAACCCACCCACTTGCAAACTTGGAGGAAACTGACAAGATTGCCGCGGAAAGACCCAAAGAACAAAAGCCAAAAGACCAAGAGGGCCTAAAAAATAGGTCCCCGTTTGCAATGGGGCGATGTGTGAAAACGTCTCAACAGGTACAAGTGTTCAATTCAACACTCAACCATCAAGAAGATCCACTGCACACTCTCGAGGACAACCTAACCCTAACTTAGTATTTAACAATAGGAAATCAACACTGATCCAAGCACACATTCACCAAAGGAGACATGGTCCTTTTGCACCTATAGTCATATAAGAGGACATCCTTGAGACTCAAATGCAATCACACTACTTAGAACCAAATTTTGAAGGATCTTGTCAAGTGTTATAGTGGGTTAGAAAAATTACTTACAAATTGGACCTACCTCCATCTTCCCAAATACATCCTATCTTCCAAATTTGATAGCTTGTCATAGAGTCACTATAATTTATGTGTTATCTTTGAAGAAGGTCCTTTAACAACACATTCACATTTAGTTAACACTTCTCAAATAACAAAGGCTTTATCATCCTCAAACTTGAGGCTATTCTAGACAAATATTTGTGCCACCTCCATAACTATACCATCATATATGTTTTGGTCTAGTGGTGAGGCTTGCATATGCAAAACACAACTTGGGAACTTCTCCACTAGCTTTCAAAAAAATTGACCCACAACCAAAGCCTTCATGATAACTCTTTCCAAATGGGTAGGGCATGTTAGGAGCCTTACATCCCAACCTTGTTTTATTATTACTACTTTATGAGCATTGTAATAATCATAGTTTAGTTATTTAGCTCAAGCATCTACTTTGTATGTTGATCTGAACGTTGGGTATTAGGGCTGTTAAAAGTTATTAATATTAAATTGTGTGAATTTATCCCACATGTATTGCATAAAGTTGTATTAGTGTAATAAGTTCATATTAATCGTGTGGATTTATCGGTTATCCCACATGGGTTGTATCTCATAGGTCACTCTTTGTGATGCTTATAAATTGGTGTTGCAATGAAGAAAGGATCATCTTGAATACTATTTTGATCAGCTCTTTTGTTTTTTAAGGGGTTTTTTAAGAGGTCCCCCTTGAAGCAGCCTACAATACTTTGTATTTGATTCATGAATATAAGAATATTTGCAGGTAATCTCTATGTTCTCTCTATGTTCTTTAAGCATCCTGTTTCTTTTGCATGTTGTTTCTATTTTACCATCTTTTACACATAAGATCATACCTAGTCTCAACTCTATAGTGCATGCAGTTTTGAATTAACTATGGCTTTTAGCTAGAGCAACCTCTGCTATCATCCTAGTTATGATTAAACCTAAGAACTTCACACAAAAATTCGAAAACACATTTCTCATGATTAAGAACAATCCATTCTCAAAGAGCAAAGAAAAATTAATTAATTGTTTGCAAAACCTAAAGCAAACACTACTTCCTAAAGAATAAGGAATTAATTGCTCGCAAGACCTAAAGCAAACACTAACTCTCAATTTTAGAATTCTAGGATGGTGCAAGTACTAAGTTTACAGAAAATTAAAAAATTATTCATGTAAATCTATTTTAAGTGGATTCACAATCCTCAATGCCAACATTGTGGATTTAGAAGCTATTGTAGCCAATGATTTTAACAATCTGGAGAGGTTTTCTCATCATTGGATCTGCCAGCAAAGTCAGGGCATGAATAATATCAAGGATAAAGATGATATTTGAAAGGACGATGACATTCAGCTGGTTGGTCTTCATCTATTGTAAGCATGTTGCAAATGCCTTTTTGGGCATCTATAATAATTACTTATATGTTTTAAAAAATTAACTTTATTGAAAAAAAAATCACCAGCTAGCTGAAAGATCCAATTAAAAATTAATTTATCATAATTAAACATGATTTAGCATTAACGCTTATTTCTTCTTAGGTTATTTTGATCAAGGTGGTATGTAGCAGTTCATTGTTTCGTCATTTAGATGATTGATTTTATGATTAATTAGTTTTAATTTTTAAAATTATTTTTTAATTTATAATTAAATTTCTTCAATGTTCTTGAGTTGATAATAAATACTTTATTCTTATATTTAATAATTAATTAATAATATTTTAATTTATCATTTATATAACTCACACATCTTTCAGTTTTTTTTCCCCTTTCTAATGGTAAAATCATGATGATCTCTCTTATTTGCTAGCTGGGTTATTGAGAATGATAGTCTTGGGTGATAAAATGAACGGCAAGATTAGTTTGATTTTCATCAAGATTTTATAGTTGCTTCTCTTGAAGGGGATTGGGTGTATATATATAGAAGTACAGTTCAACAACCATTTATCTATATTTGATGAAGTCGTAGGAAGTAGGAAATATTTTCAGGTATATTTATATGTTTCAAACAGACTGATCTTTCTTTTCAATTCATAAATTGTTTTCTAAACTATTTATTTCAAATTACTTTTTTATTTCTGAATAAAATTATCTTTATCTCTTGTAAAATTTATGAATCAACTGGTTTCTTGGAAAGCTCCAATACTTTACTCTAGTAAACATCACTGGAAGAGAACAAATTTAAGTGGAGCATTCATATTTATGAGGGATGAATTCTCATAACCATTATGTATAGGCTAATGTCAATCAACTCTTAACCCCTCTATATCCTTGAACCCCAAAACATTATAGGCTAATGTCAATTAACTTTTAACTTTGCTATATCCTTGAACCCAAAACGTTATATCGTATAATTTCATACACTAGGAAAGTATTGTTCATATAAAACCATTAAGATTGTTTTTATAAGTATATGCATTTATTTTACCATATGTATATTTAAGTTTAAATATAAAAAAGATAAAGATACTGTAAATCATCCAAATTAAACATCAATAATTTAATATATAAGACTTATTTAAACAATTATTTAAAAAAGAAAAAGAATTTCAATCTCCGCAGGGGCACTTTAAACTGAATTTTGATGGGGCCTCTCGTGGTAACCCTGGGCTAGCTGGGGTAGGCATGGTAATTTATGATCACAATGCAAATTTTATTCGAGCTAAGTGTCATGCTATTGGTTTTAAAACTAACAATTATGCGGAATTTCATGCTTTGTCTTTTGGATTGGATATGACAATCTCTTTGGGTATTAAGGACTTAATAATTGAAGGTGATTCTATGGTGATTATTCAATGTGTTATGAAAAAGAAATTGAATTGTTGGAATTTGCAGTATATACTTGATCCCATTTTACAAAAATTAGAATTGTTTGAATCTTTCTTGGTATCCCATTGTTACAGAGAAGTTAATAAGATTGCAGATTATTTGACAAATTTAGCCATTGATAGCAATGCTAATCAGCAAGAGGTGGGTTTTGAGGAAATTCCTTCTAGGGTATGGGAAGGTTTGCAGCAATAGTCATATGATTTTCTTGAGTAACGTCGATGTAAAATTTTATGATGATAATTATTCACGCTTTCCCCTTTCATTTCAAGTATTCATGTTCGTTATCTGGAGAAGTGTTCGAGGTCATGGTATTTGATATAATAGTGTTTTTCCAAAGGTTTCTTGATACTTTCTTTTTTGGCAGGAAGATTTTTGGCTCATGGGACTTGGCACAGGACTTTGGAAAATTTTATCTTCTTCCATTGATAGCAGCTATGGAGTCTACATTTGAAAATTATCCGATGGGTTTTTTTTTTTTGACAAATTGTTATATGAACTCTATGCAAAACTAATATTATATGTGTTGTGAGCGCATTTTGTATGTGGTTTTGGGCGGGGTGTATATATTGATCCATTAGATACTATAGACTTATTTTATGAGCTGTGACCGGAGGTTTTCTTCTCAAAGTTCTTTCCTCTGGTATGCTCTTTGAATCCTGTGTAAAAAATAAAAAATATTAATAAAAAAATTTAGTGGAATAATCCACTTTTATTGAAAAAATAAATAAATAAAGCCATTTTTTTAAATAGTTGTATAGCCCTAAACACATATTCTAAAATATATCCTCTGTTATGGAATTTATACCATTAAAATATAAAATGTGTTAAAAAAGGTATCCCATTGTTCGAATCTATAATTCACTGCAAACCAATGTTTCATTCTTTTTCTAATAGCCAATTCCTAAGTTGATTCTTAATCCTGGGGCCAGCTTTTATTAGGAGCAGAGCCATACCTCGTCATATTCCTTTTGTTTTGCTTTGTTTCTGAAGACTGGCCAAACATTCTTATTTAAGGTTTGATACTTGTATAATACCAAATCATTTTGTATTTATACAATCTAATTGTTTTTTATTAAAAAAATATTTTGAAACAAGGTTAATTGTGCCACAAGGTCTCAGGTTCGAACCCCACAATTTAAAAACAAAAAAAACAGAATATCAGAATCATTTCCACCCCTCCTTTCTGCCTTAAAATTAAAATTTGTAGAAGACAATTTACCAAATGAACTGTACATTAAAATTCTGAGAACACAAAAATAAGAAAAAGGAAAAAGGGAAAAACCTGGTGAAGAAAGGGGCTGTAAGCATTATGAAGTCGCCTCTGAAGATTGGTAACAAAGGGAGCAACGGCAGGATCTGTTGAATTTAAGAGCAGAACTTCTTGCGAAGTAATAATGGCCTTAACGTGCTCTAAATTGATGACAATCGCGCTCTCTCGACCAAGAATGGTGGAGGGATAAGAAAGCAGAGGGTCCAGAATGCGCAAGTCCCGTGCTGGCAGGGCAGTTCGTTTCATGATGGCGTGTTTCCCTGCTTCCACGACCTGTGTTCCGCCATGGCCATCCACTAGCAGCCATGCTCGCAAGCCAAATCCCTGCTTTCTGGCCACCCCGCCGCCTCTCTCACTAACCAGCGGTGCCCCTGTTGATGATGATGAATCTGCGCTTCGCATTTTCTGCCTCTCACACCAGCAATCTGTGCTTGACTGTACTGTTCATTGATTTTATCAATAATTTACCGTTTCGCCTTCATCATGTGGGCAGGAAGGCTCCACCTATAGAGAACTGTTCTGGATTATATTTTGTCTCTGCCATTTTTTACATGTTTTCATCCTCGCGCGTAACTATGTTCCCTTCACCGCATTGGCAGTTAGGCCACCACTTTCAAATTCTTTATAACTGTTTTAAGCTTTTAGTTATTATTATTATAATATTACTCAGTGCTGCTTTTATGTATATTGCTCAGCTATTTTATGTTTATTATTATTATTTTAATTTATTCAGTCAGCAAGAAATTGAGAAGTTACGGACCCTCATTATTAACTTGTATAACTTGTATAGGAAAATGATTGATTTGAAGAAGTTCGTTTGATTGGACAGGCTGCGTTATAGTCTATTGTCTTCTTTCTTATTAATAGAAAAGATACAACACTATCATTTTAACTATTGTTGTTGATTGAAAATAATTATAAAATATTAGTTTTTTAATTGTCATATTAACTTTTGTCATTATATTAATTTAAAATTTAAAATGATAAAGAATAATTGTTAAGTATGATTTTTATTAATACATCAATTTTATATGCTAATGGAATATTTAAATTTGTTCTAAAATTTGTGGATTTTTGTTATTATAACAATTTTAAAATATATGTTTTAAAAATAATATTTTTATTTATGAGATATTAATCGCATAATTATTCGAGTCCATTATGATGACAAATATCAAATAGTAGGTTTAATTTTCTTATATATTTTAATGTGGTTGTCCCCTAATTTAAACGGGCTTGCCTAATTGTTGTGCTTGCTTCTTCATGTTGTTTATCTTCTATTATGGTGGACTTTCGTTTGTGTTATTTGAGAGTATCGTTGGTACTACAAAACTCGACTTTCATTTTTTGTCAACTTATTGCTAGGTGATCCTCAAATTTGCATCAATACCAAGTCAAATGTTGTCCTCCTAGTCAATCTTCATAGTTATCTTATCTCGACCCTTTCTATTAGTGACTTTTGCTAGGAAAAGATTGACACTTCAAGCTTTATAAAGAGAAACAAATGATAAAGATGATGAGCCAAAGTATCATCAAAGCAAAAAAGTTAATATAAAGAAAAATCCAACCTAAGGCATGAATAAGATGGCTCATAAAAGATGGTGCATTTCTTAGTGGCAAAGAGCAACAAAATTCATGTTATGGAGAAAAAATGTGCAAATTATTAAGCTATATATATATGGTGCACTTTCAAGTTGGCATTGCCACACAGAAACATCACTAAGTATGTGACAAGATGACAAACAAGTAAGTGAAGTACACAAAATTCCAAGAAAAAATATCATGAAGTTGGGGCACACAATTAATAGGGTTTTACACCATCAAGGTTCTACAAACTGGATGTTTTATATCAATACAGTTGGATGTCCTCTTGAACCACCATTATATGTGTTTGTTTAAAAAAGTATTTAGGTACCTTCTTACCAATGCCACCTCTTAAGGATGGATCTATGGATCTCCATCCTAGGAAACAATACATAGCAACTCAATAATAGTCACTTTGTTGATAAATCTTTTGTCACTTTGATTGAGGATGAGAATAATATTAAGTAAGTCTTCAAGGATTTGGAGTTTTGTTATTTAGATTCTAGATCTAGCATTCAAGGGCTTAGTAACACCTAATGTTAAAAGCAAGCCTTTTCACTCCTCCCATGTGCCTTCAATCATTTAATTGGAAATGGATTAACCATGAGAATTCAAAAATTTATAGCTAAAAATCAATTTTGGAAAAGTACAAATTTGTGTCACACTCTTGGCCAACTTATCAGCACTAGTGAATTTAAGAATTTGTAACTAAAACCAATTTTAGCCAAAAATATGATTTGGCTAAATTTATTCTGGCTAAGTTAGACATGTCTAAAACTTTTCCAATTGAAATTGTTCACTAAATAGACATGTAGCACAATTTTTAGGCCAATTTACTAAAAAAATAAAATTATTTAAATAACTTGATGTTTCGACCACTCCTACTAATTTAACAATTTAAAAAAAAAAAACATTTTTGATCTATAGCTATAATTTTCAAAAATATACATTTTTAATAGTTTGTTATTTATATTTTATATTTACTTAAATTGGGTTATTAGCACTAAAATATAAGGTAGATTATCATGTTAACAAGAAATACTAAAATTTATTTTAAACAATTGAAAAAATGTGATGCACTAGATAAAAGATTTGATGTCAAGACGATATTTTTTTTATTTTAGATAAATAGTCAAGGCAAAAGGTGACATCCCATGGAAACTACTATATTTTCAATACATCATTAAAGTTTCAAGATATAAATACACCCAAAAAATTGAAGGAAAAAAAATTACTATATAAAGAGTGGCAACCCATCTAACATCATTTTTCAACATTTTATAAGAAACTAAATTATAGTGTCAATTTATGAAAAATAATATTGAAATCATATTTTATTAGTTTACATCATTTCAAAATTCAAAACATATATATTACTGGATGCTCTGCAAAATGGGCATGTGTTAGAGTAAAAGTCATAACACACAAAAACACAACAAACTGTTAGTGTTAATCAACCAAAAACTAATCTAAGCAGGCATATCAAAAGAGACACTAAAAACATGTTAGAATATTTAACCATAGAAACAAATATCACAAGGCATCTCCAAATGCCTTCTAACATGTTCTTAACTCCTTCTCCTTTGTTCCTCTCCTCTCCAAGTTCCAAACTAGTGTAACTCTCAGCAGCTTTTTGCACTATGGATGCTTATGGAGGTTCAAGATTGTAGATGATTACTCCAAATGCTATGCAAATATGAATAAAAGCTAATATTAGATGTTATGGTGCTAAAATGATTTATTTTAGGCCAAAATAACAAGATATTAGTGATTTATGCTAAATGCTCTCTAAAATTCTCTATAACTTAGATGCATACCAGTTTTCAGGATATGGATTATGAAGAAATGGGCTCTATTTATAGGAAAAATGGAGCAATGGATGGTTGAGATTGAGTAATCTCAACAAGGGTCGGGATTGAATGATATTCAATCCATGTGAGGACTTTCAACCCAAACCCAAGATGACAAGTGTCCATATGAGATAGGTTGAGAGGAGAGGGAATAAACATTAAATGTTTGACATGACCTGAGAGTTAACTTGGGAGTTAAGGTCAAGGTTAAGTTCAATGAATAAATTCTTTTATCCAATGGATAAACTCTTGTGCAAAGGCAAAAGGGATAACCATGGTCAAAGCAATAAATGTTTGAGGAGACACATGAGTGCAAGTTGAATTAACCATAAATGGTTATGTAAGAGCCATTAATGGTCATGTAAGAGCCATTAGTGGTTTTGGAAGACTTTAGAGGTTAGATTGTTGAACACACAAAGCATTAAATGCTTTTCAAAGACTTTGAAGTCTTTGAGAAGTGACTCCAAGTTGCTTAGAAATGTAACAATAATTAGAGGATGGATTAAGTTAATTAGGAAGGGTTTAGAAGAATCTAGAAGGGGGTTTAGGAGTGCAAGTGGATTTGGTGGGTGAGGGAAAATATGATTTTAATTAAAATAAAATTAATTTATTTCAACTTGTGGTTGCAAGTTGCATTTGTAGGAAAATGCAAGTGGGGGAAATAAATGATTTAAATAAATATTTTATTTAATTTATTTAAAAGAGGAAAAGGGGATTAAATGAAATAAATAAGATTTATTCATTTAATTGATTGTGAATTTGGTTTAATGAATTAGTTAAAATAAATTGAATAATTTATTTAATTAATAGGAGAATATTTTGAAGATGAATTAATTAAATATTAATTTAATTAACTGATGGCTAGTGGGTTTTTAATCAAATAAATAGCAAATATTCATTTAATTAAACTGGACAGATTTATGTGACTACATTTGCCCCTCTTTGAGACGGTGCGGTTTATCGCGTCGTTTCAAAGAAAGAAAAATAGGTATAAAGAAATGCCCCATAAAATGTTAATTTAATGGGTGGTATGCCCCCTCGAGAGGGGCCGAAAAACTTCAAAAAATCGGACAATCTCTCGAAAAAGAATGAAAATTGGCAGGGTGATAGAAAAGAAGAATTTAGTAATGTTGGTGAAAAATAGAAGAAAATAGAGATAAAATGGAGAAATGGTAGGGTCGGGAAATTTACGGGGACCACTTGTCGGTGGTGAGCGGGGAAAAAATTAGGGGTACAGCGAAGGGTTTATATGGAGAGAAAGGGGTGAAAACATGCTCATTTGTATCTGCGACCATAGTGAAATTTTAGCTCTGATAGTGACTTTCTGGAAGAGCAAGGAGCAGTCAGGATGTCGGTTCCCATAGTAGAGCACCGATTAGAGCGAGTTCATCGATTCTAGCAGCCAGATGACTACGGACCAGTGGTATGTGAATTTGAATTTTTGAATTTTATGCATTTTTATATGTTTTTAGCTAGGTCTAAGTTGAGTCGAGACAATAGCGCTAGAACTTTGTTTTGGCGCTTTTGTCAATTGAATTAATGCTATTGTGTCGCAATGGCGCTATTGCGGAGTCGTTTTAGCGCTTCAGTGAAAATTAGCGCTATTGCATACTTGTTTGAGCGCTATTGTTTGTTTAGCGCGATGGAGTAGTTGATTGAGCGCTATTGTTGTTAAGTAGCGCTATTGCATAGCTAATGTAGCGCTTTTGTGGTTTGAGCGTTTTTGTATTGTTGATTAAGCGCTTTTGTTAAGGTAGTAGCGCTATTGTTAGGAGATAACGCTTTTGTTTGCAAGATAGCGCTTTTGTGCAGGAAAATAGATGCCCCAGTTTGTGTGAACAAAAAAATCTCCTAATGCCAATGATGTATGGATGGAGAGATGAACTGAAAGTTGTTTTGAACCATAGCAACCCTGATGAGACTTAGGTCATTTAGGATAAATGTCTGTTGAAGTCTAGGTGTGTCATGATTGCTTACCTGTTGAGACCCAAAGATACTTGATCAAAGTATCTGTTGATAGTCTAGGTTTAAACTTAAGAAAGTTTGAAACAAAACAACTGATGATGATGGTTGATGCACTTGTGTAGGAGGATCTTCACGTCTTACAGTTGCGCGAGAGGCATCCCGCCACACAAGGGTTGCACGATCGGTTGATAGAGGTCGAGGTGGATTGTATTGCAACGACTGGCCTGTATGATACGATGTATATGCCCGTGATTCAAATGAATCACGGTTTGATGACAGCATTGGCAGAGCGCTGGCATAGTGAGACATGCACGTTTCTCTTGGCGCAAGGGGAGATGACTGTTACACTGGAGGATGTATGGCGCATCCTGCATATTCCCATTCGAGGTGAGCTGGTGAGCTTTGATCGAGCGTGGGGGACCCTAGCGGTGCAAAGATTTTTTGAGGAGGATGTCTTTATTGATGATGGTTCAATAGCCTGGGAGGATATAGCGGCTTTGTACGAGCCATTACCATCAATGCTATCAGGGATTGTGGGGGGACTACTGTGCCTAGATCGTCGATCACATGGACTTGTTGTTGGTTGGGGGCAGGTGATTGAGCAGATGATGACAGAGGGGACCCAGTTTGCATAGGGACCGTGCGTGCTAGCGCACTTATATTAGGAGTGTCATGATGTAGTATACCGAGGGAGGGGCTCTTTGGTAGTGGAAGTCATGTTGTTGCATATTTGGGCATGGGAGAACCTACCGGCTACCCGACCAATGAGTCTGAGATTTCGGGCAGTCGACCAGCCATATGTATATATGTATAGTGGTATGATGAGTCAGCCCCACCTGAGGAAGTTAGAGTGGTGGTGATGGGCACTGGATGATCTGGATGCAGTGATCTGGAGACCGTATATTGAGTGTGAGCCCTCGGAGGATGATGCGGAGGTGTTGCCATATGTGTTCATGACCCAATTCCTTATTGGTAGGACATCCTACCATGTGGAGAGACAGTTGCCTGACAGAGTTTTGAGACAGTTTAGACGGTGGCAGGGATTGTCTAAGGGATTGGGAGAGTATGCCAATGTGGTCTGAGAGAGGTACGTATGGGGGCCAGTACTACCTTATGATCAGGCATTAGCAGAGTTTCAGATACTATGGGCGAGACCATGGGATATACGACCGAGGATGGTAGATGCAGGGGTGTCAGAGGAGTATACGCAGTATATGGCGGCACATTCGATTCCTCGAATATCAAATCCGGTAGAGTCGATTCCAGAGTTTGAGGAGGATAGGGGACGAAGATGGAGGAGGAGAGGAGGTCGAGGACCTATAGTAGATGGACGAGGGAGAGGGGATGGTGGTGATGGAGGAGGTGGTGATGGAGGAGGAGGAGGGGGGATGGTGGAGGTGGTGGTGGTGGTCGAGTTCAGTGGAGGGGGAGAGGCGGTTTTCCATTGTGGATATCACAGGGACCTTTGATGCAGGGAGGAGTTAGATTAGGTGGGAGGGGTATGGGAGAGAGGGAGGTACTAATGGATAGAGGAGAGGGAACCACTGGAGAGGGAGCTACAGGTGAGACACCTATCGAGACAGGGGAGGGAGCCACTAGAGATCCTCGGGACCATATGATATTACATTTGCAGACTCAACTTACAGCAGCCGAGACATAGGTGGAGGATCTGGAGGTGGAGGTTGCAGCTAGAGATGTGCAGCTATTTGCACGAGAGTCGGAGCTGACAGTAGTGTTGCGAGAGAGGGATGATGTGGTGGAGAGATTTGCAGAGCTGCAGGAGAGAGTCCGGGTGGGAGTAGGAGCACAGGGTCCTACTGGGGAGGTGATGAGGGAGATCCCGCGAGCACAGGCTGAGACAGAGTATTGGCGGGGGTTATATGAGTAGGTGGTGTCATCTAGTTAGCGAGCACTGAGCTATTCACATATGCGGCAAGCCAGATCAGAGCGGTCTCAGAGGATGCAGAGTAGTGGGGTGTGATGGGTCTTCTACGGAGAGATAGGTCAGGCGATGCAGGAGCTAGTGGGGGTTTGATGGGTCCTCCACGGAGAGATAGATTGGGTGGGGTAGGGACTAGTGGGGGAGCAGGTGGTGATGGTGGTGCAGCATCTAGTCAGAGTAGCATCTGAGAGAGCATTTTGCATGCATGTATTTATATTGTCATTTTGGACTATGTCTTGGATGGCTCTTGGTAGCCGATTTTGTGGACTTCATTGTACTCTGATACATGAGATGATATATATGAGGAGATCCCATATTTTTGTGATGATATGCATTTTGATATGTATGGAGTTTATGCTTGATGGTGTTTTTATGAGTTATGCTTAGATGGATACTTGTACTTTTCGATATATGTGTGTGTTTATGAGATGATTCCTATATGCATGTTTTACGATGATTTATTCTTACATGATGCCTATATGCATGTTGTATGATGTTGGATGCTAACATGTGGATGCAGGTTGATATATGTGTGCATTTGATGTTTTGGGATAGAATGTCGGATGTATGCAATGTCATGATGTTTATGTATGCATAATAAAATGATGATTTATGATGGTATAGATAGTAGTTTGTTCTTTATATCAATAAAATGATAGGATAATGATATGCAATGATGTTAATGTAATGTTTTTGAATGAATGATTTATTTATGGATATGCATCTAGATGGTTTTTAAAAGTGAATGTATATGTGGATAAACAAATGTAAAGTACAAATGTTTAAATGATGATTTCTAAATGTCAAAATATGAGGAAGTAAAATGATAATGTGATTATAATGCAACTCATGTTTAATGAATAACTGCACCTTAATGCAATCAAGAGGGATAATGAATGCAATCTAATGAATCCTAAGTGAGATAAAATGAGTATAAGAATATACTAAAAATGGATGAATGAATGCACTTTAACTAATGAATAGATAAATGAATGTATGCAACTATGGAAACCTAAACAAATGTATGATACATAAGTGTGGAAATGATGATAAATAATGACCACTAAGTGATGTTTTTAATGAATGTATAGTAATGAGTAATCATGGTAGGAAATGCAAATAAAGACAATTCTTTATGTAAGTGAATCTAAATGTCATGACTGTAATAATGAAATGATATAATGACACTAATGCAAGTAAATGAGAATGAACTATATGGGGTAAGTGCAACTAAATGATATTAAATGCATGCTAATGAATGGCTAAAGAATAATGCAAACGTGACTAAAATGTAATGAAATGATGATGGGATGATGATAGATGAATGCAAGGTTGTTTTAGACTTTGCATGATGCGCTTGATGATGTATCAGAGTACTCTATCGCGATTGTATCCAAAACCAGCTCAATTTTTGCATAACTGCTCATATTTAACTTTGTTCACATGTGCATGCAAAATCATGTATATGAATAATGAATGAGTAAATGGATGGATGGAATGCAACGGAACGCAATATAAACAGATGAGATGAAATGACAATCCATAGTGCTTTTATTTTTTTTCATCATCGAGCTTTTAAAATGTTGTAAGAAATAACAAGCAACTTGACATAATGATTCAAGATGACTTGAGTATTCCTTACATGGATTTTGATATAGCAAGTTAATACAAACAACTTGATATAATGGGTCAAGTTGACCTGAGTATTTCTTGAGGAGCAGACAAGGATCATCTCCTTTCATGCATGACTTGGAACGTCCTCCTTGATCTTTTGCCGATCATATCCTGAGACAAGTTCATACCGTAATAAGAGATAAAAACCTTTATCCAATTTGGATGAGGTAGGAGGAACCAAAGAAAGAGCATTGTACCTATAAGCAAACAGCATATATAAAGAATAAATAATAAGGATCCTTGGTAATGGTTCATGCTCATATGGTCAAGGTATATGCTGTAGTCAGCAAGCCGTAGTGATCTATGACTGTATTTTGCCTATGATCACGTAGCTTAGTGAACTTCCCACGTAGACACCATTAGGACATGCCCCAGAACTTCATCGGAATAATTCGTAGAAGACATACAAACAATGTTGTAGGAACCATCTCGGCTACTCTAATCACTTGTGGATATCCTAGAGTAGTGTAGGAACCTGGTATATATGAATGAATGAATACCTGATATATATGAATGAATGAATAACCTACAATCAACCAAGTATTTGATAGCTTAAACAGAATTTTCTTGTCAAAGAAAATGATATCATGTCTTTGTTTTGGTAAGGAAGGATGCATCCTTGTTAACACAGTTTGTGTGTTGATGTTGATTGTTTGGTTGATTTGATAAGTGATCATCATGTGAGTATTTTTCACAATGTTTGTTTGGTATCTACTCAGATGAGTATGTACAAGGTGTGGCCCTGTTTTTTATTTTTGATGTTTTCTGATGTTTTTGGATTTTGTGAGATTGTTTTCCAATGTTTTTGATATTTTGGTGATTGTTTTGAATGTTTTTGGTATTTTGTGAAACAACTTTGAATGTTTTTGGTATTTTGTGAAACAATTTTGAATGAAGAACCCAAAGAATCATAAGTAATGTAGAATCCACTTCCATCAAATAGGGTAAGGGCATTGCCCCCAGTTTAGACATGACTATGAAAAAGTGGGATGCAAGACACATGAAATACTTTCTTGATTGCAGATCAATAACAAGCCATGGTTTGGACGGATGGATGTGTGTATGTAATGAATGGGATCACAACAAACCTGAAAGATAATGGAGTCATAACCTTTACGAGTGGCGCTTGTTTGCCAAGTTTTCACCATCGCACTTACCCAAGGTGCCATCGGAGTGGTTGTTCACCGTTTGGATGCATGATCTTTCTTTACTATTTTGGTGTTTTATTTTTTTTGTATTTTCTTCAGGATATTTTTCTGAATGTTTTTGGTGTTTTTCTGGTATGTATGAGAGTTTGATGCTCTGTACAGCTTTACGTATAAAACCGTTTGAGGTGCATGTTGTTGATCGGATATGCTAGTAGTTCTGCTTCTGAAGTAGCCAATTGATATGCCCTGGACCCAAATACAACAGCGATAACATATGGACCCAGCCAATTTGATTCAAACTTTCCCTGATGTTCGCAGTTTGGTTGGTTACGAGGATTCTCTCGAAGAACAAGATCACCTACCTCGAATGTATGAGGTCTAACCCAATGATTATAGCTTCTACTCATGCACTGCTGATAGGCCTTGAGGTGATTGTATACAACTTGTCACTTCTCATCAAGTAGCTCTAAGTCCTGAAGACATGATACTCTGTATGCTTCATCATCAATGAGATTGTGCAAGGAAACCCGTAGTGATGGTATCTCAACCTTGATAGGTAAGATAGCTTCTGCGCCATAGACTAGTGAGTAGGGAGTTGTGCCTATAGGGGTTCGAATGCTAGCGTGGTATGCCCATAGTGCTGGATTTAATTGAACATGCCAATCATGATCGGGATCATTGACTGTCTTCTTTAGGGTTCTTAATATGTTTTTGTTTGATGCTTCGGCTTGACCATTGCCTTGTGGGTAATAGGGTGTGGAAAAGCAGTGTTGGATGTGAAACTTCTCACAGAGCTCACGAACATCTTGATTCTTGAATGGAAGTCCATTATTTGTGATGATGGACATGGGTACACCATATTGGCAGATGATGTAATTGAGGATGAAATGAGGCGATCTGCTTGGCGGTGACTTGGGTAAGTGGAACAGCTTCGATCCACTTTGTGAAGTATTCGGTGGCAGTAATAATAAATTTGTGGCCGTTGGATGAGGATGGATGGATTTTACCCACAAGGTCAAGTCCCCATTGATAAAAAGGCCATGGTGTTGTGATTGGTTGTAATTCCTATGCAGGTGCATGTATCAAGTCTCCATGAACTTGGCATTTCTTGCACTTTCTGACAAAGTAGTAGGAGTCTTTTTCCATAGATGGCCAATAGTATCCATTGCGCAGGAGTTTCTTGGCTAGTGACGGACCGCTTGCATGAGTTCCACAAATTCCTTCATGTACCTCTTCCAAGGCCTTTGTTATCTCATCCTATTCTAGACATCGAAGGAGAGTACCATCAAGACTGCATCGGTATAGGGTTTCATCAATAATGGTATATTGAGTGGTTTGGTGAATGAAGGTTTTACGTTGGTTATTCGATTGGTTAGGAGGAAGTGTGTGCTCGCGGAGGTAGGTATATAACTCACTTTACCATGGGGATTTGGAACCGATAAGGCAACATATCATCTCGGATTCGAGGATATCATAAGTGGGGATCCAAAGTTGTTCTACCAAGAACTCATAGCATGTTGAATTCTGTGGAAGATCTAGGAGAGATACAATGGTACACATAGCGTTAGCAGCTCGATTCTGATCTCTTGGTATCTTCTCAAAGGTGATAGTAGTAAATGATGCCTTTAATTTGTCCATCATTTGTTTGTATGGCATGAGTTTGTCATCTTCAGTCTGATATTCATCAGTTGCTTGTCGAATGACCAGTTGGGAGTCGCCATATACTTGTAGTTCTTGTAATTTCCATTGTATGGCTAGCCTGAGTCTTGTGATCAAGGCCTCATACTCTGCTATGTTGTTGGTGCATGGAAATGTGAGTCTGTAAGATTTCGGGATGCTGTCACCTTGAGGTGTGATAAACAGAATGCCTGCCCCCGAGCCATGCCTAGTGTATGAACCATCAAAGTATAGTTTCCATGGTTGTGCTGTTGTGATCATGAATATCTCTTCATTTGGAAAATTGGAAATGAGAGGATGATCGTCTATGAGGGGAGCACCAGCTAACTGATCTGCAATAACTTGGCCTTTGATAGCTTTACGGTCCACATACTCAATGTCAAATTCACTTAGAATCATCACCCATTTGGCCAAGCGACCTGTCAATGCTGCTTTGCTGAGTAAATATTTGAGTGGATCGATCTTTGCAATTAACTATACTTTATGTGTCAATAGATAGTGTCTCAGTTTAGTGGTTGCCAAGATTACTGCTAGGCAAGCTTTCTCAATAGGTGTGTAATTGAGTTCATAGCCAACCAGTGTGTGAGAGATGTAGTAAACAACACACTCTTTCCCTTATGCATTGTGTTGTGCCAATAGTACAACCAATGTTGTATTTGTTGCTGATATATAGAGTAGTAAAGGCCTACTTGGATCTGGTGAGACCAACAATGGTGTATTCATGAGATAGTCTTTAAGCATTTGGAATGCTTGCTGGCATCTGGTATCCCACTGAAAGTGAATGTTCTTGTGTAATAAGTGTGTAAATGGGTGACACTTATCTGCAAGTTGTGCAATGAATCTTTGGATGGATTGAAGTTGCCCTTGTAGTGTCCTTAGCTGGCTGATGTTCTTTGGTGGTGGCATATCCATGAATGCTTTAACTTTGGCAGAATCGACCTCAATGCCTTTGCTTGAGACAATGTATCCTAGAAGCTTCCCTGAGGTTACTCCAAAGACACATTTCTTTGGGTTGAGTCGAACATGATATTGTTCCAGTCTATCAAAGATTTTTTTCAATATGTCTAGATGACCTTCTTGTGTGAGTGATTTTGCCAGTAAGTCAACAACATAATCTTCCATTATGGTATGCATCATGTCATGGAAGATGGTGGTCATTGCTCGTTGATAGGTTGCTCCTGCATTCTTGAGATGAAAAGGCATTACATTCCAGCAGTATGTGCCCCATGGACATGTGAAGGCTGTCTTATGTTGATCCTCTAGTGCGATCTTTATTTGATTGTATCCTGAAAAGCCATCCATGAGTGAAAGCATGGCATGTCCTACTGTTAGGTCTACTATTAGGTCGATGTTTGGTAGGGTGAAGGCATCATTAGGACATGCCTTGTTCAGATCTCTAAAGTTAGTACAAATATGAATGCCCCCATTTGGCTTGCCGACAGGCACAATATTGGATATCCAATCTACATAATCAATTGGTCTAATGAAACCAACATCCAGGAGTTTCTTAAGTTCTTCTTTGACTAGTACTGCAATCTGAGGAGCTTGATAGGTTTGGCTCCTTCTACTACGGTGAGGTGATGCATGACTAAATCAGGATCAAGCCCAGGCATGTCTGCATATGACCATGTGAAGTTGATCTGACGCTTCTGGAAGAACTCTACAAACTTAGGCTATTCCTCTGGAGTTAAAAGAGATGCCAGATGTATGTGGTGAGGCGTTTCAGGAGTCCCCACATTGTATTCTTTTGTTTCCTCAATGAGAGTTGTCGACCGTTCCTACTGTGTACTAGAAGGGAGAATGTCAAACCTTTCATCCTTCGGCACCTCAGAGAGGTTTTCACCATTGGATACGCTCTTTCTTTTTACTTTTGTGGGGTCAAACAGTGCCATAGTGTGGTTTTCACTGGAAGATCCATGTTTTATTGTTATATTTTTGCAGCTGAAAGGTTTGGCATCCACCCCGAAGTATGCTATGCTATTAAGTTCAATGGTGAATCTGGCTTTGTGATCCCCGCTTGGTATGTTATCCTGTAGTTCCAAAAATTCAATGATCGCCTCATCGTTTTGGAAAAGGTCAAGATATGGGGGACTAGGTTGGTTCCATTCGATGAGTTCAGGATGGATAATGGGCATTACTTCATCGATTAGGTTAAGTTTGTTAGATGTGTCAGTGAGGGTTAAGACATTGTGGTGAAGGCCGTTGATGGTACTTGCCCAGTCAGAATCTGGCATAGGATGTGACATAGGGTCTGTGGAAGATGTTTCCAGCTCAGGAACCCAAGAGGTCTTTATTTGTGCTTCTCTGTAAACAGGGATGTCTTTGCGGGGTGGAGGTAGTGACGTGTCTTCCTCATCTGAAGTATTAAGTTGTATGGAATCAAATTCCCACTCATGTGAGTCGGTCTTTGAGTCACTTTCCAGTATCCGATTACTATACCATACTGGGATGTCCTTTGAGTTAAACACTGCAGGTGTGACCAGTTTTGTAGATGAAATGATTGGTGCTACAAGAAGGATTATGGGGATCAATGAATCTGATACTGGGAGTATCAGTAGTGTTGACTCTGTTGCTTCTGCTAGAACTGTTGGTGTCATAGATACTATTGTGGGTTCTGGTACAATTGCTGCTGCTAATGGTGCTATTCATGTTATTGTTGATGCTGATGGGATCGCTGGTTTGATTGGTGGGATGAAGGGTGTTGTAGATGGTTTTGTTGGGATTTTTAGCTTTGATGGGGCAGTTGCCATGGTGTTTGATGTTGCTTTTATAATCAAAGGTGACCTCTTTGTAATAGGCTGATATAGTGGTTGGCTGGGTTTTCCTTTGAATCTGAGCTTAGGAAGGATCTCCTTTTGAAAGCCTAGTCATGTATTATCCTTGGGCTTTAATTCTGGCTGCAGCGGTTCATGTCTTCCTTGCTTAAAATTCCCAAAAGCACTTTGACCATCATATCCCATTCTTTGCATAATGAGAAGGCCTTTACCATACTGATATGTGGGAAGCTTAACTTGCAGAATATCGGTGGCGATGGGATCTTTATAGATCCATTCTACTAAGTCCTCATCTCTTGTTTCTTCTTCTTGACTCTTTCCCAGGATAAGGGTGTCAAAGGACATGCTGGCTTGTCCAATGGCGTTTGAAGTAACTGTTGAGGTTTGCCATATGTTCTAGGAGAAGTAGGCATTTGTCCCACACAAAAAAGGGCTCAAATTGTATTCCCCAGGACCTTCCTCTGATATTTTCATCTTGAGCTTTTCTTGCTTGGGTATAGTGGTGTTTTAACTAGCAAGAAAGGTTGGACTTATGTATGATGTGGAGGAGATGGCTTCTCTATTGTTAGGAACGGTAATCTCTGGTTGATGACTGATATTATGACAATATGCAAAGGGGTTTGCATCTCCCAGGATTGTGATCTCTACACCATTATGCGGGAACTTGATACGCTGATGGTAGGTGGATGAAACGGCTTGCATGGCATGTATCCAAGGTCTTCCTAACAATAAATTGTATGACAGAGGAAGGTCCAGAACTTGACAGATGATGTGTTTCACCACAGGGCCCACTCGGATTGGTAGCACTACAACGCCTTTGGATGAACGCTCTGCATCATCATAGGATTTGATTGTGATCTTCTTGCGGGGATCCACCAATTCAATTGCATATCCCAAAGTTGTGACTAATTATAGAGTACAGATATTCAGGCCTGCTCCATTGTTGATCAAGACTCGCTTGATCCTATGCTGGTTGATAAACCCTTCAATATAAGGTGAGGCGTTATGAGGTTGTTGGAAGGAGGGGTTGTCACTTTCCGAGAAAGTGAGACAAGGTGATGATCTTAGATTTCTGACCATGGCTTGGAACTGATCTATATTTAGGTTTGCAGGGACTGACGCCTCTTGGAGAGCTTGATCCAAGATTGTTTTATGGGATGGAGATAGGCGCAATAGCTCTAAGATAGATATCAGTGCAGGCATTTTGTCTAACTGTTCCACAAGGTTATACTATTTTGGGATAGATGGGGTGCCTTGTGGAGCTGGTTTTATGGTAATCTTGTTGTGACGTGTAACAACATTGCAAGTGGAGCTAGGATTTTTGATGGTTGCAATCTATTCACTAGCATCGTATAGGTGATTCACAGTGTAATTATACGCAACTTGCGTATAATTGGTGGTATCTGTGTTTCGCCCTGAAGTGAAAGGACCCCTTTGATCTTGTGATGGAAGTGGATTTTTAAACATGAGATGATCATTGTTTGTTGTCTTTGGGTCATGTCCTTCGATTTTGATTTCACCTTGGTCAATAAGATCCTGAATAAGATCTTTCAATCTATGACAATTGCTTGTCTTATGCCCTTTCCCTTGATGGAAACCACAATGTTCAGTATCCCTCCACCATGAAGGTTTGACTTGAGGTTCATAATTTGATGTTTTGGGTAAGGTTACCAGATTTTGAGAAACCAACTGTCATAACACTATTTCGATGGGTTCCCCTAAGGGAGTGTATGTTCGCTTTAGTTTTTGTTGAAGTTGTCTGGGTTCGTCTTGAGATGTGATGTGGCCTTGATTTGGAGGAGTAACTATGTTAGTCTTAGGTGGGGGATTCTGTCTTGCAAATCGAACTATAGGTTGTGCACTTTTGATAGTTCTTGCATCCACAGCCCCATCGTTGACGACGTTTTTGTTTTTGTTCCAGAAGTTAGGCTTGTCTCTATTGAAGCATGGGCGAGGGCCATCCTTTGGCTCATTATATATCTTGATAGCCCCTTTTTTGATGAGAGCCCACTCACATTTTAAGCCTTTGGTGATCATGTCATTGAAAGAGTCTGTGTCTTTTATGTCGAGGTGAAATTCCATCTTGTCATTTAAGTTAGAAATAAATATTTCCACTAGTTCTTGTTCAGGTAACTGAAGAGAACATCTGCTAGACATTTGATGCCATCGTTGTAGAAAGATTGAAAATAGCTCACTCGGTTTTTGTTTAGTGTTACATAGATCAGCCATGGTGATATCACATTCAATTTTGTGTGAGTAATGTGCCAAGAATTTCTGGACTAACTCTTCAAATGTCCTAATGCCACCTAGTAATCTGGAAAACCATGATGTGGTTGTTCCTCCCAAGCTTTGGGGAAAAAGGCGCATTAGGTATGTATCCTCGTATGCCACTTCGAGGCAAGCTGAATGGAATTATCTAACATGATCACGAGGATCTCCTTTTCCTCTATACTTTTCAAACTTGGGTGTTTCAAACCCTCGCGGAAAAGGTGGCATATGAAGATTCCTATCAAAGGGATAGGGACAAATGTCATTGAGTGAAAATTGATTGGTTTTTACACCACTATGAAGTTGTTGGGCGAGATTTTCAACTTGTTACTGCAACATGTCTATTTCATTTGGAGGAGGAGGAGGTGGGGGATTACCTTGATGAAAGTTGTATCTAATGTGTTCTCGACCTCTTTCATCCTTATTACGACTTTGGCATTCTGATGCTTGTCTTAGTTGTGCAACATCAAAGTAAGAGGGTAGTTTAGCCCCTTCTTGAGCAAGTCTTAAAAAGTGAGGATCAACATTACTCTTGAGTATCTCATCAAAAATTCTATTGAAGAGAGGGTTGTGTTGTGCCTTTTCTATTGCCGCGAGAGTAGGAGTGCCTAGATTTTCATCATTTACATTTCCTCCAAGGGCTTCTTGGAACTCATTGATATTTTCTTCCTCTTCCTCTTCAATTTCTTGTTGTCTAGATCGTGATCTGGTATGAGCCATTTTGTTTATAAGTTTCTGTTGAAGTTGGGTGAAAATGATGATGAGTTGTGTATGAAATGAGAGATTTATGGTTGGTGTGGTGTGTTGCATATGGATCTCTAGCACTTAAAGGTAGATGTGACCAAAGTTTTCTTCTTGATTTTGCTTGTTGTTTTTGATAAGATTTGATGTGATAAGGTTTAGAGGAATCTGAGATGTGTTACAGACTCAACTACCTAGTAATGAGAGGATTCACTCATAGACTAGTTTTAACCTGCGTAGAAATGTCTCTTAGGACAAGTTTATCATAGATGTAGAGACACTCTAAAAAGTGATGTTTTGTGTTTGATTCAAGCAATATTAGAATAGAACTTAGGACAAAAACCTTTGGGTGTGTTGAGAGTTGGAATGGAATTGATGAGATATGGATATGATAATTGATGAAATGTTTAACTTCAATAAAAACTTTGTGTCACATATGGGACAAATTCTTCCTCTTCTCTTTTGGGAGTTGGTGGTTCTTCCCGAGCTACGTTATATGTGATGCAAATGTCTAGAAAGAAGTCAAGATTGATCTTGCCTGCTTTGTTTTTGTGATAACTCAAAGCTCGATATTGTGTAAAAGCTCAGCGGTTTAATGACTCTAGATCAAATTCGTTTGATTTCCCTTGAAGATAAAGATGCACGTGACGTAAGAAGGCTCTATGAGAGACAAAGATTTGTCTATTAAGATAGAATAATTTCCTCCTTTTGATAAGAGTCTTTGAGCTCAATGGTCTTTTCTTCAAGTTGATGTGTTGATGAAGATTCTTCTTTCTCAAAATGTGAAGAATGGTCATATAGTTTGATACTCTTATTGTTGTTCTTTGTTTTTGATCTTTTGTTGGTGTTTGGAAATGTTTATGTTGGATGAATACTTTTTCTTGGAATTTGATTTTTTATTCTTTCTTTGACAAGAAAACAAAGCAAGCACACAAACGTAAGAATGTTGCCTCAAAAGGCACAAATAAGTATGGGTCTAGATCAACCCAATCCTTGGATGTTTTATGACCCTTTTCCTTTAAGTGTATTTTTAGGTGTGTTTCCAAAGCCTGAAGTCGGCTCAATTTGCATTGGTCTTGACTCAAAAACAAAAACACTTCAAAACACTTTTTATCCCTAAGGTCAAATGGCTAGTTGCGATAAATTGAGCCCACATCTTGATATTTCTTCGACTTTGGTACTACATACCTTATGAATCCCGCCGTGGAAGGTAAGGATGCATTATACTAAGTCTTGCACGAGCATAACAAATGGATGATCCCTATGATGGGAGAGTCATCACTTTCATCAAGCCACAAGTGACTTTTCAAAAAGCTATGTTTCTACTAAAGAAAATATGTATGGTGAGTATCTTGGGAGCAAAACCATCTATGCTCTTGCACTGAATTGTATCACAAATATCCTCAATCAATAGAACGCATGGGCTACTACTTAAAGGTGTTTAATAATGTTCGATGTTTTTGGACATAAGTTCATTCTGCAATGACTCACTTAAGAGCCTTGTAACTTGTGGTGGGGCCCATTTGTCCTTTCGCCAAGTTACACTGTAGGAACAACTATACCCAAGGCTACAGCTTTCGCTCTCACCTGATTTCTATAGCGGCTCGAAGGATTTACCGTGTGAGGTCGTTCCCAAAAGTGATGTGTCTCTTGGCAGACCTCTCTTAAAAAGATAAAACTTGAGTGTTACTAACACTTTTCTCTTGCACCTAGGACCACGAAAGCCAAGGGAGAGGATAGTGTGTGTTAGAAGTAGGACCACTCGACAAAATTTTTTGCACAAGTGTGCCAAACACAAAATACACTTGTTCTTTTTAACTTGTCATTGCAATGATGTTTTATCTATTTGGAGATGTTGCTTCAACAACCATGATGTTCTTTTTAACTTCCAAAGCAATGTGTTTGAGTAAACTAGAATTTGAAATCCTTGTCAATTGAAAGTGAAACATGTATGCATGAAGTAAATCATTTTGCAAAATAAGATAAGTTGATTGTTCTTTTTAGTTGCCCAAAAGTGGAAGTGTGAATTGTGAATTCTTAGTTTGATGCAAGAAATAAAATTTTGTCTTGTTGATTTTAAGCACCAAAAGGAAAATGAATCCTAATCTTGCCAAAAAAAAAGCAAATTTTGTTTGGCTTGGAGTTTTTGTGGTTCTTTTTAACTTTGAACAAGTGTGGTTCTTTTTAGAGCTCCAAATGAAAAGATATGGTGAATTTTAAAACCCAAATCAAAGTGTAGTTTATTTTTAACCAAAAAAAAAGAAAGTGATTTTATTTTATCCCAACTTGAAAGACAAAGTTAGCAATAAAAACAAATTTACTTCCTAAGCTAAAAATCACTAAAAATTCTTATTGTAGGGCTTAGTCAAAACCTGCACAAAAGAGAATAAGTTAGAAAAATGTGCATGTCTGAGGGGCTTCCACAAGCCTAATATTTTTGGTTTTTTGGTTACAAGGAAAAAAATTTACAATGTTCTGTTACAATAGCGCTATTCTGTGTGCAAACAAAAGCGCTACTTAACACAAACGCGCTAAAAGGAAGACAAAAGCGCTAAAGTAGGATATTTGTGCAGTAGGTCAAAAGCACTAAAACCTAAACAACAACGCTAATTAAAAGACAACAACGCTAGAATATATGCAAAAATGCTAAACTTTGGACAATAGCGCTATTGTATAAACAAAAGCGCTAAATTACTAAATGATAATAGTGCTGGAACACGAACAAAAGCGCAGAAGCGCGACTTGTGTGTCAAGCTAAACAGTCAAACAAGTTAGTTTTGTTAAAAGAAATATTGTTGGGTGCTTGATTCACGTCGGGTTCACCAAATGATGCTCTACAAAATGGACATGTGTTAGAGTAAAAGCCCGTGGTCGTATAACACACAAAAACACAACAAACTGTTAGTGTTAATCAACCAAAAACTAATCTAAGCAGGCATATCAAAAGAGACACTAAAAACATGCTAGAATATTTAACCATAGAAACAAATATCACAAGGCATCTCCAAATGCCTTCTAACATGTTCTTAACTCCTTCTCCCTTGTTCCTCTCCTCTCCAAGTTCCAAACTAGTGTAGCTCTCAACAACTTTTTGCACTATGGATGCTTATGGAGGTTCAAGATTGTAGATGATTACTCCAAATGCTATGCAAATGTGAATAAAAGCTAATATTAGATGCTATGGTGCTAAAATGATTTATTTTAGGCCAAAATAACAAGATATTAATGATTTATGCTAAATGCTCTCTAAAATTCTCTATAACTTAGATGCATACTAGTTTTCAGGATCTGGATTATGAAGAAATGGGCTCTATTTATAGGAAAAATGGAGCAATGGATGGTTGAGATTGAGTAATCTCAACAAGGGTCAGGATTGAATGATATTCAATCCATGTGAGTACTTTCAACCCAATCCCAGGATGACAAGTGTCCATATGAGATAGGTTGAGAGGAGAGGGAATAAACATTAAATGTTTGACATGACCTGAGAGTTAACTTGGGAGTTAAGGTCAAGGTTAGGTTGAATGAATAACTTCTTTATTCAAAGAATAAAGCTTTTATCCAATGGATAAACTCTTGTGCAAAGGCAAAAGGGATAACCATGGTCAAAGCAATAAATGTTTGAGGAGACACATGAGTGCAAGTTGAATTAACCATAAATGGTTATGTAAGAGCCATTAATGGTCCTGTAAGAACCATTAGTGGTTTTGGAAGACTTTAGAGGTTAGATTGTTGAACACACAAAGCATTAAATGTTTTTCAAAGACTTTGAAGTCTTTGAAAAGTGACTCCAAGTTGCTTAGGAATGTGACAATAATTAGGGGATGAATTAGGTTAATTGGGAAGGGTTTTGAAGAATCTAGAAGGGGGTTTAGGAGTGCAAGTGGATTTGGTGGGTGAGGGAAAATAGGATTTTAATTAAAATAAAATTAATTTATTTCAACTTGTGGTTGCAAGTTGCATTTGTAGAAAAATGCAAGTGGGGGGGAATAAATGATTTAAATAAATATTTTATTTAATTTATTTAAAAGAGGAAAAGGGGATTAAATGAAATAAATAAGATTTATTCATTTAATTGATTGTGAATTTGGTTTAATGAATTAATTAAAATAAATTGAATAATTTATTTAATTAATAGGAGAATATTTTGAAGATGAATTAATTAAATATTAATTTAATTAACTGATGGCTAGTGGGTTTTTAATCAAATAAATAGCAAATATTCAATTTAATTAAACTGGACAGATTTATGTGACTACATTACTTTTTAGTGATTGAAGTTAAAAAATCAAATTAGTCTTGGTCGTTTCCTTTATAAAAGTGTGACATGACTCTTCTAGATCCATCATTCAATGGAGTAACACCTAATGTTATAAACAAGCCTTTTTCTCTCGTCCCATGTGCCTTCTATCATTTAGGTGGAAATGGATTGATCATGAGAGATCTTCAAATTATTAGGGATTCCTTTCACTTTTCAAGCTTGTCCTCCTCTGCCTTGGTGGTATGTTGTGGACATAGTGGAGAAGAAATTATCTTTTTGACCAAAATAATTCTCTCTCTAGTTGGTAAGTCCCATATATTTCTCTAGTGTTTTAGACATTGATTGTGTTTATACTCCTCTTGTTGATTTCCTTCTAAGGCTTCTTATCACAAGATGGAGAAACTCCTACATGACTTTTTGTGGTTTAGCTCTAACCAAAACAAGGGATTCCATAGATAAGGAATTACACTTTGTAAATGATGTTTGGATATTTGATTCATAAATGAGGTGGATATTCCACTCCAAGTTCCTCAACAATGGAGTTCTAAATGCTATCTCCTCTCTACTCTCTACACATCTTCAAGAACACTATGAAGTGAAAATTTAACCACTAATAACAATCCAATTTTAATTAGAATATGCAAACATCAAAATAAATGTGAAAAATACATAAACACGTAAAATCCCATACTAATGATTGTATAAATGAACATTTCCCTAGAGAAACCCAAAAGGTGAAAACTTCAATAAGAGTGAATTTGAAATCTGTGTTCCACTATATATATAAATCAATTTTACAATATTGTAGATAGCAACAAGCCAAAACCAAGATTTCAACATGGATTCAACCTTAAAGAACTTTCAATAATGTAATATATCTTCAAAACATTGTCCCATTGTGTCTAAACCCTACAAATTGAGTAAAATATGAATATAACAAAACAACCGACCCTTGACCTATGTAAAAAAAAAGTGTATTGATCCCCCATGACTATGGTGATGCAAAAAATGCTTCTTGATTCTTGGAAGTAGAAATGAATTGACAAAACCCTTCACATTCCATTCTATGACTTTATTGTGTTGAATTTGTGGCATTTTCTAGGGACATCTATGTTTTCATCGTGATCATCATGAATTCACCATGGTCAATGATGCTTTCAAATCCCATGGAAAGCAATAGATTGAAAAAGTTTAAAAACAACTATGTTCTAATGTTTATAAACTTATCCTTTATTTTCCCTAGGATTCTCTAGATAATCCCTTGTCCATAATTGATCGCTACAAAATCTTCTTAACCTCTTAAAATAATCAAACATGATATCCATATGAAGAAAACTCTTGAAACATTTATCTTTGACTATGTCATGTACAAACAATCATTTTATTGTGAACTTTATCTACTTTCGCTAATCATGCTTAACCTTTTGTCCTCAAAAGCTCAAGGACCCTATTGGGACTTAATATAACAATGCCAGTTTTTTCTTTAGTTCTAGCTCCTTTGTGATATTAGACTTTATTTTCCCCATCACATATAACTAATCTCAATTTTTTTTTATGGATATCTATTTTATAGGTTTTTCTAAGTGTCATTCTCCCTCATCTCCATTGTGCTGGAAGTTGTAAAAGTTCCAAAAATTCTAAGTGCGGAGGTTTCTTTGTTCAAACTACAAAGAGTATAATTTTAGAGTTTCAAAGTTTCCCATCTTGGTATACCTTTTCCATGAACCTTGTTCTTTCCCTTATCTTTGTAAATTTTTTGGAGATTCTCTTATCAACATGTTTTTCTTCAAACCCTTGCACTCTTATTCTTTACACTAATTTACCTTTTGAAGTCGCAGTGTTTGTCATCTTCCTATATGTACTGATTATGACATGAGGTTTTTATTTTCATTGATCCCTAACTCTCAATCATTTTCACTATGTTATTTTTTGAAGTCATAGTTTTGGTCATCCATTTAACCACGTTCTTTATGATATTGATTGTATAGTATTTTTATCCTTTACTTTTAAAGTTTCCATTTATATACATTTTTAGAGTTAAAGATTCAAGAATAGTTGTAACATGGTACTTTTGGCATGACTCCTTATCCTAGAATTTCTACACTATGTTATCTTAGTAGGTCCACAATTTTAGACCTACTCTAATTTGTATGCCTCGTGGGATTAATTCCTTAGTATGTCCAAGGGGTTGAGTTTAATTGTTTGAATCATTAAGTTCTCATTGTGGACACCCGAGTTCAAATTTCAAAAGGACATATAATATGAATTTCTAAGTTGTTCTTCTTGATCTTCCATAGTTGGTTTCTAGTGTGGAATTGGTTTTTAATTAAGTGGATTTCTAAGTTGTGGCTATTGGTTTTGTATGTGTTGTTTTTAGTGTGATTTCTTGAAAGGACCTAGTATAGTCTCATTCGTGTGCTCACAAGACCTTGTACTAGTCTCATGTTGATGAACAAAATATTTGTAATTGATTATCAATACAAATAAAAAATCCTCAGTATTCATGATCACTAACTCTTGATATTTTCTATCATGTGTCCTTTTGGAGTTGATGATCTGGAAATACCTTTATTTTATTTCTTTAGGTATTACATATGGAGTACTGCCAATTATCGATCCCCCAACAAGTGGGCCTTTTTTCACTTTTCACATAATTCAAAATTTATAAAACTACTTGAAGTTTTGACAAATAAAGTAGTTGAGGTTTTCAAGGTTTTTGAACTAAGCTAAAAATGCTAACAAGGTTCTCTTTGAGCCCAAAGTGTGGACTAAATACTAACAGTCAAAAATTTTAGTGAGTTTACAAGTCCATGAACTCATCAACTTTCCAATAAGGTATTGATTGTGTTATCCCTAATCCCTAACTCATGATATTTTCCTTCATAGATTTTTTCAAAGTTGGTGATGCAAGGATATTTTGATTTTTTTCTCTCTAGCATGGGTTGAGATATACTCAAACCCTGAAACCCTATAACTCTGATATTTTCTACAATTAACTCCCATATACCTCCTTGCATAATTTAGGTCACTATTAATGACCAAATTTGATGTTGAAACTACTCCAAGAGGATTATCCTACCTAGAGATACTTGTTCATCTCAAGGGCATATATTCATATGTACTTTCAACAATGGAAGATGAAAAGGGACATGCTACTATTAATGTGATGCTAGATTATTTAATATCAATGGTTTCCATATAAGCTCAAAGCCACTATTTCATCAAATTTTGTGTGATCTCAACTTGTTCAACATGCAACATTAATGGAATCCACCTCTAAGTTTATTTCCCATGAGGATTCAAGCAATTGAATAAATTTATATAAGTATGAGGTCATTCGACATATTAAATATTGGTCATTTCTCCATTTCCACATGACTATAATGTTGAGAAAGATCTAGGGTTTAAATTAAGTTACATGTCTAACCACCATTATAACAACTAATTTTTTAAATGATCAAGAGGTTTTGTATCAAATATTTGTAATAATTTTTTTCCTTGGACAATTACGAATTTTCAGAAAAACTTCTAACAAATGAAATGTGATAGGATCTTCTTAGCTAAAGATTTTCTCTCACTGCATTTACTGTTGTGAATGTAATACTCATTTGATAAGTGTTGCAACACTTTAATACATTAGAAAAGTTATTTGTAATGTTCTTTCCAATAACATGTTATGAACTTATTATAAAAGTGAATATCCATCTCCGAATGTCTGTCTAGTTGTCTATCTGGCATTCGTGGTTTACATATATATTTCTAAATTTTTTGAGAGGGATTATTAAGCATATTCAATTATTAAATAACTTCTTTTCTATAATTTCTATGTTTCATGTTTTCAAGTAACTACGAATTTGTAACCTAATATAAGGCATTGAGCTTGGAAGTGTTTGACTCTTCATGCACTTAAAATTAATAGTATCTTTAATTAGTAGTTTAGGAGTAGGAAGTAAAATTTATGCATATCATGGCTCAACATTTTAACCAAGGAAACATCTCCAATGAGTCTCAAAGGATTTCACCTTAAGATAATCAGGTCTTGCATGCCCATGTATCTTGCAGTCATATGGTGATGTATTTATCAGTTTAATAGAGGCCATATGTACAACAGATCAATCCTCAATCTAGTGAGTTTTTTGAGGCCAATTATACATTGGATACTACTACAAGATTATATTTTTTTTTTTATCTTTGGTGGCAACTATAAATCTTGTTAGATATTTCCTCTAGGAACATCTTCTTGGATCTAGTTGACCCCAAAGTGAAGAAGAGATTATCTACTCTTAGAAATTGTCATGTCAATGCTCATGCTTACTTGGTGAGTTGATCCATCCATCTTTAAGAATGACTAATCCCTAGACTTGAAGTGGATTTATCCCTCTAGAAGTTGTACTAGTTATTTGTAGACCCAACATACCTCTTAGGTGAGGGAACTCCTTCCCCACATCCTCCTTTGTATACCATTTTTTTTTACTTAGGGTTTTTCCCCTTCAAAATAATAACCCACCTTATGAACCTCTAAATAACTTTTACTTTATTTCCTTTAGAGAACCACATCCTTCTCTAATTCTTCTAATACCTCTATATAAATATCCTCAACTTCATGTAACAACACAGTTTCCTTGTCATCCATTACAAAGGGCTCAAACAAATGTAAGTTTTTAATATTTA
Source organism: Cryptomeria japonica (assembly GCF_030272615.1). Taxonomy (NCBI): domain Eukaryota; kingdom Viridiplantae; phylum Streptophyta; class Pinopsida; order Cupressales; family Cupressaceae; genus Cryptomeria; species Cryptomeria japonica. The sequence continues at coordinate 128,211,394 of NC_081413.1, read as the reverse complement.
GTGGAGAAAATATTTTCATGTGGCAAAAAATGAAAATAAAAAATATTTGTTCCTATATCCTTCAAAATGAGAAATGGACTATACCTTGAGTCTTTCAACTTCCCTGCTTGTTCTTGGAGTCTTTCTTTCCCAAGTAAAACTACACCTTGTCACCTATATTAAACTTGTGTTTGAAACACGATGTTGGCCATGTCTCTTCTCATACTTGTTTCTTATGTACTTACAATATAATTTATTTAAATGTGTTTGATTAATTTTTCAACCCTTTGTAGCTCCAATTTCTCATCTTCGTCTCTCTGTGATTACATAACATCTAGAGGCAAGAGCTAAGTAACTAAAACACATCTCTAAATAGAAATAAGTTTGTAGAATTTTGTATAGACCTATTATAGTAGTGTCGAATGGAATAAAAAATATCATCTCATATTCTTGATTTATATAACCTCTAATCAATTATATAAAAACCTTATTAACAAACTTGGTTTTATTTATTTTTACGAATGGAAAGAGATGAACTTTTTGAACTAGGTATCCTTATTTTTCCCCACCGTACACCAAAAATTTCATAGAAATATTGAGTTTCTATCTAATATAATTCTTTTTTTGGAAATCATGATTAACTTAAACATGTACAAAGAATATCTCAATTTCCTCCCTACATAAGAGTGTTTTCTTGCATATCTTGCTAAAATGAATAAGAACTACAAAATTACAAACATGCCTTTTATTCAACATAGGAAAACCTCCTATAGTTTCGATATAAATACTCTCTCAAATGAAAAGGAATGGGTGATGCATAGTACAACTCAACCTTGTAGTTATTTGGTATTCTTAAATGACACAACTTGCAACTCCTAACAAAGTTTGAGATGTCCACTTACATGTATATGACTAGAACACTTATTTTTCAAGGTTTACAATGGTATTAAAAAAAATTATCGAAGAAGAGGGATTATTTTGGATGGCTCCACACCAACATAGATAACAAATGGGACCTCCTTCCCTTCAAAATATTCCACTTAGAAGCCACTTAATCAAATTTATTCAACCTAGAAGTCACAATGGAAATAGAAGAGCCACCACTTGGAATTCCAACGTTACATGTCACTTCAAAGATTTGAACATGAATATCTATCTTGAGAACCTTATGGCCTTTTATTTAATTAAAAAACCTACTAATGACACAACTTTGTACTTTTACCCATTAGAGACTCTAAAAGTTCCCACCACCTTAGAAGTATGAGACTTATTCAAGAACAAAAATCTTGTTTCCTTGGGTATAGACAAATTTCTTAGTTTGAAGAGGAAATAATATTTAAAATAAAAATTAGATTTAAGATAAAAAAAAATGTTAATTGTTTTGTTTGCATGAATAACTCTCCAAAGTTTTCATTTTTCTCATATTCGCTCACATAGAGTTCTTTTATACTATGTAAGAACTCAACCCTTAAGTTTAGGGTTTTGGTAGAACCACATGCTTCTCTTGTGGATGGGAAATTAGGGTTCTCAAAAAATTATCATAGAATCAAGAAATATTTATTGTCCAAAAATGAATATTAGAAAGCATGGCATGCCAAAATAATAAAGGTGAGACAATCAAGACTCTATATCTTCTCAACCCTCATTTATTGCAAGAAATTTTTTGGAAGAGATATCCATGGATTTCATTAAAGGTTTTCCCTAGTTTGAAGGAAAAAATTTCATCATGTTTGTTATGGATCAACTCACCAAAAGTAATGGCAGCATCTTGACCAGGTCGAGAGCTTGAAGCAGATCCAGAAGAATACTTAAGACCAGTAGACGTAGTGGCATATCTGGTTCAATTATTTATTAGATGACCCGACCTGACTTCTTAATTAATAAGCCTTCTATAATAAGGAACCCTATGATCTATGGGTTGGATGGGGATTGTAGTTAGACTACCCATGCACCCAACCCCTATATCAGCGTGGGGGGGGGGCTACTATTTTAAGGGGTCGTGGTGGGCCTATGACCCCCACCCATCCCCACACATGGAGGATAGAATATGCACATTTTTGTGCTTTTTCATGCATGTTTGTAACAAATACTATAGAAACAACTTTTATGGATATAATTTAAAAGCTACATGGGGATTCCAACATCATAGAAAGTTATTGTGATCCTATATTCACAAGAAAATTTTGAACTTACTCTATGTTTAGACACTCAAGTTGCTCACAACTTTTCATATCACCCCTAACTAGATGAACATAGCGAGTTGTTTAACAAGTGCTCGAAGAGATATCCTTGATGTTTTGTTTTGAATTAACAAGAGAGATGGATGTAATGGTTGTCATCTTATAATGTTTCCATAACACTTATTTCCACACCATCTAAAATTTATCCATTTTTGGCACTATATGGATATCATCCACCATCTATCACCTCTTCATTGTAGCTACACTCAAAGGTTAGAGAAATTAAAGAATGCATTCAACAAAAATAAAAGGTACTCGCTAGCATTAGGGAGAACTTGTCAATGAAATAGAAATAAATAAAGAAACAAGTTGATCAACATCATGGTGAAAGAAATCTTGATGTAGGAGATTCAATGTTTGTGCAATAATGGATATATCAAAAAATGTCACTAAAACAACAAAATAAAGATAGTGAACTTGCATGCAAGTACTATTGCCCTTAAAAGGTTTTGCAGAGTATTGGTAATGTGGCATACGAAAAGGAGTTACCTAAATAAACAAAAATACATATGGTAGATTCCATGTTACTACTTGAAGAAGGTTATTGGATAGAGAATTTCAACCCAAATTAAGTTACCAAATCTTAATGGAGAGTGATTAATAATTTTGGAAGTTGCGGAAATCCTTAAAACATGCACTAAGATGTTGCAAATCAGGGTTCTCATAGAGTATTTGATCAAATTAAGGAATTGTCCAATTGAAGATGCTATGTTGAAAAATAAAGATTTTATGCAAAACCATCCACAACTAATTTTCATTTAGGACAATGCTTATTGAAGAGAAGGAATTTTAATCCCTTAATCCATTTTATTATGTTAGGATATGCATAGTTGACTTGTGGATAACATAACCCTTTATTAAGTTATGTGATTATTTGTATGTATTATATCAGTAGTTAGGATAGGGTGGCATCCAAGGCATCAATGTTTTTTATATAGGAGGTATTGATGAATATTTTATCATGGTGTTTTGAATTCCATGCGTGTTGAAGATTTTTAGAAGTTTGTCCCCTTGAAGTGACCTATTACTACTAGGCGTATGTATGTATTCCTATTATATTTTTGAGTCATTGTTACTGCATTTTTCTATTGTGAAAGTTTTTTTTATTACAAATAGTCACCACAAGTAAGGTATTTATAAATCATATCACCAAATATGCACACAAATTGGGATACAAATAGAATGATAATGGGAAAAATGATCCATGTTATTATTTGTTGGCCCCATCTTAGGCTCCTAAGCATATTTTAACACAAATGAATACTATTAAAATATATAATGGAGTAAAAAATAGAAAAATGACTATGCATTCTACTTAATATAGTTGACATTTGTATATGTGAGTGAGATAAAATATTTTAACTATCCAGCATACTCATTAATGAATGGTAATTTGTAATGATGACAAAAGGTGACAAAAACCATAGGTTGTGGATATAACTATTCCAAGTGTGAAAAAACCTTTACTAGATCTAATATAAATACATATTTAGGGTTTTCCTTCAAGACTATAACTTTTTATGATGCAAGAATTGTAATGCTAGTTGTGAAAGCTAGAGATTTGTGCATTGATATTTAGAATCATTAAATAGATTCATGAAAAACCAAACACTAGTTGATAATTATGTCTTCTTATGTCCGCTATGCATATAAAATTAGATACTTTTCATTTAGATCTTGTGGTTAAATGTGTGATATCAAAGATGTGCACCATTGACATTGTTAATTAAAGCAAATATATCTTGAGTTATTTTAATTACATAATTTGCAAGTAGATGTATAGGTCCACATAGTTCATAAATAAAAATGATAACATCGTTATTTTGTATATCTCACATATTTATGTAAAAAAATATCTTAATAGTCTCTATCCATTTGCAATTGTACTCATATTCATCAAAATAGTTGCTCATTTTTATATATGTTGTGTATAAATTGATAATTACTGTAGGATCCTAAATTGTACTCACCTACAATTTTGTCCTCACCTAGGCCTCACTTTGGTGTTCTGGTTTTCAAGTCCTGATTGCAATGCTAATTCTACTCACACCCCCTATCTATCCTACATCCTCACTATCTTCCATGTTGTCCCCCCATTCTAGAGTCCTAATTTCTAAGACCAAGGTGTGGTATGCCCTAGTCCTAAATCAGGACTGGGGTGACCCACGCCTTGGTCCTAAATTAGGACCAAAGCGTACCACGCTTTGGGCCTCTTAATCAAGCCCTAAATTGGGGCCTTATAACTATCATCACAAATGAACATGAATTTGGATCCCGTGTCAGGTACTCTGAAAACTTAATTGAATTTTTCAGGCAGACAAGTATAAAAGGAGGTCTACCCCTCTCATTTGAAACCTAATAACTTCTAAGATCTCAATTACACTTTGGCGAAATTCAATCCAAGTGTGCAAGCAATTAGTCATTCATCAACCATTGGATCAGAAGTGAAGTCAAGTTCAAGAATTGAAGATGGCATTCATGATCAATGCTTTATGAAGACATCCTACATGAAACCCTAAAAGCCTTGTGTGAAGAAAAAAAACTTCATCAAGGTAAACATTATGATTTCCAACATTACATTTTAGATTCAAACTTTCCCTCCAAAGGAAAGTACTTTATTGTAGTCTTTCATTACATTTGTCAATTTGATTTCAAGGTTAATTCCAAAGTTGGGGTTTGACCTAAGGAAAACCCCTATTCCCAACATATTTCCCTTTCTTTATGTGTGCAAGAAATAGGTGCAGAATTGTACTCGAGAATTCCAATAGAGTTAACAGTGAGGAACAGGTTCAACTTTCGAAGGTGGAAAATTTGGAGGACTAGGGTGAATCTATACTACTTGGTCCAAAAAATCAGGTTGAGCTTCTGATAACAAGTTCTAGGCATCTCCTCTTGCCCATATCCAAGTTTTTGGCTTAGTGGTATATCTATAGCTTACTGTTTTTGTTATTTTACTTCAATAATTCATTGTTTTGCCCTAATTTCACAATTACATTAAAAATTCAACTAAGAAAGAGGATAAACAATACAAACTAGTTGAATCCAATAGAAATCTCAGACCTTTTCCCATTATGATTGATCCTAGATCTATTGGGTTCAACCCTCTTTCAATGTAATTTGGTTAATTGGGCTATTTAGTGGGTTAACTTAGTGAGACCCTAATTCCTATTTTTTCGTACATTACATTTTGGTGAACCCGACATCTTGCATGCATAATTCTGATTTATTGTCTCAGATTTGATTTTGTATGCATTGTAAAATTCAAGTATACACTCATTATTGTTATTTTCAATTGAATTTCAAAAATATAGAGGTTAAATTTACAAAAACCCTAATTTTATCCTAAAATTAACTTGTGGGTTGCATAATTTTTCAAGTGTATTTTTTGATCTGATTATTATGACATGTTATTATTCAAAATCATAATTCAAATTGTTTAATTAATTGGTTAATCAATTATTGTTACAAGGAATTGTATTGCTTAATCATAGTTTTTAATCTTTACATTCAAATTTCCCTCCTTTGTGCATGAGTTTTGTTACCACCAGTCCTACATACAATATTCATGTGAGAAGAAGTTATAGAATTAAGACTTCCCAAAGTTTAACCACTAAGGGTATGAAGCCTCAATTAGATCACTTGTTCCAAGAGAATGTTGATACTTCGTATAACCCAACAAGTGACATCATTTATCCTCATTCTCCTCATAATTCTCATGATGTGGATGAATCACTAACTAGGCTTACTATCTGTGATGGTGAAAAATTAGGGTTAAGGTTAAATTAAAATAATAAAACCACTAATTGATCTAATTAACCATTACATTAGGGAGGGGAGGAATCTAATAGATCTAGATTTTGATAAGAATTCAGGGCTCCTAGATGGGGCTCTATCCTCTCTTAATTGAATTGAATTGAATTATTGAAGATTAGGGCAAGATAGTGAATTGTTAAAGAAATTTGATAGAAATAGTAAGCTGCAAATGTCATACAGAGACACCAACCTGGATCTGAGGAAAATAAGATGTTTTAGATATGTTCCCAAAAGTTCGGCCTGATTTTTCGGGACCAAGTAGTATCAATTCACCATGATCCTCTAGATTTATCGTGGTCAAAAGTTGAACTTGTTTGTTTCTTCGAATCCTTTTGATCCTCTCGAATGCAACTTTGTACCTATTCCTGCACATAGTGAAAAGGGGGAAATTTTTGGGAATAGGGGTTTGCCTTAGGTCAAACCTTGGTTTTGGAATTGACCATGAAATTGTATTGAAAATGTAAATGAATTGCTGCAATAAAATACTTTTCTTTGGAGGGAAAGGTTGAAAATAAATGAAAAAATAATGATATAACTTTAATGAAGTTGTGTTTGTCTTCACAAGGAATTAGGGTTTCATGTAGATAGTCTTCATAAAACATAGAACATGAATGTCATCTCCAATGCTTGAATCTTGACTTCACTTTTGCTCCAATGCTTGATACAAGACTTATTTCTTTGTCACTTGAATGTAGGATCTTGATTTTGCTCACTTGAGTTGATTATGAATTCGAATTTGGTTAGAAGTGAGATGGGTAGATGTCCTTTTATACTTTCTTGTTGAAAATCTAATTAATTTTTGTACCTAAGCCGACACAAGATCTAATTTTCGGCACTCTAAATGTGATTGTTAAGAGGAGCAAATTTGGGCCCCTTTTGAAGATCCTAGAGTGTATACGCTTTGGTCTTAAGAGGCCCAAGGTGTGGGTGCCATGATCCTACACCCCAGTCTTGCAAGTCAAGGTTCTAGGCAAGATGGTCAAATTGCTGAAAATGTGAAGAGGTGACATGGATGAAAGGTGTGAGAAAAATCAGTGCTTCAATCAAGCCTTAGAGGATGAAATGCCAAAGTGAGGCCTAGTAAGGACAAAATTTTAAGGGAGTACATTTTAGGATGCTATACTATTGACCAACTGGAGAAGATTGACAATGAATTTGAAAATATTCAACAATGGATGAGTCAACAATACCCGAAAAAGTGAGGCAAACCCTTTGCATGAAGGATTAAAAAGAATGGTGCAAAGTGATCAAAGTAGTGTTAATTTTTTGTGTAGCCTTGCTCATATTGTTGACACTAATATCATGTCGATCAAAATTTGTGCCGAAGTCTTGGGTTACTCTCAACCCACTAGTCAAGTCAATCATTCCATTCATATGCCTTCATCTTTGCCTACTGTGCCTATATTTACATCTTCTATCATGGATACTTCCACACAAAATTTTAATCCTACACATGTTAGTCATGGGGGCAATCCCATTAATCAATATTCTTACATACCTCCTTTCGCGAGTCTTCCATTTGTATCCCAATCATCTCTCCCATACCAACATACCATAATTTTCTACCTCCTTATTCTCAACCTACACCTAAATATAAAAATGTTACTCCTCCATTACAATCCAACATGTCCAATTTCATTCCATCCATTGAAGCAACCATCAATAACTTAACCAAAACTATTACATCTCTATGATAACAATTGGCTTCGATTACTCAATCTAAGTTCAATGTGCCCAAATTTTATGTAGCGAGCCCATTGTCCAATGACATTGTTTGTGAAGTTGCCCCTAAACATATGAAAGTCCCTCAATTGGAGTTGTATAATGGAAAAGGTGACACCTTGACTCATGTGAAGACATTTCAAACTTTGTGTAGTGATTTTTCTCATGACCAAATACTTATGGCTAAATTGTTTACTAGAACCTTTAGGGATAAAGCTTTGCAATGGTATTGTTCTTTGTCTCCTTATTCTATTAATTTATTTCAACAATTGGGTAATGCCTTCATTCAAAAATTCCAAAATAATATTGGTCCTAAAATCACTTTGACTAATTTTATTTACTATAAACAAGGAGTTAAAGAAAAAGTGATTGATTTCATTGGTAGATATAAACATTTGCATTCTCAAATTGCTTATCAAGTGCCTGATCCTGATGTTCAAATATTTTTTATTGATAATTTACAAAAATACATTAGAGATAAGATTCTATTTTCTAAGTTTACTTCCTTTATGCAATTGAGTGCAGTGCTTCATAATTATCTGCTTTAAGTGAGTTAATTTGAATAATCTCCTTCAATGGCTCTGGTTGATAAGAATGAGGGTTCTCAACAATCATTTGTGAAGTTTAAACTAAAAAAAGGTTACATCAAGATAAATAACAACATCAAAACTCAAAGTGGTAGCCACGACATCAGGTGTGGCCCCTTTATCCAAATACTTTAGAATAGAATTAACTCCTCTCTTCTGAGTCTTTGTATAGTATAATTCGAGGTTGATAAATACTAATGTGTTGAAACCTCCTCCCATCAAGCCAATTGACACTTATATACCATTTCCACCCTACCATGATCCCAAGCATTTTGTCAATGCCACCATTAATCTGACCATGATATTGAGAAATGTTATGCATTGAGGATAAAAATTCAAGATTTTATTGATAATAATACTATATCCATAGCTAGTGTAAATGACAAGGGAAACAAGTATGTAGCTCCTCCTACTCATAACCTCCAAATCTTCATCAATCCTTTGCCTTCTCAGTCTACTAATGTTGTTGAGTCTAAGTCTTGCCTTTTTCTCCCGATGTCCTTGGTATGGATTCTAACAATATTGTGAATCTTATTGATAAACCTACATCTCTTGAAGATTTATGCATTACTTTTGATCCTAGTGAGGCTATTGTTGCACCTGGTGGCCCATTGTATATCACTACAAATATCAAAGATAAACTCTCACGATGGGTTTTCATTGATCCAATGTTTATGGTGAATGTAATTACTGGAGAATATTTTTATATCTTACAATTGCATCAAGTAACATATGATAAATCTAATGTTATGGACAAGGTGTGTGATGGTTTCTCTTTCCCTACTATTGTTTCTATTACTCTCCCTATTGAGGTTGGTACTAAGTTCTTAGATGTCACCATTACTATTATTCCTACATCATATCGATTTCATGTGAAGTTGGGACATCCTTGTCTCTCTTCCATGAAGGCTATTCCTTCTACAATCCATAAATGTTGGAAATTCCCTCATAATGACACTATCATAATAATTAATCATATCCTTTACCAACCCACAACAAAGCATGGTAATTTCACCCTTGATTACTTTTGGCCTCAACAACTTGAACCTCTTAAGCCTCGAAGTGACATCCTTTTCTTATCTTATTAGAAGTTTAAATGGAGTTGATTGTGTCCTTGAGTAAGCCTAGAGATCCTATACTTATGGATATTAATCCTCCCCATTATGGACCTAGTATTCTTCCTACTTCTTGTATTCCTTCTATAAATGCCATAGTCTCACTTATCTTACAAAGGAAAGTGCTTGGCATCTTGTGTGTCTCAACCTAGTGGGATTTCTCCCATTCCTCCTCCTTTAAGAGAAGAAAAGAAACCTATGTCCATTAATCCTCAACCATCACAAGTCTCGACTAAAACTAAAAGGAACTATTATGTGAGAGAATGTTGATGAATACATCATGCCAAGGCTCATGACGTTGATTCCCAAACCATTTCCTCCCCAAAGAAACCAAATCTTGACTTAATCCCATTTGTCCAACCTTCGCCTAATCCTAGGGAGGAAGTTCAACCTAAATCACCAAGATTAAAAAAGCTTAAGATAAATGATGGTTCATACTCTTTTCACATTAAAAGCCCTATTTTTATTAATCTACAAGATGATATGGATGATGATGTTGTTCATGCTAACAATGTTGATTCTAATGATTTTGATGATATGTATGAACTTATTGATGTTAATAATGATTTTTCACATTTTTCAAAAGTATTAACCCTATCTCCTAGTGAAAAACAAAGTGACTCCTCATTAGAGCATGGTCCTTGTTTGGAACTTGCAGTAGCTCCATCTTCCATACTTGAAGTGGCTCCTCTTGAATCTTGTCCACCTTCCCTAAATGATGTTCAACAAGATTGGGAGGCAGATGATTTTCTTGGCTAGCTTCACTCGTGTTGTAGATCCTCTCTTGTATGTTTTCTTGTTCATAATGTGTTTCCCCTATGATGTGTTGCTTGATACATTTTTGTGTTATGTTAGGTTCTCTTTGGATGACCCTTGTTACTCTATTAGTACAAGGTAATAAAAAGGTCAAATTTGTTGTGACATTCTTCTATTTGTATCTCTATTCTTCTATATGTTATCCCTTGTGTTGTCTACTTGGGGAGGATGCAAAGTATTGAGATCTCTTTTGATCTCTTCCATGTTGACTCAAAAAGATACATATTCTCTTCTTCCATTGTGTTTGTAGCTCCACTACCTTTGGTGAATGAGATCATTTCAATATAAATATTATTGATATACATCATTTATCATAAGAGCATACTAACCCCAGAGTTAGTGGATCCCTTATGTTCTTTTTCATATACGTTTTGTGACCATTATCCTTTGATTTGTCCTTTCTTGGGGGCATCTCATTGTGGTAACGTGCTTGTCTTTTGGATGCATGCTACCTTAAAGCAATTTCTCCTGATAAGGTGCATGCAATTGCTTTAACATGGGGGCATACACTTTGCTCAATTTTATACTTTATTTACACACCGTGACATGTTTTTGATACTCAAGTTACCTTGCAAACTAAGCCTTTTGCTTTGTAATTTGGCATTTTTCTTTTGCATGACTCATAGTAAGAAAATCTTACTAGGCTAGTGCAGTCATATTCTCTCTCCTCTCCTTTCTTATGTTGTATCTTGATATTAGAGTAGTAAGATCCTAAAGTCCCCAGGGGCTTAGTGTGTCTTGTCTCTTTGATATCTTGGTGAAATTTTTTCAATGAAACTTTGTACTTTACTATGAGTATGCTTAGTCTCATACTCTAGCTAAAGTTGGGGCTAAATGTGGCATCTTAAATTGTACTCGCCTACAGTTTTGTCCTCACCAAATGGGGAAGCTTTAGGGATAGGTGTCCTCAATTCTATGCCAATGGGCTATCATACGATGGAGTAAAAAACAAAAATATTTCTAAACAACAAATATGTGCCCTTTTTGTTGATCCCAAAACTGGTCAGTCATTACCTCTTAATGCAAAAAGGTTTCCCATACATTGGTGTACCAATGCATAGATGAAGAATCTTTTTTGGCAGAGGTGATGGATGGTCTTTGATGATCCACCTTGTAATAATTATGAGGTGCCATTATATTTTTTGAGAAAAATATATTGTGAGTTTGTGCTCAATGTGCTGCCAAACTATTTTGACATGAGAGAGTTTCATGGTAGAGGTGGTGTCTCTACCCAAGATAGACCTGGAGCCCGTAGGCAATTAACCGCAGAGAGTCGCCGCCCCCTAACACCCAAACCCAAGGTGCATTAGGCCGTCCCTTTAGAGCTAAAAGAGTCGATGGAGCTATAGACTCTTCAGGCAGGCACAACATTGATTGGTGCCATCATCCAGCATGGGACGTCATTAGCACACCCTATTGTATTGGATGATAAGCCGTTAGAGGGCGACAAAGAGCCCATCGAGCATATGTGGGTCAATTGCTCGGGGATATGCTTGGGGATAGATGATGCAGCCGGTGCAGATGGATATTCATATCATCTGTGCAAGATTTGCAGTTGTAGATGTCAGGCTCACATGGTTGAGGATGTCGCGCTGACAGATGAGTTGATGGACATGGTGTTTGCCCATGAGCCATAGACACAGGTGTGTTGATTTGAATTCATAACATTTTATTTATTAGTCACTTTAAATTTGTAATTACATAAATGAATTTTTATTTATACATCGATTTAAATTGAGACAAATAATATGCATTTCAGGATGCAACAATAGTATCCCATACACCTCCCCTAGTTACTATAGTTGCAACTTCGATGCCTGAGGTATAAATTTTGTAACTTGTTAAAATAGAATAGTACACTTTGAATTCAAAAAAATACAAGATATACTAAGTATCTTTAATGCTTGGTCCAATTTTTGGTTTGTAGGTGTTGACAGGGGACGAAATGTCCTAGATTGATGACATCACGCTCTCAGCGATCGATTTTGGCCTACAAGGCTATACGGTATCATATTTTGTACAACTCTTTTTATGTATTGTTTTGATGGAATATTCAAGTCATTTCATTTTATATTTTTAAAATTATGTTTAATTTATTATCTGTACTAATATCTCATGTTAATTTTGTGTTTTTAGGGTACCCCCTCTGCGTCTAGGGCTCATCCTAAGAAAAAGAATTCCTCGAAGATGCCAAACATGTGAAGAAGGTAATTGAACACATTTTTAGTTGTACAATTGTTTGAAAATGTTGAAATCAAGTATTAGTTGGGGTTTGTAGATTGATTAGTGTTTTTTTGTCTATTTTACATGTACAACGATCATTGAGCTTTGTGGATATGTTGAATGCACCTGATTCGCCCGCGGATCAAGAGAGGGCGGAGGTATGTATCTCTACTTTATTTTCTTGATTTCATGATTATATGCACGCGTACATGTGAACTTGTGATATATTATAATCTTATAATTTTTTCATACAGGAAATATCCATACCTATTTCGTCAATGGCGAACCCTCCTCCTTGCACTGGAGAAGCATCTCAGGATCCGGTACACTTTTGTTTGATATGTAAAATTAATTGTTTTTAACCTTCAATACTTATCATTATATTAATTGTATTTAATCTTTGTACATTTTTTGTATAGGTAATAGTGACAGTTTCTACATTGATGGTAAGCCATCCTCAGTCCATTAGAGAAGCATCTCAGGCATAGGTACGTCATTGTTCTCTATATTATAGCTTTTAAGTGTTTTTGATATATTTATGTTAGTACATTGTATTAATTGTACATTTAATCTATAGTAGACTCCTTTGCGCCACGACCATAACGTGGATCCATTTAAGTATGTCTTCAAGAAAACTCCTAAGAGTGACAAGGAGAGGAGAGCAAAGACGTTAGCTCCTGGATCAGCCGATGAGGTAATCTACATTTCAATTGCAAAGGAATTAAAGTTAAATGCATAGTTATGTTGTTAATTGTGAACTATTTTCTACAAAAGAATTCTAACTTGGCTTTTGAATTGTGGTTTTGGAGCCATCTACAGAGCCGCGTACTACACCGAAGAGGCTTGATTTTGATGATCCACCACAAGTTTAGGATCATATAGTGTTAGTTTTGGTCATAGAATGACCAATACGTGTAGATATATTCTACATTTTTATTGTATATCGATTTGGACATGGCATATGCCACATTTTTGTAATACTTGTATTGACTTGGTAGACATGCCTTTATATATATATATAAATATTGATATTTGATCCAATAAATGTGTAATGAGTTCATTATTTTGTATTCGTTGTATTTTGTGGTTGTCCTTTTATAAATTTAAATGAATATTTGCATATGTAATCAACAATATGAATATAAACAACAAAAATATATGATATAAAACATTGCAATCGTGGAATATGATTTGATTAAATTTCTAAAATGTTGAATTAACCCTACAAAAATCCTTGTATTCAGTTCATTATTGTGTATTCATTGTATTTGGTGGCTACCCTTTTATAAATTAAATGAATATTTGCATATGTAATTAACAATATGAATATAAACAACAAAAATCGACAATATGAATATAAACAACAATGTGTTTGGTGCGAGAGCACCCTCACGCTCGCAATGGTCAAATTTTGTTCGTCGTGTGCACAAACTGACATCATGAGCACATTCAGGTGAGTAGGTTTACACTAGGCATGCCCTTGTTATGCATCCCAAAGCACTAGAACGTCGAGAGTCATACCCTACCGATGCGATCGCTCAAGTGCCCTGAGTCCAAAAAATTGTCAAAATTTGACGGATTGTTTCTTCCAATCTAGGACACATACGGTCAATTTGTTTGATCCCGTGGGGTCGCGTGAGGCTCCTCTACAATGACCTATCTCAATTTTCAATGACTCTGAGCCATTTTCAATTAGTAGCATTTTTTCGCCTGCTCCAAAAATCATTAGTTGCTTGCAAGGAAAAGTTGCAAGATTGGCTAGAATTGATTCGGTTCGTCGTATGCACAAACCGACATCGCGAGCACATCCGGGTGGGAAGATTTATGCTAGGCATGCCCATATTGTGCATCCCAAAGCACCAAAACTTTGAGAGTCATACCCTACCGGTGCGATCTCTCAAGTGTCGTGAGTCCAAAAAATTATCAAAATTTCACAGACTGTTTCTTCCAATCCAGGACACATACGATCGATCTGTTTGATCTCGTGGGGTTGTGTGAGGCTCCTCTATAATGGCCTATCTTGGTTTTTGATGACTCTGAGCCATTTTCAGTCAGTAGCATTTTTTCGCTTGCTCCAAAAATCGTCAGTTGCTTGCAAGGAAAAGTTGCAAGATTGGCTAGAATTGATTCGGTTCGTCGTATGCACAAACCAATGTCGCGAGCGCATTCAGGTGGGTAAGTTTACACTAGGCATGCCCCTTTCTTGAATCCCAAAGCACCAGAACATCAAGAGTCATACCCTACCGGTGCGATCTCTCAAGTGCCCTGAGTCCAAAAAATTGTCAAAATTTGACGGACTATTTCTTCCAATCCAGGACACATACGGTCGATCTGTTTGATCTTGTGGGGTCAGGTGAGGCTCCTCTACAATGGGCTATCTCGGTTTTTGATGACTCAGAGCCATTTTCAATAAGTAGCATTTTTTCACTTGCTCCAAAAACCGTCAGTTGCTTGCAAGGAAAAGTTGCAAGATTGGCTAGAATTGATTCAATTCGTCGTATGCACAAACTGATGTCGCGAGCGATCCAGGTGGGCAGGTGTACACTAGGAATACCCCTGTCATGCATCCCAAAGCACCAGAACATCGAGAGTCATACCCTATTGGTGTGATCTCTCAAGTGCCGTGAGTCCAAAAAATTGTCAAAATTTGACGGATTGTTTATTCCAATGCAAGACACATACAATCAATCTGTTTGATCCCATGGGGTCACATGAGGCTCCTCTACAATGGCCTATCTTAGTTTTTGACGACTTGGAGCCATTTTCAATTAGTAGCATTTTTTCGCCTGCTCCAAAAACCGTTAATTGCTTGCAAGGAAAAGTTGCAAGATTGGCTAGAACTGATTTGGTTCGTCGTATGCACAAACCGACATCACGAGCACATCCGGGTGGGCAGGTTTATGCCAGGCATGCCCCTGTCGTGCATCCCAAAGAACCAAAACTTCAAGAGTCATACCCTACCGATGCAATGTAGAAGTTGCTTGACAACTTTTTTGACAATTTTTTTGACAACAATGACAAATTTTGCTCAAATTGTATCTAGTTTCAATCTATGACCCCCATGACCTGATAATGACTCAAATAATTATCCATGATTATACAAGAATCAAGAATGCTCATGATTGACCAGGGACGCATCACATATACTCAAAACATAGTCACAAAACATTGACACACAAAATAGTCACAAAACATCGTCACATATTATTAAAAAATTTGCCTCTAAATATGGTCAAATCAACTCTTGGCTATTTGATTATACAAAAAATTGTCTTACAAATCATCTCATGGGATTTTATAGAAAATTTGGCATTACAATATGTGTGATTCAACTCATTGCCATTTTAATATACAAATCATCTCATGGGCTTTTATACAAAATTTGGCATTACAATATGTGCGATTCAGCTCATCGCCATTTTAATATACAAATCATCTCATGGGCTTTTATACAAAATTTGGCATTACAATATGTGTGATTCAGCTCATCGCCATTTTAATATACAAATCATCTCATGGGCTTTTATAAAATATGTCTCGTATAAATTACCAGTGAACTTGAATTTGAACTCATAAATGAGTGCATGTTACTCGATCCTGCAACTGTACAACAATCTAGATAGTTTTCAATATTAGATTCAGTGATCAACCAAAAATATCTGCGAACCAATGACATACCTAGATTACCTGGACCCATCATAGACTTACACCATTGCACAATTGTTTCTGCATCTACCAACTTAGCACCACCTTCGTACTTCAATTCTTCCTTGGCTAGGGCTCTTTTCACACATGCTCCTGTACCATCGTGCTCTCCCTTACCATGTCCAGCCTCAGTGAAATTCCAAAAATGTTGTACACTGCTTGTCACATGCATCCTTGTCAACCAATAAAACATCCTTGCATTCTTGAATTGTGCAGTGCAATTATCTGACCATATTAAGTGTCGGTTGTATCATGTGTTCCTTTCCCTTAAACTATCATAGAAAAATTTAAAGCATCCTTGTACAAACTCTGGTGAATGAGTACAATCATCACTTATGTAGAAGTGATACTCTCTTACAACCTTTCTATCCTCCTCTGTGCTATCATCTGCATGCATGAATGCTGTGTACAAAAATAGAAACTTATGTAGAGTGATAATACATGGATTGCACTTCATTTTGAGGTTGTCGTGTATAATTTTCAAAGAAATCAATGATAGAGACAATGGTGCCAAGAGGAAATGTGTCCTTACATAACTTGAATTGCTCATCTAACCATCGAGCTCTATATGTATGCATTATGTACTCATAAACTAGTTTCTCTTGAAACATTTTCATAAATTGAGCTACACATATATCATTTTTCACTAGCTCACATCTCTTCAAATCTTTTCCATCTTTAACTCCATATGTGACTGTCTTGTATTTTCCGAAAGAAACTAGTTTCGTACCAATTTCATGTGTGCTCTCCAAATGTATGCATATGGTAAACGTTGCAAACCACCACATATAACACAAGAACCTTCCAAACAAGGCAACTTATAATAAATGCAACCATCATGTCCATTACATATCACACTTGAAATAAATTCTCTTGCCAACTTAGGAGGTGCTTGTATATTACATTCTTGCAAAACATCGTTAGTGTGCAAAGTAGAACAAGTATGACAAAAAATATCATAATGCATGAAAAATTCAATATGCATCCTACAACAACACGTAGTGCGTACATGATTAATCTTAATATAAAAAGGTTTTGCCATTTCAAAAAATCTTTGAGAAATTTTTATTTGAGGAAACTTTTGAAGGAATCTTTCATAAAATTTAGTTTGAGTCATATCCAAATAGTCTTTCACATGTGGCTCATAATTTTTAGACCCAATTCACCTTCTAACAACATCTCATTGGTTGGGCGATACTCTTGTGTTGTCATGCCAAAAAATTTTCAATTAATGTTTTTAGTGCATCTACAACAACCTTCTCTTTGTGTGGTAGTCTACCCGAGAATGCCCAAAGAGAATTATTGCTAGGTTCCTCTATTTGTTCTCGCCTCTTTAATGCTTTACTTAATGTTGTTCTACTAATGTTTAATGACTTACTTGTTTTTCTTATCAGATGATCTTTTTTTATTTTCTTGCTCATTATGGTTGATGTAATGACACGTCGAGTAGCATTAGAATCTTTACTATGTGATTTTGAACCAAAAGATCGATATGCATCAAATAGATTTCTGACAATAGTTTTTTCATTGTTACTTTTAGATGATCTTAGCCTAGAATTTTCATTCTCTCTCTAAAATTCAAATTTTTAATCATTTGAACAATTAACTGACATCTTGCGGTTTGATTTAAGTTTTTAAAATAGTTTTGCCATCTTCTTTTAACCATTCTCCTACAAGTTCTTTCATTCATTTTATTGGCATTGACTTCAATATATTCTCATCAATGTCAATTAGATACTTTGGTTTCCTAGGAATGATTCTAGGAGGTGTTAACATCGGTGCATTATGTACATTCAATCATCAAGTAGAGAACGTGTAATATGTTCATCATTTAATTGATTATTCAATGTGGTATCTTCTTCAATTGCATTAGGTTCTAACGGTAAATTATCAAATGTTTCTTCTTCAATTGCATTAGGTGCATTATATTGTTTGGTAAATCGAATTGAGATGTTGAGGATGACATACCTTCTTCTCCCATTGTTCTTATGTCACGCAATTTCTTCATATGCTACCTTTGTCTTTCCTTTTGAGCCTCTCGTTGTTCCATCGTTCCTCGCTTGTTCTTTCCATGGTTGATATTGGTTGACCTAAATAGAATCAGATTACATATATATGTAAAGAAAAGTTCAAAACTAAATAAATAACCATAAATATGTATCTTATCACTATTTTTTGGAATCAAACTATTAAAAAATCACAATTCAATCATTTGAAACCATGCAAAAACAAAAACTAATAAAAACAACAATTCAATCATTTGAAATCATGCAAAACAAAAAATTCTTTTACTTTTATGTATACAAAAGTGATAGAAGTGCAGACACAGTTCCAGTGGGGCCTTCAACGACCTCAAAAACTTCTTTTGAGGCCATTGAGGCTCTTGGGCAACTAAAACTATGTCTATAAACCGTGTACGCGTGTTAGACCATAAAATGTTGACAAGCCCAACAATATTCTTTTTTCCCATTTCGGCTGATAAGTAGTGCGTACGTGCTACTAAGCCTAAAAAATGTTATTGCAGGGTAACAAATAATGGGAATAGTACCCTATATGCACTTATGAGTAATAAGTACCACGTACGCACTACTAAGCCTTAAAAAAGTTATGGCAGGGCAGGGAACTAATAGTT